>NC_064303.1:43743223-44070283 GCF_023373825.1 Bactrocera dorsalis
TTAAGCAACACCAAAAGCTCCGTCAGGATCGGGAAGGAGCTTTCCGAGCTCTTCGATACCAAACGAGGTTTCATCAAGGCGATTCTTTTACATGAGACTTCTTCAACCTTCTTCTGGAGAAAATAATTCGCTGCTGGCGTATACTGTTAATATTGACATCATTGGCCTGAATAACTACGCCATTATTCTGCTTTCTCTAGAATGGATAAGTCTGCGAAGCAAATAGGTTTGGTGGTGAACGAAGGCAAGACGAAATATCTCCTATCATCAAACAAACAGTCGTCATACTCGCGACTAGGCACCCACGTCACTGTTGACAGTCACAACTTCGAAGTTGTGAATAATTTCGTCTATTTAGGAACCAGCATCATCACCAACAACAACGTCAGCCTCGAAATCCAAAGCAGGATATATCTTGCCAACAGGTGCTACTTCGGTGTGGTTTGCACTATAAGATAAATAAATTATAAAATAATTTTAACATCCTGCGTCGGAGCAGAAATGCACATATACATATTAAAACTGTGTTCACTTTTATAAATTAAGGGACACTATTGTGGTTTTTATTTTAAATAATTTTAGATATCCTGCATATGAACAGATATCTTGGGCGTACAAAGGAACATATTTAATATTAGGATAAAGGGATGCCCAATTATTACGATTAAAAATTATTATATATTGGACTTTTAATATATGATTAAACTATTTAATTTTTCTTTTATGATTTTATTTATATTAAAATAACTGACTTTTGAACTTTCGCATTTTCTTTAATTTTCACTGTTTTTCATTTTTTATTAGTGACTTGAACGGCGGCAACAAATCTCTCCATTCACATATATTTTTGGTAGAATTTCAATCTGGCCATTCCAATCACTCCAATTGCGAAACGTCAAAACCTATCAGATCCAATCAATTGTCAAAGTTTGGTAGGTGAGCGGTTCTCTCAATTCCAGTGACAGGAGTGTTGGACATCTCCTTATCTCTGATATAATCCTAGGGAAAACTTTAGTATACCATCCCACGATTTCTGGGTTAAAAGTGATATGGTTGGATAGGGCTGGTGCTCCAGATTAAGTTGCCGCCGCAAACTTATAGTTTTCGAGATATTTGCATTTAAAGTTGAAAATTTTGCAAATTTTATCTTGCAAATTCTCGATTTCTAGAAATTATTTATCTCATATTATGCAGTTTTTATGCACTTATACTTCATTACATTGTTTCTACATATTTATTTTTCAGTAATTATTTAGTTATTTGCTTAAAATAAGTATTTTATATTTTACACAATTTTCATTCCATGCACAATAACAAAAGTATTCCGTGTTTACAGATATTAAGTGTTGCCATAATTACACATTTATCAGACGAATAGGAATGAATAAAAAACTCAAACGCTGGAAACAAATACTATCTGAAATAGATTTTCCATTGTAATAAATAAAGTTTTAAGGCTTGTAAGTATGTTTAATCTAATAATTTAATAAAAGGATCATAATGATTATTTGCAATACAACAAAGGTAAAACAGGTAGTCCATTCGCGTCCCACTTCTTTATGCCTTCGGCCGCACTTTAAAAAAATAACCCTGGCCGATCCAACACCGGGGTGTGCCAGGTTTTTTTTTGAGTAAAACTCCTTCTTGCGTTGGCGGCCTTCGGCCGCGCTTCAAAAAAAAATAACCCTGGCCGATCCAACACCAGGGTGTGTCAGGTTTTTTTTTGGAGTAAAACTCCTTTTCGCGTTAGCGGCCTTCGGCCGCGCTTCAAAAAAAAATAACCCTGGCCGATCCTGTGTCAGATTTTTTTTGAGTAAAACTCCTTTTTGCGTTGGCGGCCCGATCAAAAATCATGATGTATCAAGAAAAGGGGCAATGATTTATATATTTGGGGTATAATCTTATTTTTTATTCATTTTTATTCGATTGATAAATGTACAGTATGTCAAGAAACTCTTTACACACTGAAAATTTACAGCATTTTTTTTTACTTTGCATACAAAAACAAACACCTTCTGTTAAATTTTATCTAATTTTTTTTAATGTAGAACTGTTGAATAGAATGTGCTTAGTTAATAAGTGTAAAAACAAATACAAAATATTGCAAGGTTAAATATTAATTCAACTAAATAGTAGTTTGGGACCATCCATAAATTACGTCACACCTTGAAGGGGGGGAGGGTATCATGCAGAAGTGACATTGTGTGACAAGGGGCAGGGGGGGTCAAAAGCTTTGTGACATCACATTTCAAAATTTGTGATGTACAAACGTAAAATTTATAGGTAAACAAAAAATATTTAACATTTATAAATACAATCTTTGTTTTTTAATACTTAAGTTGTAACGAAGCTTTGGTATTGTATTAACATTGGGGCTCTTCCGCAAATCGTACTTTATTTTATATTATAATTTTAATCAAACTTACAGAATTGTCTCTCGCGTTATTTCAACATTTCAAATATTTTCATTTAGATGCAAATTATATAGCTACAAATGCCCCACGACGCATGGCACCTCTCAGTCGCAAACTTACTGGTGTACTATTAAATCATGATGATTTTGGGTCACATCTTGATTCAAGTAATCGAACTGCTGACTTAGATCTAGAAAAACGAAACTTCGAAAGTGCGGGCAATGTGTTGGCTGACATTTGGAGCAAATTAGTCATTGATAATTTTCCAGTCGTTGCTGAATGTGTTGCACCAACTGTTACTGGACTGGATATTGAACAGGCTATGATGTGGAAAAATAATGCTACCTAGTATGCTAATCATGTACGTGAGTCACAATATTTTTTACAATTAGTTAAATGTGAAACTATTGCATGTTGCAGTGTAAGACGTTCTAGTCTTTGGAAATTATTAAAAGAAGGATTTTTACCACCACCTGTGTTAATTAAACAGACATCAGAAGGTTATGGAGTCACAGGGAGTGATGACAACGACGCTAAGTTTGCTCATTATTACTACAAATATTATTATATTGTTACAAAAAGTAGTATTAAGTTGTATTTGTATTACTATATGCATCCCTGATTATGAACAATAGCTGTAGGTATATGGAATAGCATTTGTCTTGTTGTAGACATCTGGCGCCGCACTGTCTGCTTGTCTAGTTAAACAATTGCTGAGTCGGGCGCCGCGACTGTCTGCTTGCGTCTGGCGCCGTATAGCCGTATGTTCTGGTAATTTCCAGACGCGATATTCTAGAAGGACACGTCGGCATCAGCGAGAAGTGCGTGGCTATAGCCGTATGTTCTGGTAATTTCCAGACGCGATATTCTAGAAGGACACGTCGGCATCAGCGAGAAGTGCGTGGCTATATAAGCCGTGGCAGCGCCAACGTAATCAATCAGTGCTAAGAGTAAACTGCTATAGTGTAGACGAGTTGTGAAATAAAGAGTTGTTGAATTAAATTAAACAGTGTTGATTTTATTTGTCAATCCAGAGATACGAACCTAACAAAGTAAACTAGCAAGAGTAAATTCGTAACAATATTAAATCTCCAAGCATCATCCCATCTGAAACAAGTTCCATATGATAGTTATTGCCTTAGTGTCGAGTCATACTTATTTAAAAGATCGTGTAGCATATGTGGCCTATATTTTTCTTCATATAAAGCCACCAATCAACACAAACAATCACATACAAAACAAGAGTTGTTACCTATTGCGAAAATTTGTCCTCAAAGAATTGCGGCTAGACGTGCCCGAGATGGATGGAAGAAGACGATGTTGATACGAAAGATGTTCCTGACATCCAACTTCAGAACGAAAATGAAGTGCCTGATTTACCAGTAATAAATGATATAAAGGAGTGGGTCAAAAGTCCATGGACACAAAATGATTAAGTTTTGTATTTTTTATTAGCATAATTAAGTATCTATTATTTCTTGACTAGCCATTCGTTGTACTTTAACATTTAACTAAATGTTGATTTTATTAAAGATTATTCAATAAATATAAGAATAAATAGAATAACCTGTTTTTTTTTGATAAGTCCATAAAATTGGAAAATGTGTGACGTCACGAAAGGGGGAGGGCTAGTTCAAAATGTGACAACTTGTGACAAGGACGGGGGGAGGGGTTAAAAAGTCCTTAAATTCGTGTGACGTAATTTATGGATGGCCCCTTTACACATTTTTGACACTGTCAAGAAACTCTTTACACATTTTGTTTTTTGCTTGTGTTTTGTTTTTCTTGAAGAAAAAACGGTACTTTTACCGCTATCTATGATTTTGCAGTCATCGCCTTTTTGAATTCTTTCTCATTTAATTGTGAAATATTGATAAACGCGTGTCATAAAGCGACTTTTTGAAATTTTTAAAATGCCTGGAAAAAGATTGACCTTCGATGTAGTCCAATCGATTTATTACAATCACCAACTGGGAAAATCTGCGGCAGAATTATTAAAAATGTTTTGTGTCTCCAGAAAAACAATTTATAATGTTTTAAGTCGGGCGGAAAATGAAGGCATACTTGAAGCAAAATGTGGAGGTGGCCGTAAGAAAAAGATTTGCGAACGGGATAACCGCCTAATCATGCGTAAAATCGACCAAAATCCCCGAATTTCTACCAGAACCCTTGCCAAAGAGCTGGAAGAAGAGTGTGGCACAGTCGTTTCACACGAAACAGTACGCCAAGCAATTCTGCGGCATAAGTACACTTGCTCGAAGGAAACCGCTGCTTTCCCAGATAAATGTTGAAAAACGTTATACTTTTGCTGTTAACATGGTCAGCATGCTGGCAGATTATTGGGATGTTGTCATTTTCAGTGACGAAACTAGTGATGAGCGATATTTCACTACCGGTGATTTTATCACTGTGATTGAAAAATCGCTTATAGTCACTGCTATTGTTAGCCCAAAATATCAGTGATTGGTGATTTTTCTTCTAACCAATATTTCACTGTGAATGAGATTTACAATTGGCACTAGCTTATGAACAATAATTGCATGTGGTGATTTTTTTTGGTGTTCGAAGTAGAAGTAGTGATTTTGAATACTTCTTTATTCACTGTGAATATATGTGGTGATTGTGGTTAGACGCAGAAATTTTGATTTTGAATACTTTTTCACTGTGAATATATAAGTGTATTGCGTATTACTTAATTCCGTTGAACGAATGCTTATTACAAATATTTTGAATTCGAATTTTTTTAAATTTTTGAAATATTGTGAAAATGTCTTTTAAAATAAATAAAAAACGTAGTGAAATGTGGCAATTTTTCGATGCAATTAATGAAAATCATGCAAAATGCAAAATTTGTAAAAAAGAAATATCCTATAAAACGTCGCATACGAATTTAAAAAAGCATATGCAAAATCGGCATCCAACAGTGGAACTTCCAGGAGCAGCGACCGTGCAAAAAATAGGAAGTAAACAAACGGAAAATCCAGATGCACAGCATGAAGTTACGGAAACAAATGTACAATACGGTAAAACATAACATCTTTACTTCGGATTTCAGTTAAGAGATTTAAATATAGTTTCAGAGCCTGTTCTGCGCCAGTCTAAACTAACTGCCGGGATATGCAATATGAAGATTTCTGCAAAGGCAAAAAAGGAAATAGATGATGCGTTGCCAATGCTCTTCATTAAGGACTTACAACCTTTCAGCATTGTCGAGGACAGCGGATTTGTCCAATTCGTTAAAGCGCTAAATCCTGCATATGAACTACCCAGTCGGGATGTAGTATCAAGAACAATAATTTCGGCATTATATGAAGCATGTGTCGAAAAAGTGAAACTAAAAGTGGCGAATGGTGTTAAATTCTGCATTACAACCGATTGTTGGACATCTCGCAATACAGTGAGTTACATTGCAATTACACTACATTTTGTTAGTGAAAATTTTGAATTTAACAATATTTTATTGGATTGCTGTCCAATGAGTGAGACACATACTGCCAAAAACTTAGCCGAGCAAATACAAAATGTCACAACTGAGTGGGGGGTATTTGATAACATAATATTTGCAGTATCTGATAACGCGAATAATATAAAGAGTGCCTTACAAAATGAGCTCAAATTACGCCACTTCGGCTGTTTTGCGCATACTTTAAATTTAATTGTTAAAGCAAGTATAAGTGGCCATGACGTTAATACTGTTTTACAAAAAGTAAAACAAATTGTCGCTCATTTCAGAAAAAGTACATCCACAAATGAAAAATTTATGAGTTTTCAACGCAATGCTGGTACCGAACCTTTGAAACTAATTCAAAGCGTTGAAACTCGGTGGAATTCTACTTTTTACATGATTGAACGTTTTGTTAAAGTGGAGGATGCTGTTAAAAGTACTGTCGCTCTCATAGATAAGGAATTACCCCGAATTAGTCCTGAGGAATGGTTGTTGTTAAAGGATTTACTAACTGTTTTAAAACCTTTCGAGTACACCACAAAAGAAATAAGAGGCCAAAAATATTGCACCGGATCAATGGTTATTCCTATTGTAAATGGTCTCAAAAGCGTGTTTACTAGGTGGACAAAAGCCCATAAGTAGATCCTGTAAAAGCAGTGACTTTTGAATTACTAAATGGTATAAATGAAAGATTAGGAAATACCGAAAGGAGCAACACTCTAGGCATGGCATCATTCTTGGATCCTCGTTTCAAAAATTTCGCCTTTTCTGACCCCACAATAGCCGACATGTATAAAAACCGAATCATTGCAGATGTAGGTAGAATAATTCAAGAAGCCCAAGCAAATGAACCCCAAGAACCACAAGTAGAAACCTCAGAGTTTTCAATATGGAGCTATATAGACTCCAATATTGCGTCAAACAAGCCGCGAGGTACTTGCAATTCAAGAGCCATTATCGAGGTTCAGCGTTATTTGGAAGAGGCAGTAATTGCTCGGAATGCGGACCCCTTCAAATGGTGGCAGCACAACAAATATAAATATCCATATCTGTCTCCCATAGCTCGGATAAAATTAGGATGTTTAGCGTCATCGGTTCCCTGCGAACGGCTTTTTTCTCAAGCCGGACTTATTTTGAGTGAAAGAAGAATGCGATTGGACGATGAAAAAACAAAAATGTTGATTTTTTTAAATGCGAATCAGTAATAATTTTTTAACTTGTGTTTTTTAAATTTAAATTTAATGTGTGTGTGAGCTAAGTTTTTACTTTTTCTTAATTAATTACTTTGACTTAATCTAATAATTTAAATTATGTTAATTTTATTTTCAATCTACATTAAACTGTTTATTTTTGAAAATCAATTAATTTGAACCTGTGCAATTTGAAATAAATACTATTTTTTTAATTTGAGCATTTATTTTCATGTCTATTATTAATATTACTAAGTATTAATAAATAAAAAATTCATGTTTATTGAATTTTGTTGAATATACAAGTTATTCTGTTTTAATTTATGGAAATTTTAAGGTAATTCCTTTTATTTCAGATTATATATTTTTGTTTTAGCTTAATTGCAGGTTTGAACTACTTAAAATATCTGTTATTAAGAAAAGTAGCGATCGCAATAGCTATAAAAAATCACAGTGATTTAAAAATCGCAATCACTCTTTTCACTGAAACTAAAAAATCGCTACTTCGCTCATCACTAGGCGAAACTAAAATCATGTTGTATTATAATGATGGAACAACCAGAGTATGGCGCAAGGCATTAACAGCGTTGGATCAGCGCAACATCATTCCGACTGTTAAATTTGGAAAATTGTCGGTTATGATTTGGGGATGCATCAGCAGTAAAGGGGTCGGAGAGCTGGCATTTATAAAAAATACTATAAATGCTGAGCAGTATCTCTCAATTCTCAAGACCCATTTGAAGCAGAGTGCCGAAAAATTTGGGTTTATTGCCGACAATAAGCCTAAATTTAAATTTTACCAGTATAATGACTCCAAGCATAAAGAGCTTAATGTGCGGACATGCCTCCTTTATAACTGCCAAAAGGTGATTGACACACCTCCCCAGAGCCCAGACCTTAACCCAATTGAAAATTTATGGACGCACTTAAAAAAAAGTGGCAAAAAGGCAGCCCCAAAATCGAACAGAGCTGAAAACGGCAGTGATTGAAGAGTGGCAAAAAATACCCTCTGAATATGACGTCCAAAAGCTAGTTAATTCCATGAAAACACGCCTCTAGCACGTAGTTAATGCTAAGGGGGGACATACCGAATATTAAAGTTAGATTAAGATAGTATAAGTTATTAAATATGTTTATTAAACCGTAGCTAAAGCACTTTGTGTAAAGAGTTTCTTGACAGTGTCAAAAATGTGTAAACTCATATTTTGTTGTTTTAAAATTTTCCCTCTCGTTGTATTGTTTTTATTTTTGTATTTATATTATTAAATGCAGTTAAAAGATAGTAGGGGTATTCTCTTGCTCTTGCAAAACTCGGTGCACGGTGCAAGAATTGCAGATTTACAACGGCACAACAACAAACACACGCAGAAAAATATTTGCAAGGGCTGTAAAATATGTCAGACCAAAACCCATGTATATTTGCGTGCAATGTTACGCAAAAATAAAATTGCAACCCTTTTGTAGTTGTCATTTTACATAAAGACATATTACGTCGTTAAATTGTTGAGAAAGGTAAATTTTAATTAGATTTTATAATTTCTATTTAAATTATAAAGTTTTGTTACAGTTTTTTTGTTAAAAATGTATGCAGAAGGTGCGCCAATTCACAATAGCCATGCACAATAGTCATTTACAATAAATTGACTGAATCAGTCGCTCATATATCACTAGATTCTACAATGGGTGCTCTCGTGCCCTTGTATATTTCGGCGTAGTATTTTTGCAATCTGCAATCTTGCAAGAGCAAGAGAATACCCCTACTGACACTTAAAACGCAATAACTTCACTTACAATCAATGAAATGACATGAAATTCTCATTTGACAATCGATAAAGATAACAGATTCTAACGCACCAGTCGACATAAAGATGGCGCCACCGGGGGGCGCTAGATTCAAAAAGTCCTGTTTACTTGGGAACGTACCTTGTGTTATTTCATTCACTTTTTGTTCACTTTGTGCACTGTTTTCGTTGTGGCACTTTTTGTTGTTTGTATTTGTTAATGTTCTCTGCACTTCTGACACTTCACTTTTGCACATATGTAGATATGCATGTATGTATTCTTCTATTAATTTTTATACCCTGAACAGGGTATATTAAGTTTGTCACGAAGTTTGTAACACGCAGAAGGAAACGTCGGAGACCCTCTATGATCAGTGTGTTAAGCTGAGTCGATTTAGCCATGTCCGTCTGTCTGTATATATACCTACTAATCATAATACTTATCTTATTATTCTTTTTATCTTTGCCGTTTTTATATAAATTAAAAGAAAATAATTATAAAATACAAATGTATCGAAGAAACAACTTACCTCTTCATAATCCACATGCAATTCTTCGTTTTAGTTTTTTTCATATTCTTGAAAATTGTGCATTCGTCTTTCCTGGTTTATCATGTTAATTTTACAATATCTCAATAGTTTGTCTTTCTCTTACATACACTTTCTGAAAATTACAGAAAATATAATAGTGTTGGTGAACAGCTGGAAATGTTTCAATGTATTTGTGCAATCTGTTACCTCCGACTTGCTGGGTATGTTGAGTGAAGATATCGGATTGTCCATTGTTGTAAAGAAAGATAAAGATTGCAGATTGCAAAAATACTATACCGAAATATATAAGGGCACGAGAGCTCTCATTGCAGAATCTAGTGATATATGAACGGCTGATTCGGTCAATTTATTGTGAATTACTATTACAGATGGCTATTGTGAATTGGCGCACCTTTTGCATAAATTTTTAACAAAAAAAACTGTAACAAATCTTTATAATTTAAATAGAAATTATATATTCTATTTAAAACTTACCTTCCTCAACAATTTAACGACGTTATATGTCTTTATGTAAAATGACAGCTGAAACAGGGTTACAATTATATTTTTGCGTGACATTGCACGCAAATATACATGGGTTTTGGTCTGACATATTTTACTGCCATTTCAAATAATTTTCTACGTGTGTTTGTTGTTGTGCCGGTGCACCGAGAGGAAATATATGCAATTCTTGCACCGTGCAAGGGTTTTTCAAGAGCAAGCGAATACCCCTATAATGTTCAAGTGCCAATAAGACAAATAACCGCTCGAAATAATGAAAATTTTTCTGCCGTTCAGCAAGCGTTGCTGAAGACCGCAATTTGTCGATTGCAAGACGTTCTCAATAATTGTCAATGTCTCAAACCCCAACCTGGCAGTTGTATAATAGCCTTGATATACGATCAAAATTAATGCGCGTTACGAAATGCTAATGCGCATTAAAATTTTCTGGTGACAGACGGCAGAATTGTGCATTTAGACAGCTGGTTGTGAAATTTGTTTATTTATTAAAACGAAAAGTGCAATAAAAATGGATAAGAGGAAATTATCAATTAAACGAAAAACGAAAAAATTTAACGAAAAAATTCGTTTATTATTAAATACATGAAAAGATAATAAAGTGCAATTAAAAGTTATGAATATTGGAAAAATGGATAGCAAATTGTGCGTTGTTTATTTTCTGACATCTAAATTTTAAAATTTTGCTTTGCTATAATAGTATACTGGCTTACCTTAGATGCTGTAAGCACAAAGGAGGAGGGGCAGACTTTAAGCGACATCTGTCGAACAATTGCAAAAATCGAAAATTTGTGGGCAATTGCCCTCAAATTTGGTGAATTCAGCTAAATGCACGAAATTTTTGTGCATTACTAATTTGATTTAACATGGATCAAATGCTCAAGTTAATACAAATTAAATCCGCTAATACACATTAGGGCTGTCGGCTGTCAAGGCTATAAAATTGTTCTCATTCAAGAACTGACACCATTGGACCACCATAAACGTCGTAAATTTGCAAATTCTCCGATGGGGCTCACTTTTTCTGAGTGGTGCGGTAAAAATATATACATATATGTTTATTCTGGTGGGAAGAAAATCACAAATTATTTATGAACAAAAATTGCATTCACCTAAATTGACAGCTTGATATGGTTTTTGGTTTGGTCTGTTCGTACTTCTTTCGAAATGAAGACGGTGATACCGTTACAGTCAATGGAGAGCGGTATGGATCGATGATAACCTACTTTTTATGGCCGTAATGGAAAGAAGTTGATCTTTACAACATCTGGTTCCAACAGGACCGGTCCGAATTATAGCGAGAAAAATTCTAAGATTCGATTATTTCAAAAAAGTATAACATTGAATGGCTTCTGAGATGTTGTGATTTAACACCGTCAGACTATTTCTTGAGGAGTAATTAAAAGTCATTGGCCTAAAGCAATAAACTCTCTTCATACTTTAGAAGTCAATTGGCCAATATTACGATGGATAGAGGAAGTCTTCTGGATTAAAAAATGTATACTCATATACCCTCCTCAGATTCAAAGTTTTCGAGATATTTCTATTTAGACTTCAAAAATTTGTAAAAGTAATGCTAGTTATTTCACTATGTTGAACCCACTTTTCACACATATATATTTATTATACACATATATTATATATTTAGGGTAAATGTTCATCAGAGCGGCTTTTCCGAAAACGTGCACCAATTTTCACGGGAAAGGCCAATAGTACATATATATATGTAAAAACATCATAATAAATAGAAAAAAACTTATTATAGAATGCAAAGTTTTCAGTATTTCTCTCCTGTTTAATATAAGTACATAGGTGTTCGAACGATGAGGGTTATTTTTGTTTAAAGGGCGGCCAAAGGCCGCCAGTCCAGAAAGTAGCTCGACACAAAAGAACTATGAACACTCCGCTGTTGGACCGACCAGGGTTATTTTTTATCTTTATTTATGAAATAATAGGGGTATTCAGACCAGCCTTATTAATTCGTTACTCGTTATTCAGTAGTTTTTTACATGTATTTTGTTTTTATAAAACTAACAGACTATCGTTCTACGGAGTAACGAACTATCGATCTGGCAAGCTTGATAATTGTTTCGTTACTCGGTAATATCACATCAGCTGTTCTCCTGCTCCTCTGTACATCAATTTAAAGTACTTACCAGTAATAAATTTGATCTGCTCCACATAATTTTCAATTAAATGACTGACAATTTTTGATTTTGCACTTTTACTCTTTAATAAAATTGAATCAGCTGTTTCGGAATAAAATTTACCATACTACCAAGGTAGGCAAAAAGTATGTTCACAGTTAAGCCTCTTAACGAAGTATCAACTAACGAATTACCAAATTGACAGGTTTCGGTCTGAATACCCCTAATATAAGATACAAAACCATTCGTACCACTGTCTCTAATTGATAATTTTTTCAAAACACAATATGTGGAAACACTGGTATTTGTCATGTCATGTAAATAAACATACTAGAGGGACTGTCTTGCTCTTGCAAAATCCTAACACGGTGCACGAATAAGAGAATTTTCCTCTTGATGCAACGGCGCAACAACAAACACACACAAAAAATTATTTTCAATGGCTGTAAAATATGTCAGACCAAAACCCATGTTTATTTTCGTGCAATGACGCGTAAAAATATAATTGCAATCCTGTTCTAGTTGTCATTTTACATAAAGACATATTTCGTTAAATTGTTGAGGAAGGTAAATTTTAAATAGATTTTATAGTTTCTACTTAAATTATAAAAATTTTTTACTGTTTTTTGTTAAGAATGAATGCATAAGTTGCGCTAATTCACAAAATCAGTCTTTCGTATATCACGAGATTCTGCAATGGGTACTCTCTCTCGTGCCGTTGTATATTTCGGTATAGGATTCTTGGAATCTGCAATAGCAAGAGAATCCCCCTATTATGAGAGTGAATTGCATATAAAATTTTTTAATCTTGAGGACCTCCTCTTTCCATTTATACTCTCAAATCGCCCAAAGGAATCGTAATCGTGCTCAATATTGAAGAGTGGGGTTAACTTGCTTTAGCAAGATTGCAAGATGACGCAAGACGCAAAAATCCTATACCGAAAGCCATGAGAGCACCCATTGCAGAATCTAGTGCAGTGGTCGGCATGAGGTGATCTGTCACTGTGTTGGTGAGCACGAAAAAAAAGTAGCCCAGTGAGAAAGTGGAATTAAAATTAAGCATCTAATCTAAATAATTAATAGTATAATGAAAATTAACAAAATGTCTTTTAAGGATATATTCTCTATTATCTTTAAAAGACTTGGAACATAAAGAGCATTGCATGGCACCAAAGGCATTTAGAATCATAAAATATTTCTCGCAAGGCATATTTCGTTTTGCGCTATAATATTGAGTGATGTTAATTCGTTGCTGGCTCGACAACGACTGAACTATAGAGCGTAAGCGTACGTGTGAAGTTGCAAAATTTTGCTAAGAAATGCCGACCACTGATCTAGTGATATATGAACAGCTGATTCGGTCACTTTATTTTAAATGACTATTGTGAATTACTATTATAATAAGTGTTGTGAATGAATAAATAAAGAAACAAAACAAATTTCGAAAAAACGAATTTATTTTATAAAAAAGTTAAACACTTCTGAAAAATAAAAACTTATTAACTTATTGATTGAAGAAGCCGCTTGTTCAAATATCATTGAACATGCTTACTTATCAGCAAAGCCGAAATTCTACTAAATATAAATATCTATTTATATATTAATATACTTACATACATACATACATATGTATATACATAATGCATTTACATGCAATGCACATCTACGAGTAATAATAATAAAAATGCATGGGACACAAATCATAAATATACAGCAGAGATAACACACACACACACATGTATTAAATTGTACACTTAAAATCAACCCCATGTCAAGCAGCAATAAAAAATATGCTGCAATACATAAAAACATACACACATACACATATATTTAGTTATTTCCCAGCAGATTGAAAAGCGAGATCTCCTGAAAGGAGGAATGAAGGAGTCCTCCTATTGACCTCTTTTAGGAGCAGTAAGGGAGATTTTTTAATTTTGTTCTTATATTGTGTTTTTTTTTTATATTTTATTTTAGTGTTGACCTCCTTTTGTCCTCTTTTAGGAGCAAAAAAGGAGATTTTATACTTCTATTGTGATTTTTTTTTACTTCATTTTAGTATTGATCTCCTTTTGTCCTCCTTTAGGAGCAATAAAGGAGATTTTTTAATTTTTCGTAGCTTAAAAATCGTACTTTTGGTTCGAAAATTACAATTTAACGGGAAATAATAACTGTTAATTTTTGTCTTGAAGCAATTATTCATTTCAACTGTGTTTTTTAAAGCGTGCAGACGTAAGTAAGTTTTATATCTATTGAGTACTCGTATTAAATATTTTAAATTGATAATAAAATGTACTCTAAAAGGCATTTAAAACGCCTAGTGAATAAAAAATTAAATAATTTATATAAAAAAACAAAATAATAATACACAAAATGAAAATGATGTGGAAAGTGTTAATGAAATTGAAAGTGATACAGGCTCCAAAGAAGTTTTTGAAGAAGTTGAAAGTGGTACAGGCTTGAAAGAAGTGATGGTTGAATAATCGCATTACAGTGCGAAATTTTATTCCTAGGAAGAAAAAAAAATTGTCCACTGGGCAAAAAAGTTAATAATATTTATAATAAATACCAGTTCGGTAATTTTTTTTTAAGCAATAAAGTTGATAAGATGTTACTAAACAGTTTGAGTTTATTATAGGTGGCGTATCTGAAGCAAAAATTTTCAAAGAGACCCCTATCAAAAATTTTGGATGAAGTGGTTGCGGAATCCCTGCTCTTAAAAGTGAATTGGGATGGAGCCAAAAAAAAAGTTGCATTGAAGAATTATGCACTTTTCAATAAATTTCTTTACGGTAATACATAATTTCAATTCATGTCATCTATTTTTTTAACAAGTTTAATTTTTAGAGGCCTTAAAAGATGATTACTCATACCCTGATTTTGAGGCAAAGATTAAAAAGGCGCTTCTCAAATGTAAGGCTCAGTTCTACAGGAACACTTATAATATAAAAAAAAAAAAATAGATTTTATGTACATTAATTTAATTAAAAAACTTTAATAAAAAATAAAATTATAAAAATTTGTTTTTGTTAAAATAACTGCAGGTTGAAAGTAATATAGGATTTATCATAGAGATCTCCTATAGTAGTAATCATAGAGATCTCCTATATCAGTAATCATAGAGATCTCCTTTAGGAGTAATCATAGAGATCTCCTATAGCAGTAATCATAGAGATCTCCATTAGGAGGTTAAAAGGAGTACTCGCGTTCCAATGACATGCAATGTTAAAAAGGAGTATAAAATTTTACGTGTATTTACACACGAGTATTAGGAGTAATAGGGAGTATAGGATATCTCCTAAAGGATTAATCCAGGAGGTCTCAAGCGATCATCCTAAAATCTGCTGGGTTAAGATAGTTTTAAAAATTGTATATAAGCAAGAAAAATACTAAATAAAAATCAGAATGAATATATTCTCCCTCGAGATAAGACGTTTCATTTCCCCCCACCAGTGGTAAGGAATGAGAAGTTCTTTTTTGAGGCCAATGTTTGACACCACAAATCAAACACCGCTTCTAATATACTACTACGTGTGGATGGTAATTGTTTATTTCATTTTTTTAAACTTTAACATATAAAACATTTAAAATTTCTAGACGACGATAGCTATTGGAAAACTAAGTATGGATAAATCGGAGAAAGTCTTACAGTTATCTTATCGAACCATTACAGAAATGATCAAAATGTGCTTATGTGTTTGGAATGGAGATCTTATGTTCTTGACCATTTAGACGAAGCACGTTTGCAAAAAATGCTGCGAGTCTCAAGAGATCAATTTAAGTTGTTATTGTCCTTGATCAAAGATAGTGCACAGTTTAGCAACGCTCAATCCATTAGGCAATTTTCGGTAGATCTACAGCTAGCTATAACCTTACATCGTTTGGGTTTATCGGGTGAAAATCCAACGATTCGGAAAGTAGCTACTCTGTTTGGAGTAGGAGATGATGAAACGCGATTCGGAAGTAGCTACACTGTAGGAGATGAATGCTTTACAATATCACAAAGCGAATATTTTCGTCTTTTTTGAAATTAAAATCTAGATACCGATGATGCCGCATTGCATAGGGTATATTGATGGTACTGATGACTATATTCCTCATAGGCACAAGTTTTATGCGATTAACAGTTAACGATTCGGCATGTAGCAGCGGGATACTTCGATAGTGTACATGACGCTCGCATGTTTCGTATTAGTGCTCTCTCCACTAAGTTCCATTTTTTGGCCGAGATGAATTTTTAATTCCATGTAAATAAAACAATTCACGATTAAATGACAAAACGTTCTGAGTGATGTTATGCTAAAAAATGTCAAACTTTCCAATGGAATTGTCAGATTGCACCTGGCAACACTTAGTGTTGCATAGTCCAGAAATATATATAGCAGCCATTTATACTGGTACAAGTTTGCTTTTTAATATAGTAAGTTTATTTGTTCATATGCAAGTGAAAATAGAAAATATGGATTCCTCAGATGACAAATTATTGACTTCCAGCTCTGTGCTAAATCTATATACTTATATAAAAATAAGTCCGTATATGTACGTCGCCGAACTAATCATAAACGCGTCGTGCGACCAAACTTATACACTACGTAGGCAGTGACCCATATATGGTTTTTATGAAGTTTGGTTGAAATCCGATAACGCATGTGTGTGCGGTGCGTATGTGAAGTGAGTTTTTTTTGCCGCAGGCATCTTTTGTAACGCATACAGTATTCATTAGTATTGAATACAGTTTGGTCGTTTGTTTATTGGAAAGCATTGCACGGAGTTATGCAAATAGCAATTTGTTATCATTTCTCTTTTCTCTTTGGACGTCATTGGTGATTGATCTTATCATAATCGATTTTTGAAAATATTAATTTTTTCGCATTTTTTGGTGAGTATTTTGATAAAAATTAAAAAAAAAAACAATGATTAATGAGATAAAAATTGTTTGTTTTGCTAAACAAGTGTTCTGATTGTTACAAGTGCATCATATGATTTTGTGAAATAATCTCAAATTTGATATTTTGTGAAAAAAATTAAAAAATTTTGTGATTTTTTTTTCGTTTAATTTGCGATCAATGAGCTAAAAATTACTTGGATTTTTTGGCCAATTTTTAATTGAATTTTGTCACATTTTCAGCAGATTTTCGTGTCTTTTCGCCACTTTTCGGTGCTTTTCGAGTGCAGACGATCTCGAACTTTTCATTTTCGCTTCCGAACGGTAATACAAAAATTATTTCGATTTTTTGGCCAATTTTCAATTGAATTTTGACACATTTTTAGCACATTTTTGAGAATTTTCGTGACTTTTTGGTGCTTTTCGAGTCCAGAATTTGCTGGATTTCATCAATTTATTACTGAAGTTCTTTATTATCTTTAGTTTAGTTTCTTCTAAAAATGCCACGAAGAGCAAGAGCTGGCATTGGACTTCGGTCGCGTAGGGCGCAAAATAGATCAAACGAAAGGGAAAAGCAATCGCAAGAACAGCGAGAACAAGAGATCGCAAATACAAAGGAACGTGTTGGATCGCGTTCAGATCGTAGGCCGACAAGTATTAATCAAAATGTTCAAAGGCGTGCCGCACAAATCTACGTTAATGTTGCTTTAATGGCTGGATTTAGATATAATCACGCAATTGATTACAGTTTGCATAAGTTTGTGGTGATTGGTGGAATGAACAAAGTATGCCAACAGTGTAATGCACTGAAATTTCATAATGAAACACCTGGAATGTATTGAGCCAGTGGCAAAGTAAGATTACCCGAATTACAATACCCACCAGAACCATTGGCAACATTAACTTCAGGAACAACGCCGCAATCGAAACATTTTTTGGATAATATCCAAATGTATATTTCTTGCTTTAAAATGACTTCCTTTGGAGCGACGAATGTAATACGCAATAATTTCATCCCGACATTTAAGGTAATTTTGGCTCTGGGAATTTTGAATGAAGCATACAGCGACATTTCAGAACATTTTACAAGCTCTAATCAATCATATTTTGCCTCACAATTTCAGATACAAAGACAAATTTATCATAGGATTGCTTCATTATTGCCATTTCCAGATGCAAACCACCAGTTCTTGCAAATCTACTTCCTTGGCAATAATGAAAATGAAGTAGATGCCCGTTGTTCAATATTCACAAATGCCAAAAGAATAATAATACGTGAATTGCAAGCATTGTTTCATGAACATAATGATTTGATTAATACTTTTCGGACAGCACTTGATCAGATGTCATCTGATGATCATAAAATCGTGCTTCGTGCTGATAGAAGACCAATCGGAGAACACGAACAAAGATTTAATGCACCTATAAATAATGAAGTTGCTGTGGTGATTGTCGGTTTCAATCACGTGACATTGTATTGCGTGTTTGTGAAACACATCGCTCTTACGATGCCCTACAGAACCCAATTTTGTTTTGTCGGGGTGAAGATGGATACTCTATTAATTTAAAAATGGCAGATCCCGCAAACCCACGTGAGTGTTTGTTGTGTTTAATACACTCTTCCAATTTTGTTTAACAAGAATTAGTATGAAATGATTTATATTTCCATTTGTTTTTTTTTTTCCTCTTCAGAACGTGAAGTCAATTGAAATGTCGGAGACTCTTTCATCAATATATCGAAGACATGTATGCACAGATAGAAACAGAGCGTTTGAACTTTATTCGATTCAATCAACGGAAGTTGCGATCAGAAGAGTATATACATCTCCGCGATGCAATCAATAATGATGGAAATGTTGACAATTTACCAGCAAGTTACACAGGCAGTCCAAGGCACATATGTACATGAATATACACAAGATGCTATTTGCTATGTTCGTTTGTATGGTCGACCAGATTTGTTTATTACATTTACATGTAATCCACAATGGGACGAAATCAAGCAATATTTATATGAAGGGCAATCTTCTACAGACCGTCACGACATAACTGTATTTAGACAGGAGCTGAAATCATTGATGGATTTTATTGTTAAACATCAAGTTTTCGATGTTGGATGTATTCGGTGGAATGGCAAAAGAGAGGATTACCACATGCCCATATTTTGGTATGGTTAATAAACAAAATAACAATGATAGATGACATCATCTCAGCAAAAATTCCTGATAAGGAAATCGATCCAGGTTAATTTGATGTTGTTACAAAAAGTGTGATTCATGGACCATGTGGTGTTCTAAATTTTAATTCGCCATGTATGAAATATGGGAAATTCATAAAGCGGTATCCCAGAGATTTGATTTCCGAGACAATTAATGGAAATGATGGTTACTCATTGTATCGCCGACGCTTAACAGATGATAATGTCAATAATCAAGATATTACAGTTGATAATAGGTGGGTTGTCCCCTATTCACCAATACTATCAAAAGCATTCAAAGCTCATATCAATGTAGAATATTGCAATTCTGTTAAATTGATTAAATATATCTGCAAGTTTGTAAATAAAGGCAGCGACATGGCTGTGTTTGGTGTTGCAGAGAACCGAAATGATGAAATAACACAATATCAAATGGGAAGGTATATCAGTAGCAATGAGGCAGTTTGGAGAATATTATCGTTCCCAATTCATGATCGAAATACGTATATCGTTTTTCGAATTGTGTCAAAATGATCAATTTACTAAAACATTGCTTTATTCACAAGTACCAAAATATTACACTTGGAATGCATCTGGAAAGAAATGGAACAGACGTAAGCAAGGAAGACCAGTTCAAGGTTATGCTGGCTTTTTGAAAGTGATGCCATTGGACGTCTCTACACAGTGCATCCCAGTCATGCTGAATGTTTTTATTTGCGTCTATTATTGATTCATGTTCGTGGTCCTACATCTTTTTTGAGTTTGAAAAGAGTTAACGGCCTACAGTGTCACACTTTTCGTCAAGCATGTCAGGAATTGCATTTACTGGATAATCACTGGGATGCGACACTTGAAGATGCATTAGCAGCAGGTTCTCCTCATCAAATACGAACATTATTTGCTATTATTATTGCAACATGTTTTCCATCTGATCCATTGCAATTATGGGAAAATTTTAAGGATTTTATGACCCAAGACATTTTGCATCGAATGCGCCGAATTGCAGGAAATAACGATTTAATGATTACAACACTTGAAATGTTTAATGAGGCATTGATTATCATTGAAGTTATTTGTTTAGTAATTGCAAATAAAGCATTGACACAATTGGGTTTGCAAGCTCCAAATCGACCAATGCATGATGCAATCAATCAAGAAATAAATCGTGAAAAAACAATATGATTTGAATGAGTTGACCACATTTATAAACTTGAATTTGCATAAATTGAATCCAGAACAGAGACACGCATATGATACCATAATGGAATCAGTACGAAACGAAACTGGAAGAATGTTTTTTTTAGACGCTCCAGGAGGAACTGGCAAAACATTTCTGATTTCCTTGCTATTAGCGACTATAAGATCACAGAGTAATATAGCATTGGCACTTGCATCGTCTGGAATAGCAGCGACGTTATTAGATGGTGTTCGGACAGCCCATTCTGCACTTAAATTACCACTGAATATGAATGTAAATGAAAATCCTACCTGTAATGTTTCCAAAAATTCGGGAATGTGCAAAGTCTTGCAACAATGCAAATAAGAAATCAGTGGAAGCGTTAAACAGGACATTGCAAGACTTGCGTAGTAATGATCAACAGATATTTGGTGGCGCTTTGATTCTGTTGTCTGGTGATTTTCGTCAGATATTGCCTGTGATTCCCCATTCAATACCAGCAGATGAATTAAAAGTATGTTTAAAGTCATCTTATTTACGGAGACATGTAGAAATACTCAATTTGACTACAAATGTGCGAGTACAAATTCAAAACGATCCATCGGCCGACACATTTTCAAGGCAACTGTTGGCAATAGGCAATGGTCAACTTGCTGTCGATCGTGAAACTGGCGTAATCAATTTACCAGATAACTTTTGTAATATTTCGCCGACAAAAGGAGAATTGGTGTCAAGTGTTTTTCCAAATATTGCAGAAAATAATCGCAATCATAATTGGTTAGCTGAAAGAGCTTAACCCATGTTCCTGGCGAGGTTGTAACATATCAATCAGTTGACACGGTTACGAATCACGACGACGTCGTTAATTATTCGACAGAATTTTTGAATTCATTGGATTTACCCGGATTTCCACCCCATCGTTTAAAATTGAAAGTGGGTGTTCCCATTATTATGCTTCGAAATATAAATCAACCACGATTATGCAATGGGACAAGATTAGCGGTTAAAAAGGTCATGAACAATTTGATCGAGGCAACAATTTTAAAGAGGAAGTTTAAAGGTGAAGATGTATTGATTCCACGAATTCCAATGATTCCATCAGATTTACCTTCTGAGTTCAAAAGACTACAGTTTCCAATACGTCTTGCATTTGCTATTACAATAAATAAAGCGCAAGGGCAATCGTTGGAATTGTGTGGAATTGATTTAGAATATCCTTGCTTTTCATACGGCCAGTTATATGTTGTCTACGAAAGAGCTCTAAGATAGTTTAAGTGATACATAGTCTAAGATTGTAAGAAACCAGAATTAAAAGTTGAATAATAGGGAACAAAACCGACTTTATTAAAAACAACTGTGTTTCTTTTCTTATTTTATTTTGCCGTGCGAAGCAGGCACCGGGCCCGCTAGTATATACATATATATTTTTAAGAAAACAGTGTTTGGAAAGTATCCAATAAATTAAAAATGGGAATAATTTGGTGAATTTCACCATTTTTGAAAAAGTCTTTTAAAATACCCGAATAAAAATCATAACATTCGATCAAATTCTGAATAATTTTGACTTTTTCAATAATTTTTCGACAATTATTCAATTATGACGATTTTAATGATCCCATAGAACATTATTTGCAAAAACTTAATAAAATTTGAATATTTATATTCTCATAACTATATGTTATCAATTAAAAATCAGCTGAATAATATGAGGAACGCGAATGTGTGCCGAGAAACGTTTTTTCGCATTGACCAATTATAAGCTTAGTATCCAGGTCTCAAGAAATGTAAAAACTTCATATAAAAAAACGCTTAAGAAACAGACAAGAAACTTTCCTGCGATAAATTTACTTTAGTCCAGTCATTTAAACTTAAAGGTTGGTACGCAGCTCTCAAGTAATTGCTCAAGAACAAAAATACATTATTTCTCAAGTAATTTTGACAGCTGGTTACGCATTGTGAATGATCCACATTAGAAGAGCAAGAGAGAATAAACAAAGTAAACAAACTTTGAGCGTATGTATGTATGTATGTATGTGTATGGTAACACAAATATTTTCATTGAGATTTAAGGAATGTTGTTGATGATTGGTTGGTTTTATACAACATTTCAAAATGGAACATACTTTATAATAATGATTTCAACTAATTTAGGATGAATTTGACGATTACTTCGAATTTCCTGCAAGAAACAATTGTTGATTTGATGTTTCTTTGCAAAACCAGGTTTGCCATATTCACATTTTATTGAAAAAAAAGTATTAAAAATTAGTACTAGCTTTCTTAAGAGCTGCGTACTAGCACAAGTAACTTTATCGCAGGAACGTTTCTGGACCGTTTCTTAAGCGTTTTTTTATATGAAGTTTTTACGTTTCTTGAGAGCTGCGTACTAAGCTTAAATTAGGTAAGAATCTTGGAATTCGAGATACACAGCTGTATTGTTTCTTTGAGGAAATTCAAAGTAATCGTTAAATTCGTCCTAAATTAGTTAAAATCATTATTATGAAGTATATTTCATTTTGAAATGTTGTATAAAACTTACCAATCATCAACAACATTCATTAAATCGCAAGGAAAATATTCATGTTACTACACACATACATACATACATATTAAGCACAACGTTTATTTTCTTTGTTTATTTTCTCTTGCTCTTCTTATATGGATCATTCACAATGCGTAACCAGCTGTCAAAACTATTTGAAGAAATAATGTATTTTTTTTCTTGAGCAATTACTTGAGAGCTGAATACGAATCTATACCTTCGGCTTCGGTCAGCTTCAACTCTGCGCTGTATGTGCGATTTTAAATAATTTTAAATGTGCGCACACTGTCTGCTTATTTATCGAATTCGTCAGCTTCGGACTCGGCTTGGCTTTCAGCGTTCTCTCTGTAGATTTGTAATCTAATCGATAGAGGATTAATTAGACGAATGTTGTTGTATAAAATATTTTTGAATCTAGATCACTAAAGAGGTTTTTTGATCTTATTCAGGGTTGTTGTAGAATCCAAGACAGAATTGCTTAGCTGTCAGAATTTCAAAGCAATTCTGGGGTCGAATCGTTACATCCGTGCACGGATCGCCAAACATACGAAAGAAAATTACGTAATATGTCAATCGTATGCGGTGATTGGCATTATGACAAACGATAGCATACGGATTGTAATTTATTTTCATTTCACAATAGTTTTTAAATTCCACATTGCTTTGGATCGTATTTTTAGACCACAATAGATGTGGAACTGTCAAAACTGTTCAATAAACTAACAAAAGCCAAATAAATATTAAAATGGTTCCAATTTTGGTTTTTTATTTGAGTTTTAGTGAAAGTGATGGTAGCAATAGCGTATGTATAAAATAAAAACAAATTATGAATCCTCATTAACAAAATTTTCTTTGTAGATGTATCGTTGAACAACGCATAGGAATCTTAAAAAGACGGTGGAGAATTTTAGAATATGGCAAGAGAGGGAGGTACCATCCCACAAAAGTGGAAGACCCTCAAAATTGCGATTTTGATCACACACAAGAAACATACAACGGAGTAGCGAACCGCCTCACCGCAATCAATCAAACGATAAGAGACCAAATAATGTAAATAAAATGTATGTGTCCTTAACCCTGTAAATAATTTTATTTTTAATGTAAACAAAATAAAAAAAAAATTTGTTCATTTAAGTATTTTTTTTAATTATTATTGAGATTTTCCATTCATTGGTTTCTTGTTTATGTTCTTTATTACGAAAAAATATAAAAAAACATACAAAATTTAAAAAAATTTGCTCACATTTCCATAAATTTGTCTATTACGATTGACATTTTTTATTTGAATATCATTTCGAACGAACGGATACGTTTATATACTCGTTCAC
Source organism: Bactrocera dorsalis (assembly GCF_023373825.1). Classification (NCBI taxonomy): domain Eukaryota; kingdom Metazoa; phylum Arthropoda; class Insecta; order Diptera; family Tephritidae; genus Bactrocera; species Bactrocera dorsalis. The sequence continues at coordinate 43,767,376 of NC_064303.1, forward strand.
GTATGTCATTATGCCAGATTACGATAGAAGCGTTACGACCACGTATGTCATAATACGAAAAACAGACTTTTACGTGACGAGTGATACGTTCGCGGTTGTAACGATTCGATCCCCTGATTTTCATTGTTGTCACGGAATCTGTTTGGATTTTTGTCTTTTCGAACATACGCAAAACCAATATTCGAATCAGCTGTTCACTAATGTAACAAAACTTGATGACATTTATCGAATGAATAAAGACGCATTTGGGTGTTAAAGTTAGTTTTGTAAATCTTCTTTAAGGGGAGAGCCTGCTTTATAAGCTTCAAAAAATCAATATTTTTTTCCTTAATTCTCTTTAAAAATTATCTAAGAATATGTCCCCAAAGTTATAAATGGGAATTTGAAACATCACCGAAGCTGGAAGAGAAATAGTGACCGAGCGTCTAGCAGATTATGAGCCCTTGGGCAGAAGCGAAAACTTTGACGCGCGATTTCTCGGTTTTTAATTTTTACAATTTTTCTTAATTGGCGGGCAGGATAGAAAAAAAACTAAACGTCGTATGGAATTGGGAAAAAGTTTATTATCTTTGGCTTTAAATTATCTTCTATTTAAACTAAAAAAAAACTTAAGAGTTAAGTTTGAACATTTGTTTAAAGAACATAAAGTAACATTTTTTTGGTCAAAAACCACTTTTTTCAAATATTAAAAAATTTTGAAATTTTAAATTTTTTTTTGAGCAACTGGAACATATGTAAGTTATTAACAAATATGAATCTCTTTAAATTTTTTTTTTTCGATAGAAATTGCGACATGCATACTGCCCGCCGTTCGACAGCGGGCAATTGCTTTCCAAAGGCAAAATATCAAAGATTTCATATCCAAAAAACTGTCGCACGATGTTTAAATATATAACTATAAACCCTAGAAATTTCGATCTTTTGAAGCCTCTAAAGCAGGCTCCCACTTTAAATATCCGCCTTTTTTTCCAAAACTCAATAATTATGACATTTCCTGTTTTATTCTTATGTCTTCTCCTATAGAAATAATGATAAATTAATTCATAACAATAAAATAACTTAATTTCTTAACTTACATTGCAAATCTGTCAGCGACTATCTTCTTGCTTTGTTTCTGATAGCAAAACCGATAAATTGGTTTCCGTGACACCCAAAACCGATACATATTCTGTTTCGAACATCAAACCAATAAGATCTAAATTAATAACACATCCTTTCTTCTCCTTTACTGGCGTAGACACTGCTTACGCGATTATAGCCGAGTCAACAACATCGCGCCAGTCGTTTCTTCTCTTCGCTACGTGGCGCCAATTGATATTGGTGAATCCATCTGATTTAGAAATAAAAAATGGGCAGCATCAAAATTCATTTTAAATAACTTAACGTAATATAATAAAATCTTCTTCTTCTTTACTGGCGTAGACACCGCTTACGCGATTATAGACGAGTCAACAACAGCGCGCCAGTCGTTTCTTCTCTTCGCTACGTGGCGCCAATTGGATATTCCAAGCGAGGTCAGGTCCTTCTCCACTTGGTCCTTCCACCGGAGTGGAGGTCTTCCTCTTCCTCTGCTTCCCGCGGCGGGCACTGCGTCGAATACTTTCAGAGCTGGAGTGTTTTCATCCATCCGGACAACATGACCTAGCGACTTTTAATTCGCTGAACTATGTCAATGTCGTCGTATAGCTCGTACAGCTCATCGTTCCATCGAATGCGATATTCGCCGTGGCCAACGCGCAAAGGACCATAAATTTTTCGCAGAACTTTTCTCTCGAAAACTCGCAACATCGACTCTTCGGTTGTTGTCATCGTCCAAGCCACTGCACCATATAGCAGGACGGGAATTATGAGTTATAGCGTTTGGTTTTTGTTCGTCGAGAGAGGACTTTACTTTTCAATTGCCTACTCAGTCCGAAGTAGCACCTGTTGGCAAGAGTAATCCTGCGTTGGAATTCCAGGCTGACATTGTTGGTGGTGTTTACGCTGGTTCCAAGATAGACGAAATTATCTACAACTTCAAAGTTATGACTGTCAACAGTGACGTGAGAGCCAAGTCGCGAGTGCGACGACTGTTTGTTTGATGACAGGAGATATTTCGTCTTGCCCTCGTTCACTGCCAGACCCATTTGCGTTGCTTCCTTGTTCAGTCTGGAGAAAGCAGAACTAACGGCGCGGGTGTTGAGGCCGATGATATCAATATCATCGGCATACGCCAGCAGCTGTACACTCTTATAAAAGATTGTACCTGCTCGATTAAATTCTGCAGCTCGAATAATTTTCTCCAGCAGCAGATTGAAGAAGTCGCACGATAGAGAGTTGCCTTGTCTGAAACCTCGTTTGGTATCGAACGGCTCGGAGAGGTCCTTCCCGATCCTGACGGAGCTTTTGGTGCTGCTCAAGGTCAGTTTACACAGCCGTATTAGTTTTGCGGGGATACCAAATTCAGACATCGCAGCATAAAGGCAACTCCTTTTCGTGCTGTCGAAAGCAGCTTTGTAATCGACGAAGAGGTGGTGTGTGTCGATTCTCCTTTCACGGGTCTTTTTCAAGATTTGGCGCATGGTGAATATCTGGTCGGTTGTTGATTTGCCAGGTCTAAAGCCACACTGATAAGGTCCAATCAGTTTATTGACGGTGGGCTTTAATCTTTCACACAATACACTGAATAGAACCTTATATGGGATGTTGAGGAGGCTAATCCCACGGTAGTTGGCGCAGATTGTGGGGTCTCCTTTTTTATGGATTGGGCATAGCACACTTAAATTCCAATGGTTGGGCATGCTTTCGTCCGACCATATTTTACAAAGAAGCTGATACATGCTTTTTATAAGTTCTTCGCCGCCGTGTTTTAATAGCTCGGCCGGCAATCCATCGGCCCCTGCCGCTTTGTTGTTTTTCAGGCGGGCAATTGCTATTCGAACTTCTTCATGGTCGGGCAATGGAACGTCTGCTCCATCGTCTTCGATTGGGGTATCGGGTTCGCCTTCTCCTGGTGTTGTGCGTTCACTGCCATTCAGCAAGCTGGAGAAGTGTTCCCTCCATAATCTAAGTATGCTCTGGGCATCGGTGGCTAGACCACCTTTGGGGGTTCTACAAGAGTATGCTCCGGTTTTGAAACCTTCTGTAAGCCGCCGCATTTTTTCGTAGAATTTTTCAGCATTACCCCAGTCGGCCAGCTTATCAAGATCTTCGTACTCACGCATTTCGGCCTCTTTCTTCTTCTGTCTACAAATGCGCCTCGCTTCCCTCTTCTACTCTCGGTATCTATCCCATCCCGCACGTGTTGTGGTCGATCGTAACGTTGCGAGGTAGGCAACCTGTTTTCTCTCCGCTGCGACACGGCACTCCTCGTCGTACCAGCTGTTCTTTTGCACTTTCCGAAAACCAATGGTTTCGGTTGCAGCTGTACGTAAGGAGTTTGAAATGCCGTCCCACAGTTCCCTTATACCGAGTTGTTGACGAGTGCTCTCAGAGAGCAGGAGTGCAAGCCAAGTGGAAAGTCTTTCGGCTGTCTGTTGTGATTGCAGCTTCTCGACGTCGAACCTTCCTTGTGTTTGTTGGCGTCCGTTTTTTGCTGCACAGAGGTAGGTGCGAATTTTGGCTGCAACAATATAGTGGTCCGAGTCGATGTTAGGACCTCGGAGCGCACGCACCTCTAAAACACTGGAGACGTGTCTTCCGTCTATCACAACATGATCGATCTGGTTGGTGGTTTTTCGATCCGGAGACAGCCAGGTAGCTTGATGTATCTTCTTATGCTGGAATCTAGTACTACAGATAATCATTTTTCGGGCCCCGGCGAAGTCGATCAGCCTCAACCCATTTGGAGATGTTTCCTCGTGGAGGCTGAATTTACCGACCGTAGTGCCAAAGATACCTTCTTTGCCCACCCTGGCGTTGAAGTCGCCAAGCTCGATTTTGACATCGTGGCGGGGGCATCTCTCATAAGTGCGCTCCAAGAACTCATAAAAAGCATCTTTGGTCACATCGTCCTTCTCTTCCGTCGGGGCGTGGGCGCAAATCAGCGATATGTTGAAGAACCTCGCTTTGATGCGGATTGTGGCTAGACGTTCATTCTCCGGAGTGAATGATAGTACTCGGCGAAGGAGCCTCCCTCCCACCACGAATCCAACACCAAACTTGCGCTCCTTTATATGGCCACTGTAGTAAATGTCACAAGGACCTACTCGTCTCTGTCCTTGTCCCGTCCATCGCATTTCTTGGACGGCGGTGATGTCAGCCTTTATCTTTACGAGGACATCTACCAGCTGGGCAGCGGCACCTTCCCGATTAAGGGACCGGACATTCCAGGTGCATGCCCTCAAATCATAGTCCTACCCTATGCAGGGGATGTTTCGCCTTCAAACGGATGTTCTTAGGCTACCCAGAGGATACTTGGTCAAAGATCGGAAGTCGTGAGCTGCTTGAGTCATATGTAAAAGAATCGTTTCTGGCCACTCCCAAGTGAATGGCGATCAGAGAACTTTCCTCACTTGCGTGAACTTCTACACATGATTCCATCCTCCCTCTAATAACACCTACTACTTTTATTTATCGGTTTCAATTCTGATTCCGGCAACTATTAGATTCCGCAACACCCCTGAATATGTTATAGATTTCTTTAGTTACTTGTTAAATAATAGATGATATCTTCAATTGAATATAAAATTCTAAAGATGTTGCTATTATCTCTGATAAGTTTTATGTTTGTGCTATCTCAAAAATTATAGAGAAATAGATTACGCAATGCGCATGTTTGTTTTCAGTCAGCTGTTCTTGCTGACGTCACGGTTGACTTATTACTCGCCCGCGCCTTTGAATGTGAATTCGAATTGTATTTTCGCGTGTAGTATTAATTGTGAAATTTTATATTTTTTAAAATGAGTTGTGCAGTGTTCGGATGCAATAATAACAATGTTAAAAATAGTGCGACGAAATGGAGATTTTTCCATTTCCCTTAGGAAAAAACAGTACTAAAATAGTGGATTAATTTTTGTGCACTTCGCGCCAGAAGCCTTCGAAAGAAATTTGCAGTTTGAAATGGGTAATTGTAGCATTTTGATTACAATAATTTTACTTTTATAACCATACACTCTTTCAGGTTTAAGTTCGCATTCTTATATAAAAATGTATTGATGTTAACAAATGCAAATATGTACTTACATACAAACTAAGTTTTTGCATACTAACCATTGTTTCTTATCCTAATTGTAATAATAATCTTAACTAACAATTTATTTCATTTATTTATACGCATGTATGTATGTTTATTATATTTTTGCAGGTAATATTTTTCAACGTGTGTCAGTTGATCTAAATTCCGCTGACCCAATTGAAAAAAATGATGACTTGAAGATTCTCAACAACGACGAGCTTGAAAATTTGGCAGGGTACATCTGCCACAAACTTGGTAAAGACAACCCCGAAATTTGTGCCAATTCAGAAAATTGTTCGTCTTATACTTGGATGGATCACCTATCTGAAGGACGACTCTCAAAACCAACAGATATGTTGTTGGAGAGAGCCTTGAAAGCAGTATTTGAAGACTTAAATGGTACTGATTTGCATATACGAGTACATATGTGCAATTACGTCCAGAAGCACTTAGATTTAAGTAATTTTGTTAATTGTAGCACCAAAATAAAAAAAAATATTTTTCCGAGCTAAAATGTATTTTAGGATTTGTTCCTTACATAAAAACTTAATTGAAAATATGTACAACAAAAAAAAAGAAAATTAAATAAGACAATAAATTGATAGTTGGTCACAAAATATTCAGTATTTTTACTTGCATAAATGTATGTATACAGTTGAAACAAACACAGCAAACAGACAAAATTAAATAATGCAACGAAAATACCATTAATTGAATATGTACAGTGACTCACACGTCTAACCGGATGCGTGCATTGCCAATGATCGCACCCTCCAATCATATAGTGAACATTTTAAAAATGATACACCTGAGACATCAAATTAAAGGAAAAATCTTCTATTTTATTTTTAGAAACTTAAAAATAGTAATAAATTTATTCACTGTGTAAAATTTAGAGAAATAGCTCGCAACATATAAAATTCCACACAACTAACCGGAAAATTACAAGTAACCTTCTACAAGTAACGATACTTCTGATCGTAGTGAAATTCCACTGGAATAAACACTGAATATTCTTTTCTGCATATTAGTAGTTACCGGTAAGTCTGTGAGTAAGCCACACAACAATATGATACCCCCACGTACTCATTCTTGTATCGAAATTCTGAAGCTAATTATTCAGTTACGGGAAGAAAGAAAAACCATTAAAGATATTTCGGAGATTGTGAAAAGAATTAATTCAACTGTCTTCGATATTATAAACAAGTTTGAGAAGGAAAATGGGATCAATAATATTAGTAGAGCTGGTCGAGGAAAGAAGCTAACACAAGCCGAAGAAAAGTTTACACTGAAAATTGTTGAAAAAAATCCATTTTCCTCTGCGGAAAATGTAAGAAGCATATTGGAAAATGAAAAAGGGAAGAAGGTTTCAGCTGAAATAATTCGCCGCACACTTAGAAGCTTCGATTTACATGGTACAGCAGTTGTAAAAAAGCCATACATACACGAAAAAAATATAATGAATAGGCTAGAATTTGCGAAATTGCATTTAAAAAGGCTTGATGAGTTTTGACAAAGGGCAAATGGGATAATTTTGATTTAGTAATCATAAAACAGTATTATTACTTCTTTTTCAAGGTTCTTTTCACAAACGAAAGCAAGTTTAACTTGCAGGGATCTGATGGCTGAAGTTTTGTCTGGCGGCGTCCCAACGAAGCTTACTTGCCAAAACATACTAGGGCAACACTTAAGCACGGTGGTGGGTCAGTAATGGTTTTAGGATGTATATCGGCTAAAGGAAGGGGCAACCTGCATTTTGTGCAAGGTATTAGGTATGGTTTCCAATATGTCGACATTTTAAAAGAAATTTTAAAGCAGTCATGTGTCACATTGGGAATTAAAGACAATTTTACATTTTACTAAGACAACGATCCGAAGCACAAATCGGAGATTGCTCGTATTTGGTTAATATACAATTGCCCTCATGTACTGGGGACACCTGCCCAATCCCCAGATCTGAACGTTATTGAGCACGTATGACAAGAAGTCAGTCGAAAAGTGTACTAAAGACAGTATTCCAAAATGCTGGGCTGAAAAGGGCTATTTTGGAGGCTTGGAACGCAATACCACCAGAATTTTGTCAAAAACTTGTCGCCTCTATACCAAGGCGACTAGAACATTGTATAAACCTACAAGTAACCAATCCTTCATTTTTCACTAATCATACGCAAAAATATACTACAATTTAGGCACTTGGTACGGGTTGCCCCTAAATATTCTACTACGAATTAGGCACTTGGTTCGGGTTGCCCCCAAGTATTCTGCTACTAATTAGTCACTTGTTACGGGTTGCCCCCAAATATTCTACTACTAAAACGTCCAAATGCCTCAAATCTGCTATAGTGTGTTGCCGTGTTAGGTTTTAAAATTTATAACTTTAACAATATTTTTATAAATATTCAAATATTTTTCGATTATTTAAATTCCTAAATATTAAATTTAATCAGTTTTGTCCAAAATATTAATTACTGTATCAATATATTATTAAATGTTTCCAATTTTATAAAAAAATATTTATATAACTTTTCAAAGTTTACCAAGACCTACCAATTCTACCTCATTTCAAAATATACATATCGAGGTAAATGTGGACGTAGATGAAATCAGCTTTCTACATAAAAATGCTCTTGTGTATTTTTGCGGTTATTTGTACTATAAATATTTTAAAAAACATAAATGTTTAATGCCCTTGCCAAGATTTGATGGTGGTATTACTGAAGAAGATTTTTTCTTCACTTCAGAAAAGCAGTATAGTAATTGCCAAATAGTAAAACCACCCCTTGAATTTATAGATTTTCTATCGAAGATATTTATACACAACATTTTGATTCTACTTGCCATAAGATCGGATTTTCCCAAATATTATTTGAAAAAATGGTTAACACAGAACCGTACTATTGTTGTGAAAATTGTAATTCTGATATTATAAAATGTCTATTTATTAGAATTAGAACATATTTCCTAGTAAACGCTTTTAATAAAAAAGTAAAACAAAGTGATTTCAAAAACGTAAAGTTCTTGTGTGTTACACATAAATAGTAATCACGTCCGTTTGTCTGTCTATATGAGTCGGAATTTATATGTATATGTATATGTCTGTCAGTCTGAATTATTTTATATTTGTCATAAAGTTTGTCTGTCGAAGGCCGTATTTCCATAGTTACCTTGGTCTGTGATTTTGAAATGAGAATTTTAGCGATTAGGTTTGTACGCTTATTATCAATATTTTTTTTTTTGTTTTTTAAGTGTATTCGTGTACCAGGTATAGGACCCTTCTTTCCACCACTATTCCTTTAATAGGGTTTTTAATAAGTATTTCGCTGTGGGTGATTTAGAATATTTTGTAAATATTATTTATTACTTAGTAGTTTGTTTTGAATATTATTGTTTTTGTTCCTGAATTGTACCTGATTTTTTATATTTATTTTAGTTTTTGTTTAAATAATTACAAGTTGATTGTTATGACTTGTATTGTTAATGTTTACAATGGAAAAAGTTGATCTACTACATGTCTTTTAATTACATCTCTGTGCCTAAAAAAGGCAGATTTCGATCAGGTGATCTCAGCTGTGTAAAATTCTTGGAAAACAGCTGATTCTTTGGTTACTTGTAGGTTTATACAATGGACTAGAAGCAGTTTTATCTGCAAAAGGATATGCTACGAAATATAATTAATCATTAGCTTTTTAAAAAATCCGGTTAGTTGTGTGGAACGAATTTTATATGTTGCGAGCTATTTCTCTAAATTTTACGCAGAGAATAAATTTATTACTATTTTTAAGTTTCTTAAAATAAAATAGAAGATTTTTCCTTTAATTTGATATATCATATGTATCATTTTTAAAATGGTCAATATATGATTGGAGGGTGCCATCAATGGCAATGCCCGCGTCCGGTTAGACGTGTGAGTCACTGTAGGTAAATGTTCACTATAAAATATTCACTTTTATTGATATTTTTTATTAATATTCACTTATAATGATATTTTTTATTAATATTCACTTATATTGATGTTAACTTTTGATGATATTGATGTTTTTGTATACCTGCAATACAAAATTGCTTCTTATTGCAAAGAATAACAAACAATTGAAAATCAGCTAATTGTACGTTGGTCAACCGTGACGTAGATGCGCAGAACGAACAAAATTTGAACTCGTCATTGCGCAATCTTGATTCTATCATTCTTGGTGCTATCTTATGCAAGGCATACACATATCAATTAGTTGGTTGATTGAGTTGGGCTAGAAACTGCCCTTGTCGCTACACACGACACAACTTTTAATACAATTTTGAGGCCAACTTCATTTTGAATATTCACTTCGTTGCTTAAACATGAGCTCGGAAGTTGTTGCTTTACTTATTACATATGACGCGCTCTCTTCGACAGCCGAAATAAAATGGCGAAATCGTTTGAAATCGCACGACCAACCCAAACACTATCCAACTAACACAACCAACTTCACAAAATATCAAAAAATTTTGATTTTCATCCAACCAGTTGATTCAACTCATACAACTGCCCCATATACGTAGTAGCAATCAGTTGTTCAATTCGTTGAAGTTGATACAATAATTGGTGCATGTATGCCTTGCATTACGAAAAATTACCTAATATCGCGATTCTGTAAGTCGCCTATTACACAAAGCAACTTTTGTTGCTAATTCTCGGGCGATTCTCTTTTGCTGTCGCCCATTACCTTCACACGAGCAACTTGTGTTGCGCAAATCTGTTCGAGTTTTTTTCTCATTCTCTTTCACTTTACTTTACTACTCTTTATTTTAACCCATTGTCGTTTCTTTTTCCTTATAGGTATTTGGGCCACTCTATCACATATATTAAGCGTAGTACGCAGCTCTCAAGAAACGTAAAAACTTCATATAAAAAAACGCTTAAGAAACGGTCAAGAAACTTTCCTGCGATAAATTTACTTGTGCTAGTGCGCAGCTCTCAAGAAATCTATTACTAATTTTTAATAATTTTTTCAATAAAATGTGAATATGGCAAACCTGGTTTTGCGAAGAAACATCAAATCAACAATTGTTTCTTGAAGGAAATTCGAAGTAATCGTCAAATTCATCCTAAATTAGTTGAAATCATTATCATAAAGTATATTTCATTTTGAAATGTTGTATAAAACCAACCAATCATCAACAACAATCGCTTAATCGCAAGGATAATATTTATGTTACTACATACATACATACATACATATCACGCACAAAGTTTGTTTACTTTGTTTATTCTCTCTTGCTCTTCTAATGTGGATCATTCACAATGCGTAACCAGCTGTCAAAATTACTTGAGAAATAATGTATTTTTTTTCTTGAGCAATTACTTGAGAGCTGCGTACCAACCTTTAATCAGTTCTGTCAATTAAGAAAACATTTTATTTAAAATTCAAAATTAAAGCAAAGATTATATAACAGACCTTCACATATACAATATCACCCTTTTCACTATCGTCTGAATCAATTTGTATGGCTTCCTCCATACATTTCACAATATCTTTAATTAATTCGATTTTTTCGTCATACTCCATTTTCTAAAATATTTATATTATATTATGTATATCTGTATACATATTTGCAAATTACTTACCAAAAGATGAAATTAAATTTTTTAAATGTATTCAAAATATTAATTTCAAAAAAAATATACGCAAATGCAACTATGTACTACGAAAGAAAGGACACGAATGCCGAAAAACGTCGCAACGAACTGTTACGAATAAGAACACAAAGTGTGTTACTGAACACGGGATTCTCCTCTCCTCGTCGCCCCCTGCCGCACCAAAAGTTGCTTCGTGTAATAGCCGACTAAGTAGTCTCTAGTCAATATTTGAGACATTTAGGCTGTTCACGGTGAGGTGGTTATCGGGTTATGTGATTATTAGATTAAAAATAACCTCTATGCTTCGTGAGCACCCTATGTTGTATATAATCCGAATTTTAAGGGTTCAAAAAATTCTTTGTATAAAATTTGCAGACATCTTGCATAATTTGCTGATTGTAAACAAAAAACAGCTGTAAATAGCAGAATTTCCAATAAGAAAATCTAAATGGAAATGCCATTCGCTTAGTTTTATTTATTTTTTGTTCTGCCATTTAGTAAAATTCCAACGACTTTCTAACACTGAAAATAAGCAAACAACCACATAATCTGTAAACAAGGGCCTAGGTTGGTAAACTTTGGTTATTTTGTCGCAACGCATTTTGTTGTTGTTTACTTAATCACATAACCACATAACCCGATAACCACCTTATCGTGAACAGCCTAATTTTAGGGTAAAAGTGCTGAACACATAGAGCGCGACAGACTGCAAGCGACATGTAATTAATATGTAAAATTATTCAAAGCTTCAACAAATCTGACGCTATTTTACAAATAGAAGCATAAAATAGCTCTGTTATATAATTTGTTGTTGTTGTTGTAGCGACAGAATTCTGCCGAGTTGGCAGTCCTTGGCCGGATAAAAATCCGAGTCCGTTCCGGTTACGTAGACCCGACTGTCGTCGGAACGAATAATAACAATTGATAACACCGGTCAACACGATTTTTGGGTCTGACATCTACATGTTAAATTTGAGTTTCTCCTATGACAAAAATAAGGGGAAAATTTTTTTTTCCGGTTAAAGTTTGCTTTCGTAGAAATTAGAGCAATTTTTTGATTTTTAAGCATGAAATGACTGATTTTTATATAATATTTTTTCTACAATTTCACTATAGATTATAATTAGAAAACTTTTTTTTAGATACAAGAGTCGTTTTTATTCAAGATGTGTGATAAACAATAATATATATGTAAAATAACAAGAAATTATAGTCTAAAAGTGAATATTTTTTGTATTTCTTTTATGCTCATATGAGTATATACTTAATATACTTATCGATGTAGATCAGCCCAAAGCAAACTTTAAGAGCTAAAAATTAATATTTAAGTGTTTTTCAATGTCTAGAATCAGAATCCAAGCATGAGAACAGAAACCCATAAAAAAATTTTGTTTTTGTTGACCGGTGTAATTTAAAGCAAATAAATTTACCCATTTACCAAAATGTTAAAATTTCATTGAAGTGAAAGGTATTAGTATGGCCACAACAAAATGGATAATATGATACGAGACTCTCGCATTGGCTCTCATTTTTTCCTCAAACGCGTTCCCTGATTATTTGACAGCGAATGAGATCAGGGAATTTCGATCAGCTGATTTCAGAAAAGGCGGGATGCCAGAAGTAAACCGCTTTAATTACTTGACGAAATTAGTGTCAAATGAAATTTCATTGAACTGTGCGAACATATTTTGGAAAAATAAATGTTTATGTAAATTAATTAATGATTTTGTATTTTAGCATTTATATATGCATGCATTTTAAAAGTGTTTAATTTAGCGTTTTGTTTAATTTATTACATATCCAATCTAATATTTTTCAGCAGTGGCATCATTGACAAATGTTATAATAAATGCGAGTTTTGACAACTCTCTCTCGAATCAAAGAGTCTCGTATCATTTTATCCATGACCATAGATAACTTGATACGAGACTCTTTGGTTCGAGAGAGAGCTGTCAAAACTCGCATTTTTTATAACATTTGCCAATGATGCCACTGCTGAAAAATACTAGATTGGGTATATTATAAATTATACAAAACACTAAATTAAACACTCTGAAAATGCATACATATATAAATGCTAAAATGCAAAATCATTAATTAATTTACATAAACATTTATTTTGCCAAAATATGTTCGCATAGTTCAATGAAATTCCATTTCACATTAATTTCGTCAAGTAGTTATAGCGCTGCTCTTCTGGCATCCCGCCTTTTTGACTAACTGCTGATTGGCCTCACCCTGATTGTGTTTTGTTGCCAACTCAAAAAACAGATCAGGGTGCCCTGCCAGCTGACGAGCGAGAGAGCAAGAAAAGAGATTCTGATCAATTTATCTATGCCATGACAACGAAATTGTGTACAGTTGTGTTGTTTTGTGTACATGCCGGCCATTGTTATGGGTCGTCTCGACAGGATAAAATCTATGTCTTACTAACTGTATTGCCGTGTCTATTGCCTTTGGAGATTCCATATTGCTTATTTCTAACAATATATGGCAAACTAATTAGTTTACCATATGTTGTAAGCAATAAGCTGTCACTTCAGCAGTTTGACAGCGCAGTTTTCATTTCTATGAAAATTTCGAAGAGGAAACATATCCCATTTACACATATGCCGACGGCATTTTCATTTCGGTAATATGAAATTTAGAAGAGCAAATATTAAGACGATTGTGTAGTGTTATATTATAAAAATAAACTAAAGTACATTTTCAAAATAACACTTTTCAAAAAAATGAATATATAGTTTAATATTGTTAATTTACAGAACAATTATGTAAATTGAGTTGGGAATGAGCAAAGACTTAAATTTAATAAACTTATACAAGCATAAATCAAAATATCATTTCTCATTTTAAATTTATTATTTTATAGTAGTCCAAAAATATGAATTCTTATTTTCCCAGAAATACATTTGTAAAAAAGGAATCTTTATCCTTTTCTTATTATCTTATTTTTCCCAGAAATACATTTGTAAAAAAGGATCTTTATCCTTTGTTATTATTTTATTTTTCCCCAGATATAAATTTGTAAACAAAAGGATCGTAATCATTTTTTTATTTTCCTCATAAAAGATTTAAACAGTTCAAGAGCTCAAAACATGCGCTACATCAGCTACCTACCCGACGGCATTTCGCAATGTGATAAAATAAAATTTTCAAGAGCTCAAAGCATGCGCTACATCAGCTCGAATCTCCCTACCCTGCGCCTTTGCGCAAATGATTATGTTATGATAACATATGTCCACATACAGATTTGGCAATGGCAATAGCAATAGATTTGACAGTTAGTAAGACATAGATTTTATCCTGTCGAGATGCCCCGTTATGATTTGGCAATGGCAATAGCAATAGATTTGACGGTTAGTAAGACATAGATTTTATCCTGTCGAGATGTCCCGTTACAGTTCACAGTCGTGTTGCCATGCCGTGTCGCGCTCTATGTGTTCAGCACTAAAGTTCCAATTTGCGATTAGTTACTATTCACTAAACGGTCTCTAGCGATAGTTTCAAAATATTTTCTCAAGTTTGTGACCTGATAGTTAGCAGGATTTTCAACGATTTTTCTTTGTTTGTATTTTCGAGTGATTCTGTTTTCTATATTAACTATAATAAAATAACTGTCCAACATTTTTAAAGCTATAATTGAGTTATGAACACTTTTTCCTTATACATACATATGTATACATATAATATTGTTACAAAAAGTAGTATTAAGTTGTATTTGTATTGCTGTATGCATCCCTGATTATGAACAATAGCTGTAGGTATATGGAATAACATTTGTCTTGTTGTAGACATCTGGCGCCACGGCTGTCTGCTTGTCGAAACATTAGACATCTGGCGCCGCACTGTCTGCTTGTCTAGTTAAACAATTGCTGAGTCTGGCGCCGCGAGTGTCTGCTTGCGTCTGGCGCCGTATAGCCGTATGTTCTGGTAATTTCCAGGCGCGATATTCTAGAAGGACACGTCGGCATCAGCGAGAAGTGCGTGGCTATATAAGCCGTGGCAGCGCCAACGTAATCAAGCAGTGCTAAGAGTAAACTGCTATAGTGTAGACGAGTTGTGAAATAAAGAGTTGTTGAATTAAATTAAACAGTGTTGATTTTATTTGTCAATCCAGAGATACGAACCTAACAAAGTAAACTAGCAAGAGTAAATTCGTAACAATATTAATATTATATTTAATATACACAAATAAGTAGAACTCTATGATAATATTATAAAATTTATATCATGTCGGTGTGACTGAAGCACTTTCGCGTAGAACTCCTCTCAAAATCTAAGTATTTTATTACGTAATATTTTTTTTAATATAACTTAGTTCTTTATTAAATTTAAATCAAAAAATATCCACATGCATGGAAAGATTTTTTATACTCATTTTAATTTGAAATATAATTTATAGACGCTTTTTTTTATTAGAACTATGTAGTTGTGCAGCTGTCTCAATAACTGTGTCCTTAAGAACGTGTGTATTTTAATACGTCACAGGTGTCGATTGCAGTCTGTAGCGCTTTATGTGTTCAGCACATAAGATTGCTAAATAAAGAAAGAGAAATTATAACGGAAAAGGAAAATTTCAGCGAATTGCCTATATTTGCTTATTATCATATGGCAGCGCTCCATTTCGTCAAAATTGTTAGCACATAAATGATGCCTACTACGAGTGTAAAAAATAATTTTTAAAATATAAAATTTTTTCTTATGAAACCTGCAAAAAGTGGAAATTGTGAATTTGTTAAAATTTTTACAGTAAAATTAAATGAATTTGAAGTGAAAAATGTGCATAAAGTGTGCTAAAAGTAGTAAAATAGCTAGTGAAATATTCGAATTTAGGTAATTTTTGAAATATAAAGACGAATATCTCGTAAACTAAGCGTTTGCAGCACTTATTAAGATCGCGGCGCTAAAGAAATCGGGGTTGTGCTCAAAATCGTCTCAAGTCGCAAAAATTGTCTCTAACTAAAATTCTCAAATTTAGAGTTTTATGACTGTATCACAGTACAGAATCGCATGGCAAGTATATATTGTTACGAATTTACTCTTGCTAGTTTACTTTGTTAGGTTCGTATCTCTGGATTGACAAATAAAATCAACACTGTTTAATTTAATTCAACAACTCTTTATTTCACAACTCGTCTACACTATAGCAGTTTACTCTTAGCACTGATTGATTACGTTGGCGCTGCCACGGCTTATATAGCCACGCACTTCTCGCTGATGCCGACGTGTCCTTCTAGAATATCGCGTCTGGAAATTACCAGAACATACGGCTATACGGCGCCAGACGCAAGCAGACAGTCGCGGCGCCAGACTCAGCAATTGTTTAACTAGACAAGCAGACAGTGCGGCGCCAGATGTCTACAACAAGACAAATGCTATTCCATATACCTACAACTATTGTTCATAATCAGGGATGCATATAGCAATACAAATAAAACTTAATACTACTTTTTGTAACAATATGTACATATATATCGTCACCTGAAATGCAAAATAATGTAACAACATTTTCGGAAATTTAATGGGAAAAGAATGAAACACCTAACAAAAAGGAAGATGAGTGGAATTAAATTTAAATATTAGTTAAAACTGTATTATATTTGATAGCAGAACCTTAAAAGGTTAGATGGATGTACTTATGTAAGTATATGTACTTAACTTGAAGTATTGGATCGTAATCAATGAAATAATTAATTTCGAATTTTTTGATTATACCTTATTCTGCATTTTAGGTGACGATATATTGAATTTAAACGATTTGAGTAAACACATTTGGTAAACATATTATAAGCGAGGCTTTAAAATTACGGGTTGCACTCCACTCTGGACTCTTATTATTTTTGCCTCACATCTGTTTCTTACACACTGGCATCACTATTTACTACTTGTCATTGTGCGAAAAAGAGAGTAAAGCAAAAAATATAAAGTAGTTTTGTTCGTGTATTTGTTTTCATGGAGAAAAGTTTCTTTTCTGGATAAAATATAAGTTATGGGCATGTAAATTCGAAAATGTTAATGAAGGTTGAAATATATTGTGTTTGATTTCTACGCACCAGTATCGAATATTTGAGTTTCGTGTCCATATCAACGTTTATCAGATTAAAAAAAGTATGTATATGTATATATATATAATTACTTTGTATCTTTTTATTAAGTATTATATTCTTTTCAAGGTGGGAAAAGGATACATTTTATTTAAAAGAGATTAGCTGTATTTTATGATGGCAGCAGTTGACAATGACAGTGATAATGATGTAGTTACTGATTTTCTAAATTATAATCCTGCATGCAATACTGATCTCAAACATTCTGTATCTGAACTGAATGTACAAATCCAATTGCAAAATACTAAAGCACAACATGTTACTAATCAACAGCGTCCCTCTTCTGAGAGTCAAAATTACTGCATTCCTATTATAGACACTGCACCAGTTTTGTCCGCAAGTAATTCTTGTAATAATAACATGATTCCTACAATAAATGTAACGCCGCACAGTCCGGCCTCAATAACAAAATTTAATAATATTTTCGAGGACACACTAACACAACTTCAAAGTATAAGAGAGACTGTGGTACAAATGAAAAATTGCAGTGCCCGCATGCATGATGGTTTTAATAGTTTTTGGCCAGTTCATTCTGCTATTCTAAGCACATCTTTGCCTGACCTAAATTCAGTAAAGAGCGCTAATGTAACACAGGCTCTTGGACAGTATGTTAGATGGATGCCACGGCAACAGCAATATGTTCCTATAAATGAACGTCGTAGATCTTGGACAACCATTGATGATCTTAATATTACAAATAAGAGCATTAGTTTGTCTAGCTTGGATAGTGAAGAACCTGAAACAATATGCGCCACAGATCAGCGTAGACGTTCTGCCAGAAATAGCACCGGAGGTAAGGTTTTAAATTAAGTAATATACATATTTTACGAACATTAAAATTATGTACAAGAAAAAATCGATGTTAATATTTTAAATTTAATCATATACAAAAATTTGGCAGTCTATGGTTGTTTGAGCGACATAAAAGCTACAATTTAGGGCACGCTTCCGATTACTTTGGCGGAGGGGTAAAAAAATCGAATTTCCGCATAAATGGGGTATGTGCGGATAGGGGAGCTCCTCCAGAGGAGGAATATCAAAAATAATATAAAAATAACTAATATTTTTTAAAATATTCACGTTTAAAGGTTAAAAAAATTACTCTAAGAACATAAGGTATTTCTCTATGTTTCATTAAAATTTTTCACGTTTTTTACTCTGTATATTTAAATATACACTCTAAGCATTGAAATAAGCTCACATTTCCATATATTTTGTAATTTTTCAGCCAAATTTAGTAACTTAAAAATCACTAATCAAATTTATGTGATCATATTTACGAGGAAAATCAGCTTTGCAACACTTTAAAATCCAAAAGTGAAGGATTTTTAAGCGTTTCACAGCGTTTTCTATGTTTGTACTTTCGAGTGATTCTTTTTTTTTATTAACTATAAAAAAACTGTAAAGTAGATTTTCAATCTAAAATTGAATATGTGAACACTTCCATATACATACATATGTACATATAAATATTTAATAAACACTGATAAGTAAAACCGTGTGATAATATTATAATATTTATGATTGTAATACAACATTTTTATATACATACATATTATAATTTTATACTATCCTTCTCCTTCTGCGTTGGCGGCCTTCGGTCGCACTTTAAAAAAGCGAGCCACCCCGAGCAAATACCTGGGGTGATCTAACCCCGTTTGGATCGGTGAGTATTAATTTGTGTTTGTCGTCATTGGAGCAACGCCTTGCAGCAGGGTTGCTCCGTATCCTCCTGCCTCGTGCTGGCATTGAGTCCAACCCGGGCCCGGAGGAATTTTTCTGCTGCGTCTGCGCAAAAAGGCTCCATCCAAACTCCACCTCGGTCAGGTGTAATACATGCAATGGATGGAGCCATCTTAAGACCTGTTCAGGCCTTAAGACCCACAGGGAGTGGACCACGCGTTACGTGGCCCCATGTTGCCTGCGCAATACTGCGATACAAGCCTCTACGGCTGTGCAATCTGCACATAGTTCTCGCGCCGCGCCGCCACTCAATCAGAGTGGCCAATTGAGGACCTCTACGGTCAGGAGCTCAATCATGCAACATAGCTCCCACTCTGACTTGTCCCCCCCCCCCAACCTTCATCCCGCTCCAATCCTCGTGCTTGTACCAATCAGCAACTCTTGGTTCCTCGCACAGTCTGTTCCGTGTGTCAGACCGTCATACGTCGGAATGTCACATCAGTCAAGTGCAATTCCTGCGCTGGCTGGTGTCACTTCCCGTCGTGTTCCGGCCTGCGCACCACACGTGAGTGCAGTTAAACCTACTTTGCCCCAAGCTGCAGGAGTCTGCCCCCCCAACTCACGACAGTGGCGTCGCCATCCTACACCCCAGTGCGACAACCGCCCCTGCGGGTTCTGCAGCTGCAACAAACACCACCAACACGTCACTCCCTCACCCCCAGGATCACCCACGGACACCCGCGACAAACCCGACTCCTTCAATTTAACTGCAACGGACTCCAGAGCAAGATCGAGGAGATAGTTGCACTTATGAATCGGGAACGTGTATCGATAGCTGCGGTCCAAGAAACCAAGTTAAACAGCCGCTCAGATCTTCTGAGTTGTGCAGGTTTCAACGTTATACGTAAAGATCGCGAGCGAGATAGTGGTGGTAACCTAGCCTTCATATTGCACAACAACAACGTTTAATCGAAGAAGACATCGACCCCAGGGATACTACCCTAGAATGTCAGGGCATAGCTATCCGGTCAGGCGATGTCGAGCTCGAAATATTTAATATATACATCCCCCCAGTTACATGTTGCCCTACAGGATATCACCCGAATATAGGTGCGCTACTTCGTGGTGAAAACCGTATGGTACTAGGCGACTTTAACGCGCACCACGATCTTTGGCATTCCTGCCTGTCAAACGATCGTAGGGGGATGGAGCTGGCGGAACAGATTGACGATTCGACATTCTGCACAATGAATGACGAAGCCCCCACCAGAGTTATGGGCACCTGTAATAGCTCGCCCGATATTACCATTGCTAGTGGTGGTCTGATAAATAGCATAACCTGGCGACCTATGCTAACTCTCGCATCAGACCATCTGCCCATAATTATCTCGATCGAGAAGCCTCCTGATTTCGTTTCTGTGGACAACCGTACCTTCATTAACTTTAAAAAAGCTAATTGGGTCGGCTTCACAGAATTTACCGAGAGCACCTTCAACGCTCTACCCATTCCTACGGACGTATGCGTTGGCGAGCGTCAATTCCGCAAGGTGATCGCAGCAGCTACCGCTCGCTTCATCCCGGCTGGAAGAATAGCGGAAATCCGCCCCAATTTCCCAGCCGAAGCAGCTGTTTTAGTAAATGAGCGTAACACCTTACGCCGTGCCGATCCCGGCACAGTGGTTCCATTTGTATGGAGGATAGCGACAAAAATAGTTAGAATGGAGATACTGACCTGCAATATACATAGCATATTTCTGTTCATGCAAGTACGATATTCTGAAAAAATCGCGATTGTATAACGCCCACTTTTCATATTCTACATATATAATTGTAACGTTAAAATGCCTGAGCATGTGATAAATTTTGTTCCAATTCCCGGATTTATTATTAATAAATAGAAGAGTGAGAGAGAGTTTGGAGATCTAATATACGTGAAGCTGTATGGTCAAGTAAACTTTGTAGCTCCACTTCAGCCTGTGATTCACTCACGCTAACCGATTCTGCATCTGGATAACTTTTTTTCTTTTCACTTAAAACCTTTTTATAGCTGGGCAAAACTTTGTACGTAGGTTTAGAGTTTATAAAATCACTGATTTTTAAGTACTGATGTTTTGTTAAGTTTGTATCAATTATTAGTGAAAGAACTTCGGTGACATTTACTTCCTGAAAAAGTGGATTTGATTCCGAATGTACATCACGTAAGGTAGCCGCTGCGGACTTATCAATTTCGTCACCTTCAAAACCTGTTTTTCTGACTATATCTTCAAAAACTTCCTGACCTTTCGTCGTATTTAATCCATTTTTGGAGCAAATTTCAAAAATATAGGAGCGAGAAAATATGCATTGATGAGACGTTCCTACGATAAGAAATTTAAAAAATAAAAATCTCAGAGAGAGAGAGTGAAACAACAACAACTAATTCGACATTTGTTTATTGACATTACTTGCAAAAACCAATGCTATAACACGCACATTTGATGTACAAAATACACTTTGAAACTTAAAAGTAAGGTTAGTTTAATGAACTTTATTTAGAAACCTGCAAATCCCTGCACATGAAGTTAATATTATTTTAAACTATATACTTGTATCAACATTTACACACTAATCCGGTCACTGCATTCGGTTGACAAAGTTACTAAATCTCCAAATACATTTAACAAAGAACAACAAAACAGAAACAAAAAGACACTTCATTAAAATTTGTTATTCTAAAAACAACAGCACACTTTAAAAACTTGTTATTACTGAAAAATAATACTATTACCATCTACTTTAATTTCCATTTTCAGTATTTTTATTTAGACACTTTTTTAAATTAAATTTTTGCAGTTGAATGTACACTTTGCTTTCGCTTTTATTTTTGTCAACTATTTACTTCTGTGCAAGGCCGTACATATGTTGCTTTCACTCAAGAAGTTCCGTTAGAAATAATCAAAAAAAACTCAAAATACATAAAATTGATGGCATATGCAACTATTTATTAACTTACAAGCCCAATATATAAACATAGACTTTTTTATTTTTGTCGTATGGGAGGAACCACCGTGCGCGGGGATCCCCGAATAAGGGATCCCAATTTGGAGACTCGGCGAATGGTAAATCAACATAAGCGGACGAAATGGATAGAGCACCTGAAGTCCTGCAACCTCTCCAGTGAGTAAGCTTTGGGCTACTGTCAAAGCTTTGTCTAATCCGAAGAGACATGACGACCGAGTTGAAGTTCAATTCAATGGTCATGCCTCTTCGGACCCGAAGAAGTGCGCGAGCTACTTTAGCCGGCAGTTTACACTGCACCCTTCGGTAGACTAGGCCAAGAGATGTGTTAACCGACGGCTGCGCAAAATGCCAAACAACTGCGCGCCACTTACTTTCACCGATGAGGAGGTTCAGGGTGTCATCAATAAGGCAAAATCCTCCAGATCCATCGGCCCAGACGGAATCAACATGCTAATGTTAAAGCATCTAGGCTCGACGGGAGTAAAATATCTCACCAAGGTCCTCAACCTGTCGCTCACCACTCTTCAAATACCCGTTGTGTGGAAAGTCGGAAGAGTGGTCCCACTACTGAAACCTGGGAAACCCGCCAACAAAGGGGAATCTTATCGACCGATAACTCTCCTCTCCCCAGTAGTGAAGACACTTGAGGCCTTGTTACTCCCGACCTTCACTCACCACCTGAGCCTAGCCAGCCACCAGCATGGTTTCCGCAAAGTGCACAGCACCACCACAGCACTTAGCGTCATAAACGCCCAGATAGTTCGTGGCCTCAACCAGAAACCACCCTGCGAAAGAACGATCCTCGTAGCGTTGGACCTGTCAAAAGCTTTTGACACGGTCAACCACACAACGCTACTGCAGGACATTGAAAAAACCACTCTCCCTCCAGGGCTTAAGAGGTGGACCATGAACTATCTGAACGGTCGTCAGTCATCTGTACTATTTCGAGGTGAAACATCTAAACTTAGAAGAATTAAACAGGGGGTTCCGCAGGGTGGTGTCCTCTCCCCGTTACTGTTTAATTTCTATATCTCGAAACTTCCTCAACCACCAGAGGGGGTCTCCATAACTTCGTACGCAGATGACTGCACGATATTGACGTCGGGCAATGGAATAGATGGCATGTGTTCGAAAGTAAACAGCTACCTCTCCGACCTTTCTCGTTTCCTCACTGCACGAAACCTCCAACTTTCACCCACCAAATCCACAGCGGCTATATTCACAAACTGGACGAAGGAGTATAGACTTGAACTTAATATTGCAGTCGATGGCGTCAAAATTCCGACTGTCAATAACCCTAGGCGTAACCTTCGATAGTCTATGCTCCTCTCCCCATACGACCGCGATTATCGCCAAGGTACAGAGCCGCAACAAAATCCTCAAGTCGCTAGCAGGTAGCACATGGGGAAAAGACAAAGAAACGTTGTTGGCAACTTAGAAGGCAATCGGCCGGCCGGTCTTCAACTACGCAGCACCGATATGGTCGCCTGGATGCAGTGGTACGCAGATGAGGAAACTTCAGACCTGTCAAAATACAGCACTCCGGACCACGACGGGATGCCTCTTGATGTCTCCCGTTGAACACCTCCATAGTGAGACGCACATGCTTCCTGTAAAGGAGCATAATCAACTCCTCTCCAGGCAGTTCCTGCTTGGTTGTTTCCGTAGGAATCACCCCTGCAGCCATCTGCTTGGAGCGGAACCGCCTCCCAGGAGCATCAAGAGGTCATTCCTCGACTATGTCGACGACATTGCACAGTACGCCGACCTGACTTCGGTCGCAACTAACTTTCGACAGGCACTGACCGTCATTCACAGTGGAGCCATCAACACCTTCACCGACTCCCTTCCCGTGAATGGCGTTCTTGGAGTCAAACCACCACCTATTGCAGACGAAGAGCTCCAGTTGCCGCAACTTCGTTCTGGATATTGTAGCAGGTTAAACTCCTACCTATCCAAAATCGACCCCGACATACCTAATGTATGTCCTGCATGCAACGAGTCTCCGCATGACACTGGCCACCTCTTTGCATGCCCCACAAACCCCACCCATCTAACACCCTCTTCCCTTTGGTCCGACCCCGTCGAAACAGCACGTTTCTTGGGCCTACCGTTAGATGATCTCGACGACAACACAAACAACCCTTACCATCCTAACGGGGATTAGCTAACCGTTAAAACAACAACAACAACCTGGGGTGAGTGAAGTATTTTCGCGTAGTACTTCTTTCTGCGTTGGCGGCCTTCGGCCACGCTCTAAAAAAATATCCCTGGCCGAGCGAATACCCGGGCTGACTGAAGTACTTTCGCATAGTACTCCTTTCTGCGTTGGTGGCCTTCTGCCGCGCTTATTATAAAGTGGTTATATTTTTTGGTTATCATGCACTCACATTGAAGCAAAATTTGAGTTTTTGTTATAAATTGGATAAATTTTGGTTATTATATCTGTCAGCGATTTCCATTTATTTCTGATGATACATTGTTTTGTATTTGGGTGAGGATATATATATAATTATATTTAAAATATGAGTTTTGGATATAAAGTGGTTATATTTTTTGGTTATCATGCACTCATATTGAAACAAAATTTGAGTTTTCGTACTGTAGTGTATACTTTACACTTTATTACGTAATATTATTAAATAATATTACTTATACATATGTATATATAATATTATTATATTGGTTGTCAAAAAAGTCTTGCGGTATTTTTATTGAATTTTTTTTTTGTTATTGAAATTGAAATGAATTTTTGATGACTCATGCCCAGCTCTCGACCGATGCTACGGCTGCTACTATGCCGGTCTCTTTCGACCAATTCAGCGATTTTATCGCAATTTTCGACGACAGGCCTTCCGGAGCGTGGCGCATCTTCGACCATCTCTACACCAGAAGGAAAACGTTGAAACCATCATTGTGCGGTGGAAATGGAAACTGTATCGGGTCCATAAACTGCACAAATTTTATTGGCGGCTTGAGATTTTTGCCTTTATCGTAGTAGTATTGTAAAATATGCCGTATTTTCTCTTTATTTTGCTCCATGTTTGCGACGCTATAACTCACGAACGACTAAAAGAAACGACAATCAATCAAACACATGTTAGCGAGTGAAATGAGCTTTCCAAAAAGGTATAGCATGACCCGATGCGACGAATAAAATTAGAACTACGTGCTTTCAACGCCAACTAGTGAAAATACCGCAAGACTATTTTGACAACCTAATATAATATAATATAACTTATTAGCTTAATAAATTTAAAAAAGAAAATATCCATATGCATGGATAGAAGAATTTTTGCGAAAAAGAGGAATTGCAGCGAATGGCCTTATCATCACATGGCTGCGCTCCATTTCGTCGTAATTTTTGGTAAACAAATGAGGTTCAAACGAACGAAAAATGTAATTTTTAAAATAAAGATTTTTTATGTAAAAAACCTGCTAAAAGTGTAAAATGTGGATTTATTTAAAAGTTTATAGTGTAATTTAATTAATTTTGAAGTGAAGAATGTGAATTTGTTCGAATTTTGCGAATTTTTTAATTTTAAGGCCGAATATCTCGTAAACTAAGCTTTGCGGTACCTATAACAATATATATATTTTTAAATCAAGGGGACTTCCTCTTTCCAACGGGACCTTCACATCGCGGCGCCAAGGAAATCGGAATTGTGCCGAATTTAGAATAACATCCCTCAAATACGGGGTTAAAATGGGTACGTATGGATGGAGGAAGTATTGGTTAAGAAAATATGTAGTTGCAGCCATCGCACAACGGAGTTATCCGCGAAGGAACTAAAGACAACCCGGTGTTGCAGCGATCAGGGTAATTTTTTTTTTACCAATTGCGCAGTTTGTGCGTGACACAGAAATAGCCACACTGAGCCGCTCTGCTGAAATTTAAAAATTTGTTTGAAGTGTTTAAGTGGTTTTAAGAACTCGTTACGTTTCGTTACACGTTTGTTGTATGTCCACAGTTTTTTTAAATTGTTTGGGATACTCTACTGTGTTCGGTCTTGTATGGAATCAGCGGGCAAAAATACTTCCACTCTCTATATAAAAGTGAAAATTTTGCCTAAGCTTTTTAAAGCCATACTCGTAATAGGTAGTAAACAATTATATTAAAATAAATAAACCGCTCCAAAGCACTCTTCTGTCACGGAGTCTGTTGCGTCAAGCGACAAAATATATATTTAAACCTAAAACTAAATTTAAGAAAAATGAATTAAAAAAATTATAAATATTGAATTATATTAGTTTTGTATACTTACCCTAATAATTTTATATATACTTACCTTAACCTATTACTATAAGTTAACAAAATGAACTACTCACCTCTTTTTGTACAACTTAAAATAAATCAATCAAACTCAACTTTCGTTGTCCACGTTAATCTTTATTCTACCTCTTTACAAAAGTTCTTCGCTCAACCAAACCAAGCTTGAAGAAGTTTCACCAACGCTTTCCGCTAGACAATGCAACAATTGTTATTCGTCTCATGTATTTGTTGTAATCTGAAAGTACTGTTGTCACGACTTAAATCAAGCGCGAGAGCAAGTTGCTTAGTGTGCATGTCCAATGACGAAATCACTCAAACTTAGCTCAACTAATACAAAAAGGGTGTTGTGTAATGAAGTTGAGCTTAAACAAGAAGTACGATCAAATAAGTGTTCACAGGTTAGCGAGTTTGTGCAAGCATTCTTAACTGCCTTCCTTCTCAAATTCGAAACGTCCCCGTTGCGGATATCCAATGTAAATGTTGGTTTGGGAGTTCGAATAATTATATTAAAAATTGTTGTTTGAAATTTCTAATTTGTTGCTAATGTAAATGCGTATCGCAATACATAGAACGCTGCTTTAATACGTGGTGGCCGTGGTCTCTGTTGGTGCGGAGGGTGAAAAGCTTGATTGAGCGTGAATTGGGTGTTTTTGATTAACAATAAGTACCTTCAATATCAACAAAAGTAACGTATTTGTAGTTTAAAGTTGAATGTAACAATAACATAATAGCGTAACAAACATAATTGAACTCAAACTTAGTTTACAAAACATATGTGCATATTTTAACTGATTTCTTATATAAATTTCCTATATTGTAAATAATCAAAATTGATAATGATGTGCTTTAATCTCTGACTAATTTTAAAAAAGTTTGCCAATGTTATGTGCTTTTGCAGTAACGTAACTTTCAAAATTCGTGGGGAAAGTTCAACATTTATCGCAAGTTACTTTTATGGATTTTTTTTCCATCGATCAAAACCGTGGTGCCTAGATCTTCTTCAACAACTTTTTCGACAAATATCTTATTAAATTTATTTCCTAGACGCCTGTTCCTTCTCAAAAACACCTTCTCTCCAGGTTCATAAGTTCTCATTTTTTTATTGTTATTAAGCCTATTTAATACTTTTTCCTGCTCTTGACACAATCTCTCGCGGATTGTTTTTAAATTTTCATTCGAATAATTTTGAAAAATGTCGATAGGTTTAGCATTTGTCGAAGAGTGAATGCTGTTGTTGTATTTATGAGTAGCTAATAGAACAAGATCAATGGTCTCGCTTAGCTGTTGTTGTTCTTTAATGCAGCGAGCTATTTCCATTAAAGTTGAATGGAACCTCTCAACCTGCCCATTACTCTGACTATGTAATGTTGGAATAAAAAATTGTTCAATCGAAAAGTTGTCTCGAAGCAAGGTTTTAATTGTCATCGAATGAAAGGCCTTTTCATTGTCCGAAACAATAGTTTTCGTGTTCTTAAATATTAATAATATTTCGAGAAGCGCTTCTTTAATATCAATTGTAGAACGTGAAGATATGGGTTTAACAATGGCATATTTAGAGAATTTGTCTATGCAAGTCAGGAAATGTTGTCTGTCTGTGAGGAAAATGTCTACGTGAAGGATCTCGCCGGGCATATTTGGAATAGGCGTTTTGCCTATTTCGAGATTGACCGGTTTACGCTGGTATTTATTTTCAAGGCATATCTTACAGTTGGCAATTAGGGATTTTAATAACTTTTTAATACCTGGGAAAAAATATTCACGAGAAATTTGCTTAAAATTTTCTTGCAAGCAACGGTGCGCGCGGTTATGCTCCGTAGCAACTGTTTCGAGCTGGTCAGTTTTGTTAATTAAGTCTAATACAAATGCTTCTGTATGTAGAAATTTTATACCGGGAAAAAATAAAATCAAACCGTTTTGTATTTCTGCTAATGTTGATAAATCACAATGTATTGCGTTCGTAATATTTGGGTTTATGGCTGTCTTTAAACATTCGAGTAGATTTTCAAGCGAATCAAAGGAAATCGTATGACGGATATACTTCTGAAATAAAATCTTTGTACATTTTTTTAAACATGATGATTTTGTAAGTATAAGCTGGTTCTTAAATTGATTTATTGGGTATTTTATTGTCTTTATAACTCTGCTTAATGATTCCTCACTATGAGCTGTGCCCATTGATTCGCTCAAATTATTGATTAACTGTCGGGAGAGCGCATCTGCGACCTTGTTCTCACTTCCCGGCTTATAGTGAAATGTCGGCGAAAACTCTTCGATAAATGCACGCCACCTCTTCATTTTGGTATTCGGATTTTTGTCCGACATCGAGAATATTAGTGGCTGATGATCTGTAAAAATCTGGATATTTTTAACTCCATAAAGGTAATGGCGAAGAGTTTTTAGAGCCCAAACTATAGCCAGTAGTTCACGTTCGTTTGTCGCATAATTCTGCTCCGTTGAGGAAAGTGTGCGGGAAATCATCGTTATAGGCAAAGGTTTGACAATGGCGGCATAATCCTTAACGAATCTTCGGTAATAACCTGCAAGACCGAGAAAGGATCGCAAGGAGCGTAGGTTTTCTGGAACTTTGTAATTCATAATATCATGGATTTTGTTTGGGCAAGTTTTTATACCATCTTGGGAGACCAAAAATCCCAGGAACTCGACTTCTGTATGAAAAAATTTGGATTTCTCTGGTGAAACTCTCATTCCAGAGTTTTCTAACTTGGTTAAAACTATATTTAAGTCTTTCAGATGTGAATACTCATCAGGCGAAAAAATAATTATGTCGTCGATATATACATATAGGCGGTTATATTTGATTAAACGTGTTAATTTATTTATTTGAATATACAAACAATACAATATAACCGGAGCGTCCGCTCTGGTTGATGCCAAAACTGAAACTGTTCGATCGTTCGTTAGAGTCGGTTAAGCTAATAATCGTTCTCTGTCTCTACTTGTTCGTTCGCTCGTTGTCTCGTCTCTTTTCTGTAGAAGCAGGGTTGTTATCTGTTACGTTCTTGTCCTGTAGCAACAGGGTTGTTATCTGTTACATTCTTGTCACATCAAAGCTACGTCCACTTCTGGTCCTACGTCCGTCTGTCACTCCCACATTCGGCCCTCCTGACTTAGGATTCGACCCGAATTCTGGACGCCATGGTTTGAGATACTCTGCCACTGTCGAAGTCAATTTAGGTCCTTCCACCTCATCTAGCTTTTCCACTCTGTAACGGCCATGGGGTAACTTTTGGATGATTTCATATGGCCCAAAGTATTTCTGCTTCAATTTTAAATTTGTACCAAATTGAGTGCGCTTTATAGCCACTACGTCATTGACTTCATAATTTACGTTCTCCTTGCGTTTACGGTTATAGCTACGCCGATTCTCCTCCTGAATCACTGAAATGTTCTGTTTTGCTAATTGTCGAGCTTCATTGCGATCGGATTCGAACGACTCAATTGCTTCGTTTTCGATGATTTCGGCTAGTGGTGCCGATTCTGACATCCTCATGTCACATCCTGTCAATAATTTAAAAGGCGCTATTTTTGTGCTTCTCGGACTGGAGTTGTTTATGTATTGTTGAGCTTTCCCAATATGTTTATACCAATGATCGGGATTGTCTCGCGATAGCTTTGCCAGCATTGGTATAACAATTCTGTGCATCCTTTCTACCTGCCCATTTCCTCTCGGCACTCCGGTTGTAATAAGCAGATGCTGTATTTGGTTATCCTTGCAATAATCTTCAAATGCGTGAGATGTAAAAGCCGAACCCCTATCGGTGATGATCCTTCTGGGATTACCGAACGTTGCTTGTTGCTTTGTTAGTCGGTCAATTACTGCATCAGCTCCGGTATCCTTTGTGGGATAGAGCCACACGAACTTTGAGAATGCGTCCACTACTACGAGGATATAATTATACTGCTTCCGAGTCGCCGCAAGTGGACCAACATGGTCTAAGTGGAAGGTCACCAAAGGTTTGTCTTCCTTGTCTATAGGTGATAGAAAGCCGTCTTTTTTGCCTGATTTTGAATTCACTACGATACATGCTATGCAACAGCTTACAACTTCCGCAACCTTTGACTCTATGCGAGGTATGTAAAAATCCTTCTCAATGCAATCCTTAGTCTTGTTAACAGAGAAATGTCCTTGACGATGTGCTATCTCAATTATCTCTCTCTCCATCTGCGCTGGTACCACAATCAGCTGTCGAGCTGAATCTTTGAAAAGGATATTGTTATAGATATAAAAGTCTTCGTAGCTTTTCGTTTCTAAAATCTTACGTACTGCCTTCGTCCACGCATCTTTCAATTGTGCCTCTCTAAGTCGGTGTCTTAATGAATCTTCTATAACCATACACTCAACCCTACTAAGAGCGTCCACGTGTCTCATCTGTGTTTCCCGCCGGTGTTCAATTACATAGTCATACTCCTGGAGGTACATTGCCCATCTTGCTACCCGTAACGGTACGTCTTTTTTCTGCAACGTCATCGTAAAAGCGTTGCAGTCAGTGATTAATTTAAATCTTGACCCCAATACATATACGCGCCACTTTTTAAGCGCTCCGACTATGGCGAGTACTTCCAGCTCGTAGGAGTGATATTTCTGTTCAGCAGGGGTTGTTTTGCGACTCATAAATTGGATTGGATGGAGTTGTTGGTCTTCGGAGTTCTTTTGGAGAAGAATGGCTCCGTATCCATACATAGAGGCGTCGGTGTGGATTTCCGTCATCGCTTTAGGATTGAACAGCGCTAGAACTGGTGCCTGAATAAGGGCTGTTTTCAATTGCTGGAACGATGCTAACGCTTCGCCACACATTCTAAACTCTCCGTTTTTCTTCAGCATATCCGATAATGGCCTCGCAACTAAAGCATGATTTTTGATGAAACGTCGAAAGTAAGACATTAAGCCTAAGAATCTCTGCAAGGACTTCTTTGTTTGCGGTAAGGGGAAGTTTTCTATGGCTTTTGTCTTGTCTGTACTAGGTCTGATAGTTCCGTTCTCGATAACGTACCCTAAGAACTCTATCTTTTGTTTGAGGAATTGACATTTTTCCCATTTAAACCTCAGTCCTTTATCAGATGCTGTTTCCAATACCCTTCTTAATTTTCCCAAAGCTTCTTCTTCAGTCTTTGCTGGGATCACGAGGTCGTCCATATAAGCAACTACTGTGCCATCTTTTATATAATCTTTCAAAATCGCATGAATGTAACGGCAAAATACTGCTGGTGAGTTGCATATACCAAAAGGCACATACTGAAATTCATACTGGCCACTGTGTGTAACAAATGCCGTGTATTTGCGCGAATTCGCATCCACCGGTACGTGGAAGAAGCCATTGGCCAGATCCAAAGTTGTGTATACGTTCGCTTCTCTAAGCTTCTCTAGCGCGTCATCAATTAGGGTCATGGGAAAATTATCCCGTATGATCTTCGAATTGAGTTTACGGTAATCGCAGCAAAGTCTTTTTGTACCATTCTTCTTCGACACAAGCACCACAGGTGATGCGTAACTTGAACAGCTTGGGCGTATTATGCCTTCGTCTAACCACTGTTCGACTTGTTTTTCTATCACTTTTTGCTCTTCATATGACACCCTTCGTGGTGGTTGGTAAACAGGAACTTCGTCGGTGAGAACGATTTTCATATTCACTAGTGGGTTATCGTCTTTCTTCGGTTCATACTGTTCAATCATCTGTCTTACCGTGCTTGCTAACTGGTTATTAAGATGACTTAGATCATAATCTGTTTCCTTAAAATCAATGTTAAAGCATTTATTTAAGAAAATGTTTGTCATCGGATCATCGTCCTTTGATACGTCATTTTTTGCCCCATCCGATTTATCACTACTCTGTGTAATCACTCTTCTCTTGAATTCAACACCATCGTCGCGAACCATCATGTCGAAATGTTTAAAAATTGAATTACCAAGGATCACCTCGTAGCTAATGTCACCTGTTTCTACGACGTGGAATGTCAAGTTTACAGGGCTGTTATCGATCAATACCATGGCCTCAAAACTACCCATCGTTGATATTTTAGCTGCACCGATACCAAACAACTGCCGTTGTTCTGGAGTTAACTTTATGGATTTATCCAGCTTGCTAAATGTGTCACATCTCATCAGACACAAACTACAGCCCGTATCGATTAGAGCCCATGCGTCGACATTGCAAATTTTTATTTGTTTAAGTTTCAAATTAGCTTTAGAGGCTTCACCGATTGAATTTACGTGACCCTGTTCACGCTTTGTACTGGCGCCTTGCTGCGCCTTGCATTCGAACGACCTATGCCCCATTTGTTGGCACTTAAAACACTTGAATTGTTTGTGCTTGCACTCTTTCGCTACATGCGAAAATTCGCCACATTTAAAGCACCTCTTTTCGACTCTTGCTGGCAGCGAAGAATTAATGTTTTCTTGTTTGGCCCTATTATGTATTTCAACTTTCTTATGATTATCCCTCGAGTCCCGTGTTATCTTTTCGTAAGTGACTATTTGTTCTTTAAGCTCGCTTATGGTTTTCGCCTGGTACAGTGTAGCCTTACTGAATTTAGAACCGGGAATGCCGTCTACAAAATATTCTAATAAACTTCCTTCATCCAAGCGTACAGATTTGCCTATCTCCATCAACGCATATAAATATTCGCGGTATGATTCCCCTGGCTTCTTGAATCTTTTACCCAGTACTTTATGAACGTCAGCCGCCGACAACTTGTTACCAAACTCCTTGATTAGAGCAGATGTCAGAGAATTCCAGTTACGCAACCCAGTTTGACTACTTACAAAAAGTTTAGCAGCACCACGTAGTAATTGTTTCGCATATATAAATTTGTGAACCTCGTTCCAATTTACAATTTCTGCATTCTCTTCGATCTGCTCAATCCACTTCTCAACATCGGACGTGTCATTGCCATCAAAGGTTGAAAGGCTTTCCTGAATATCTTTAAAGGTAAAATGTGCGGTGCGTACAAGTGTAGCTGATGATCTAGCTGGAGATTCAATTGCGGATTGATTTGACTGGAGACCATCATCGTCATCGTCGTCGTCGTCACCATCGTCGATCAGGCCTAAATGTCGGAGCAGTCTTTCCCTAAGTTCATGTTTACGTCCGACTATTCCTAACCCCAAGCTTCTTAAATTTTCCTTCAAGGTCACTACCGTCATTTTTAAGACAGCGTCCGCGTCTATAGCATCTGTATTCATGTTTACAATACTTATAATATATACGTATCAATTATATAAAATGTGAATTTAAATATTTAAACTTATAGGTTATCAAGGTATAATTATAATGAAATTGTATTGTAGCGTGATGATTATAATATACAAGTTATTTTGATAGTGATAGATCGACGATCAATTTCAACCTACATATGTACACAAATTCATAAACAACTTAGGTTTAATGCTTTAAGTGAGATTTAGATTATTGACAAATTACGCGTAAATAAACATACAAGGATATTTTAACGCACCCTAATTGTTATGAAATCGTTATGTGACAGCAAAACAATCAATCAATTATTATTTAATTCAAACATAAAACATATTTTGTTAACAATTTATTTTCGAAATTCTTTACTAGTGCTTCTAATTGTTGTGCGTATATGTGTACGTATGTTTGTTGGCGTATTACTATAAGGTTATAACACCTTCAACTTACACGCTATGTTTATATGTACGTGCTCACAAAAACTTTCACTTTTCAAAATACACGTCACATACGTGCACATACACTCACTAATTTCGATCGCTACTTTACTCTATATGCACTGTTTCTTTTCTCACTTATATTTATATTTTCCGTATGGAAATTTCTAATACATATATTTCTTAACCTTCTGTTTACACGTTGTTTATTTTATTTGTCTTCTCACTTCCTCTATTTAATTTATTACTTAACTTCTTTACCTTACTTTCGTCTTCTTTTTGCTCATTTAGATCACCTTCTTCTTATTTATTTCGTCTTCAAATGGTCAGCTTTCGTTTCGACTTCTTTAACTTCTTGTTTATTTCGTCTTCAACTTCTTCTTTATTTCGTCTTCAGCTTTTTTAACTTCTTCTTTATTTCGTCTTCAGCTTCTTTAACTTCTTCTTTATTTCGTCTTCAGCTTCTTTAACTTCTTCTTTATTTCGTCTTCAGCTTCTTTAACTTCTTCTTTATTTCGTCTTCAACTTCGCCTTCTCGCTGCTCTTTTTTCAACTGCTATAATTGGTATACACTGGTATGGCAACGGCGGAGTGCCGCTGAAGTTTGCAATTGGGCTCTGCTTGTATTGAGTTGTGCGTAAACGTAGACTCCTCTGCTCAAGCGAATGTTCTGCTCGCAATGCTTATGTACGTCTCCGCAGGCGCAGAAGTATGCGAATGAATTCTGCTCGGAACAACTTTTATGTTCGTAGACTCCTCTGCTCAAGCGAATGTTCTGCTCGCAATGCTTATGTACGTCTCCGCAGGCGCAGAAGTATGCGAATGAATTCTGCTCGGAACAACTTTTATGTTCGTAGACTCCTCTGCTCAAGCGAATGTTCTGCTCGCAATGCTTATGTCTCCGTCGGCGCAGGAGTATGCGAATTAGATCTGCTCGTAACAACTTGTGTGCACATACGTATGGTCGCGTCGTCGCTGAACTAGAATTGCGTTCTTTTCTTTTTCACCGTTTGTTGGCGTCGCTGAGGTGGTTGCTGCTTATAACGGTGCTTCAGTGGTGACCAACTCCGTTAGGTTTTACCGTTCATATGTAATACATATATTTTAATATGTTCATGTATACATATGTATGTAACGGTGAAAAAATAGCGTTAAAATATTCCGTGAACTTTGGTCACAAATGCGTGCTGTTATTGCAACAAGCGTATATGTTACCTTCTATCGGTTGCTCCAATTTACTGCTAGTCATCCACCATCCACCAGCGATGGTTACAAATGCGTGCTGTTAATGCAACAAGCGCATATGTTATTTTCGTCCGTTACTCCAATTTGCTTAGCGGCAAATATGGATATATGTATGCAGGTCACAAGTGCGTGTTGTTAGTGCAACAGGCGCAAATGCTGTTTTGCTCAAATTATATATACGTAGATTTGTATATACGAGTACGTATCGCGGCACTGAATATGTATTCCGGCACCGAATATGTATTCCGGCACGAGCCCCCAAATATAGGCGGTTATATTTGATTAAACGTGTTAATTTATTTATTTGAATATACAAACAATACAATATAACCGGAGCGTCCGCTCTGGTTGATGCCAAAACTGAAACTGTTCGATCGTTCGTTAGAGTCGGTTAAGCTAATAATCGTTCTCTGTCTCTACTTGTTCGTTCGCTCGTTGTCTCGTCTCTTTTCTGTAGAAGCAGGGTTGTTATCTGTTACGTTCTTGTCCTGTAGCAACAGGGTTGTTATCTGTTACATTCTTGTCACATCAAAGCTACGTCCACTTCTGGTCCTACGTCCGTCTGTCACTCCCACATACATGACATATTTTACCGATTTCTTCGCGAAGAATATCATCGATCGCTCGTTGAAAAATGCTTGGAGCATTTTTCAAACCAAATGGCAAGCGACAAAATTCGTACTTCCCATTGTTTATATTGAACGCCGTTTTCGGTCTATCCCTTTCACGTAAATTAATTTGGTGAAATCCTGATTTTAAATCTAGAGTAGTAAAATACTTGGACTTTCCTAAGTTAGACAAAATAACGGATGTGTCAGGTATGGGATATCGATCAGAGGTAGTATTTTCGTTGATTTTTCTAAAATCGATCACCAGCCGTAACTTTTGCTTGCCATTTTCATCAAGGCCTTTTTTGGTTACTACATGGACAGGGGAATTATAAGGTGATGACGACTTGCGTATTATACCGTCCTTTAGGAGTGACTTAATTTCTGAATTTATGAACTCTGTTGCTGACATTGGATACGGGTAACTTTTGCTAAAAATTGGGTCATCCGTGGTAGTACTTATTGTAGCCTCCACGTTCGTGTTGTATGGAAGGGCACGGTCTGGATGTGCAAACGCATTCGTATTATTATTAATCAATTGGTGGAATTCAGATCGAATATTATCAGGAACAGAATCTTCGTTAATTGTAATCAAGTTAATTTGATTGCAGCAAAGATACTGAAGTTTTACGTAACTATTCTGATAATGCAGATATCCAGCATCGATGTCAATTTTCGCCCCAATTTCTTTAAGGAAGTCGTAACCGATTATACCATCAAACGATTTAAGATTATTAAGTAAGTAAAAGGTTGAGGTGTGGTTAAGGACATTGATCAGGCATTTTCTGTTTATGAAATTAATCCCGTTTAGTGATTTCAATGTAAAAGGAGTATCCATTTGTTTAATTCCGTTAAGAAATGGAAGATTTTTTATAAAATTTTTCGAGGTACCCGTATCAATTAATAGTTTAAGCTCCTGACCATCTGCTGTTGTTTTAGTGATAAATGGTAGGAGCGACTTCAGTTTAAAAAGTTAATCTCTGAATTAACTTTACAATCGCTTATATGGTTGGGCCCATCGCGGTAGTTGCTGTCGGTGTAAAAATGAGAACCATAATAATCGTCACAATGTTCATCGTTTTCAGATTCGTCAGAAACTGTGCCAATTTGTACTGGCATAAAATTTACACGTTGAGTCTTCGGGTAAGGTTTTTGAAAAGAACCAGATTGCTCACGAGGACGTTTAAATACTATGGCGTGATTGGGTTGTTGAGAGACGATTGCGTTATTTTGATTAGGATTACGATTTCGATACATAGACGTGCCAGCATCGACATCCATTGGGACTGATCTATTATTATAATTAATTGAACGATTTTGTTGGTTTTCTTGCGGAAAATTATACTGTGGCATAGTTGTTCTTGCCTTATTTGGCTTTAATGAATTACCCATCGCAAATGTTTGCGCGAAATCATAGCGTTTGTGGTTCATCTCAAGCTCCTGCGCTACGGCCAATGCTGTAGGCAAATCCTTTGGTGCTGAGGAGAAAAGGATATCGCATAGCGGACGGCGAAGGCCCGATATAAAAACACGAAGGGCATTTTCTCTTGCACGATCATTAAGAGCTTTTATAACTTCAGTATTACCGCTGTTCGCCATTATTTGCTTATTTATGATAAGCGTCAAGTGTTTGTCCACTGCGTCGTAGTAGTCTGTTATTGTCAGGTTTCCTTGCCTTAGAATGCTTAATTCCGATTCTAGAACATGAACGGGTCTCTTGTCTGCGTATGTTTGGTCTAACCTAGCAATTATTGCTTTAAAATTAAGTACGGTATTGAAAGATGATAACGTCGAGTTCGCTGCACCTGTAATTTTATTTCGAAAAATACCCATTGCAACGTAATACCTTTCTGAACCTTCGGGATAGTAATTAATAGCGAA
Organism: Bactrocera dorsalis; assembly: GCF_023373825.1. Classification (NCBI taxonomy): domain Eukaryota; kingdom Metazoa; phylum Arthropoda; class Insecta; order Diptera; family Tephritidae; genus Bactrocera; species Bactrocera dorsalis. The sequence goes on from NC_064303.1 coordinate 43,804,590, forward strand.
GTTGGCCGCAGAGCGCCAAGCAGGATAAGATGAGGCATCGCCACTAAATTCCGGTAAAGATTTTATTAAGTCGAGACTAGAATTTTTAGAGTATATTAAAGGGTTAACAGAGACCGGTTCGTAGGGCTCAACATGTGGTAGTTGAAGACGATTTAAAGCTAAGGTAAGTTCGCTAATTTGTGCCGATAGTTCCCGTTTGGTGCGTTCGGTTGCACTTAATACGATATCTAAAACCTGTTCTCGTGTGACCTCCATTTTGAATTGAGAATTGAAAGAGAAATTACCGCTATATAACATTAAACAAATGAACAATAGAAAATGCTATAAATTTATTAACTAAAAGTTTTAATCCTCTTATATTCTCAAAGCTGCAGATAAATTTATAAGTATATCCTGCTTACTTGGAATAACTTAGATATGTTGAGAAAATTTTGACTTGAGTTTGCCTTTCTTAGTGCGTGTTAAATACGCTATTTGGAATAAAATCCTACTACGCTTTCACAGCTCGCAAAACGGGTTTTTGAAATTTATATTTCAATTTTTCTCTTCTCATATAGAGTTCGCAATCTGGCAGTTTTTAACGATGGAAAAAATTATGGAACCAACTTGTGTTACGAAAATTTCAATTAATAAATTAACTTTTCAACACGTGTATGTTACGTAACTCACTATGATCCAACAACACTTAAAAAAGGCACTGACATACATACAGTTTTAATTTATTTGACGTCAATATCAAATTTTATATTTTTTTTAATTTTTTTTTTAATTTTTCACTATTGAACAATTATCAATTTCGATCATTACTTACATAATTTCAACAAATTTCTAATTCTGGCTTGCCAAGCTTAAAATGAAGAGTAAAGACTCGAATGTAGAATTCCCACGATGCAAAAAAAAGTGTCCAGCCACGTGAAGATGAAAAAAGTTCCACAACGCCGCAACTTTCCGACTTCGTTTGGAATTTATATTGGTTTTTGTGTAACCTGTCGCTTGGTTCGTCCTTCCTTATAGGAATAATACTTGTAGAATTAATCAAATCGACCGTTCAAAACAAGTTGCGAATAGAATTTTCTCGACAGGCCCCACGTTGGGCGCCACTTAAAATAAATCAATCAAACTCAACTTTCGTTGTCCACGTTAATCTTTATTCTACCTCTTTACAAAAGTTCTTCGCTCAACCAAACCAAGCTTGAAGAAGTTTCACCAACGCTTTCCGCTAGACAATGCAACAATTGTTATTCGTCTCATGTATTTGTTGTAATCTGAAAGTACTGTTGTCACGACTTAAATCAAGCGCGAGAGCAAGTTGCTTAGTGCGCATGTCCAATGACGAAATCACTCAAACTTAGCTCAACTAATACAAAAAGGGTGTTGTGTAATGAAGTTGAGCTTAAACAAGAAGTACGATCAAATAAGTGTTCACAGGTTAGCGAGTTTGTGCAAGCATTCTTAACTTACACCTGTATACTTCCAATCCAACTGTTTTTTCCCGTTAGCTTTAAGATTTAGGCTAAGTCATCTAGTTGCTAAAATAAAGAACGGAATTGTTATTTGACCGCAATAGAGAACGCACGCGTTTCCCTTTTTATCGCAAATTTTTCGTATTTTCCGCAAGTTTGATTAACTGGTACAGGCAATTGGTTAAGTTTTTATTGAGTGAATAATTTAAAAAATATAACAACACGCATCCCGGCATAATTCTAATTTCTCAAAAAAGCTTGAGAATTTTCATGGCGCCCGAGCAGGGACCAATGCGTGTTTAAAAAAAAAATAATAAAACAAAAAACAAAAGTTAACTTAAGATTTACACTCAGTGAAATAATAATAGTGCAAAAATTCTTTTCGAAACCAATTGCCAATTGTACCCTTTTCGGTGTTCGGTTTTCGGAATTCGGTGTTCACGGTTGTGAATGTGAAAAAACAACTAATTCTAAAAACAAAAAATAACACAAAAAAAAAATATTATACAAAGGATTAAAAATCCAAATATACAACATATATTGTACATACATATAGTTGAAGTGCGTGCAGTGAAGACTTCCAAACACACAAAAAATATATACCGACATATCGATATATGTATAAAGTGCGTGCGTGAAAGTAGAACCTAGAAAAAAGAATAAATAAAAAAGAATAAATACATACAGATATACATACATACGTGAAGACCAGTGAAAACCTATAAAAAATTTTATACATACAGTGCAAGTGCAGTGCTAAAATACTTACCCGCATACTTACCTAAGCTTAAAAAAAAAAATCGCCAAAGAAGAAAAGGGAAGTATTGTGGAGTGTGTGCGTATACGTGTACATAGAATTCACCAAAAAAAGAAATAAAGTAAAAGGAGGTACTTGATAAGTGCGAAAAGTGATCTACTTGTGCGGTACAGTGGTGAGCACAAATAAAGGCACAAACGGTTTTGGCCTAAAAAATAAAAAAAAAAAATAATAATAAATACAAATTTTTGTTTTAAATTTATGCTACAGTTTCTAAAAAAAAAAAAACCGTTGCTTAAAGTGCCGCAATATTGAACAACCGGTAAAGCCTAAAAACCGGTAGAAACCAAAGTGCCGGTAAAAAAAAGACAACCGTTTCCATCGCTATCCGTTAAAATCATCACATCGCTGTTCCCATCCCGTCGCTGTTGATATTCAGCCGCTGCTGTCGTCGCTCCGCTGCTGCCATCACGTCGCTGCTTCTGTCGCCGCTCCGCTACTGCCATCACGTCGCTGCTGCTGTCGTCGCTCCGCTGCTGCCATCACGTCGCTGCTTCTGTCGCCGCTCCGCTGCTGCCATCACTGCCAGTATTGGTACCAATCCGCTGCTCCTCCAATTTCGCTGCTCCTATAATTCCGCTGGTGCCATCACTTCGTTGCTGCCGTCTATCCGCTGCTGCTTAAGTCGTCGTGGGAATGAGCTGCCGCTGTATCCTGTGCCAGAGGGACGTAAGCGCCGCCAAACTGCCGACGCACCAGCTAACGAGTGCGAATTATTGAAAGTGGTGCAAACAAAAAACAATAATAATAAAACTGCAAACGCACACTTTCAGTTTTTGGCTCTCCCTTTTCACATTACACGCCTATTTACACATATATTATATATTATATATATACGTATTATATACTATACATATATTGAAGTGAATGTGAAGGGATTTTGGGATTGCGGATTTGCTTACATTAAGGTGCGACCTTTTTGTAAATCGCATAATTTTAAAATTTTAATTCGGTAAGTTTTTTCGCATATTATCTCGTGTTTTCGCAAATTTAATTCTTGGACAATATTTTTTCGACTGTGCTAGTGCTCATTTTGCATAACTCATCGGTTTGGCTTTCATATAAAGGGTGATTTTTTAAGAGCTTGATAACTTTTAAAAAAAAAAAAACGCATAAAATTTGCAAAATCTCATCGGTTCTTTATTTGAAACGTTAGATTGGTTCATGACATTTACTTTTTGAAGATAATTTCATTTAAATGTTGACCGCGGCTGCGTCTTAGGTGGTCCATTCGGAAAGTCCAATTTTGGGCAACTTTTTCGAGCATTTCGGCCGGAATAGCCCGAATTTCTTCGGAAATGTTGTCTTCCAAAGCTGGAATAGTTGCTGGCTTATTTCTGTAGACTTTAGACTTGACGTAGCCCCACAAAAAATAGTCTAAAGGCGTTAAATCGCATGATCTTGGTGGCCAACTTACGGGTCCATTTCTTGAGATGAATTGTTGTCCGAAGTTTTCCCTCAAAATGGCCATAGAATCGCGAGCTGTGTGGCATGTAGCGCCATCTTGTTGAAACCACATGTCAACCAAGTTCAGTTCTTCCATTTTTGGCAACAAAAAGTTTGTTAGCATCGAACGATAGCGATCGCCATTCACCGTAACGTTGCGTCCAACAGCATCTTTGAAAAAATACGGTCCAATGATTCCACCAGCGTACAAACCACACCAAACAGTGCATTTTTCGGGATGCATGGGCAGTTCTTGAACGGCTTCTGGTTGCTCTTCACCCCAAATGCGGCAATTTTGCTTATTTACGTAGCCATTCAAGCAGAAATGAGCCTCATCGCTGAACAAAATTTGTCGATAAAAAATTTTCGAACCGAACACTGATTTTGGTAATAAAATTCAATGATTTGCAAGCGTTGCTCGTTAGTAAGTCTATTCATGATGAAATGTCAAAGCATACTGAGCATCTTTCTCTTTGACACCATGTCTGAAATCCCACGTGATCTGTCAAATACTAATGCATGAAAATCCTAACATCAAAAAAATCACCCGTTACTTGGGAATCGATATTATTTTTTTTTTTCGTTTTCGATATATTCCAAATATATTTGTTGCCAACCTTTATTGCTATTGGTTTGGCTTTCGTATATTTGGGAATCGATATATATATTTTTTCGTTTTCGTTATCGATTCTTAGTATATCTGTTGCCAACCCTTGCAGTTTTTTTTTTTTTTTTTTCGGAAATTTAATTTAAACAAGCAAAATGAGCAAGCCAAAGCCATCTATCGCCAACCTCTCTCCAAGTAAGGAGTTAATCGACTTAAAGTCATTAAAGCGTCAAAGGACGGTGGCAAAAAATAGTATTTTGCGAATAAAGACGGGCCTTTTAGAAAAAACCATGTCGTTAGATCCAATTGAATTGGAATGTCGGCTCGACATATTAAATTCACATAGCGAAAAGCTAATGAAATGCCAATCTAAAATTGAAGAGATTGATGAAGACGGCATGGCCCGAGGGGATTTAGAGGACATAATTGTTGAAACGAAATCAATAATTAAAAATATTTTAGCCAAAAACCGAACGTCAATTGCCGAAACATCTTTCGTAGCTTCTCACAGCTCAAGGCTCCCTAAAATGAATTTGCCGAAATTCAAGGGAGAATATTCAGAATTTAAAAATTTTATGAGTTTGTTTGAGAGCTTGGTTCATAATGATCCAAATATCCCAGATATAGAAAAATTTAACCATTTGGTAAATTGTCTATCTGGAGAGGCTCTGGGAACAGTCAAAGCGTTTCAGATGTCGGATGAAAATTATCCGAAAGCGTTGGCAAGTCTCAAAAAAGTTTACGATAATAAGTGCTTGATATTTTTCAATACAATATCTAAACTTTTTGAGCTGCCAACCATCCCAAAGCCATCCGCGCCTTCATTGCGATCAATGATTGATGAAGTGTCTGCTGTTTATGACTCTTTGCTATCTCTGGGCGATGAGAAGCAAATAACAAACGCCATTATAATACATATAGTTATGACAAAAGTTGACTCTGTCACCCGATCCAAGTGGGAAGAGCAACTTGACTACGATCACTTACCGTTATGGAAGGATTGCGAAGCAACTTTAAATAGAAGGTTTCAGCAGTTAGCAGCGGAAGGAGCATCTTGTTCGAGGACGAAATCCGGAGCCACAACCAGCATGATCCACATGAAGCACCCACACATGGACAGGACTAAATCAGCTTTAGTTGCTGCAGAGGCAAAGCAGCCAACTTGTCAAAAATGCAAGTCAAAAGAACATCCTTTAACTGCCTGCCCCACTTTCAAGGCGCTTCCGGTACAACAGAGGTTCGAGTTTGTGAAATCGGTGCCCTTATGCATAAATTGCTTGCGTAAGGGGCATACTGTGTCCAAGTGTAGAGCGGATCGATGTCGTGTATGCAATCGATCGCATCACACATTGTTACACCAGTACCCGGTTTCCTTCCCCGCTGCATCTCAACCGCAACCATCAACCACACATGCCATGCATACAGCGAGTATGCCGGATCGGGTAATGTTGGCGACAGCTGTTATTCAAGTGAGGACCAGTTATGGTGAATACCTGCCTGCGAGAGCGTTATTGGACTCAGGCTCCCAAGTCAACTTTATGACGGAGGACTTGGCACAAAAGTTGCGGATTCGTCGCCAACACAAAACGTTGAATATAATAGGAATTGGAAATTCCAACACGAAAGTGGGGACAAAACTAAGCGCGTTTGTTAAGTCGCGGGTAAATAATTACGAATTTTCGGCAGAATTCTGGATAATGCGTTGCATTTCGGCTAATCATCCAGACCATAACATAAATGTTAATGGCTGGAAAATTCCGCACAATATTAAATTGGCGGATCCAGAATTCCATAAATCAAAAAAGATTGATATCTTATTGGGTGCAGAAACCTTTTTCGATCTGTTAGCGGTTGGCCAAATTAAAAGTGGCCCTAATCAACCAACGCTACAGAAAACCCTTTTAGGGTGGGTTGTGTCTGGCAAATATGCTAGCAATCTAAGTCCTCCTCCTTCTGCAACTAGCACATTATGCCAATCTGAAGATGACTTAACGTCAATTAATTCGGTGGTCCAAAAATTTTGGGCGTTAGAAGAATTACCTTCAGAGTCAAATGGCATCAAATTCACACCAGAGCAACAAGAGTGTGAAAAATTTTTCGTAAATACAACTCAAGTATTGCCTTCAGGACGGCTTCAAGTTAGAATGCCCTTTAAAGCGGACCGTAAGTTACTCGGTCATTCATATGAAACCGCAGTTCGGCGGTTTCAGGCCCTGGAGAGAAGGACATTAAAAGATCCAGAACTTCGTAAAATGTATCTGGACTTTATGAATGAATATAAAGCATTGGGTCACATGAGCCCAACGAACAATAAGATCCCGAGTGAGCCACACTACTTCATTCCGCATCAATGCGTTTTAAGGCCCGAGAGCACAACAACCCAATTACGTGTTGTATTTGATGCTTCGAGTCGATCTTCAACTCAAATAGCGTTGAATGAACTTTTGATGGTAGGTCCAACCATCCAAGAAGAGTTATACTCAACTCTTCTTCGTTTTCGCTTACATAAGTATGCACTAACAGCGGACATTACTAAAATGTACCGCCAAATAATTATGCACGAAGAAGACAGAAATTGTCAGCTTATTGTGTGGAGAGAGCATCCTTCTGAGCAAATTCAAATTTTTCGTCTTAACACCGTAACATACGGCACTGCGCCTGCTCCATTTCTCGCAACACGGTGTTTGCAAATGCTCAGTGATGCCAATACAATGAAATACCCACTCGGTTCATTGGCCATTAAAAGAGACTTTTATGTTGATGACTTATTAACAGGATCTGAAAATTTTGAGTCTCTAGATCTTATAAGAAGTGAAGTAATTGAAATATTAAACTCGGCAGGATTCACTTTAACAAAGTGGTTTTCGAACCACCCTAAGTTTTTCGATAGTGATTGCACTGAAAAGTCATTAAGTTTCAATGACAAAAATTCTACTAAAACACTAGGAATCCATTGGTTGCCGAAAGAGGATTTGTTTCGATTTGTTTTGGATGCCAACTTTAATGATCTGCGAGCCACTAAACGGAACATCTTGTCAGTCTCCGCTCGCCTTTTCGATCCTCTTGGATTATTAGCCCCACTAGTTACCAAAGCAAAAATCTTATTGCAAGAGCTTTGGATTCAAAAACTAGATTGGGATGAGTCGATTCCATTGCGCCTCGACACTAGCTGGCAGAATTTCAAAGCCAACCTACTGCAGCTCTCGTCAATTAGCATTCCTCGGTATGTAAACTTAGAGTCGACTGCTACATGCCAAATCCATGGCTTCTCCGACGCTTCAATAAGAGCGTACGGATGCTGCATATACATACGAAGCCAAGCTGCTAGTGGTGTAAAATGTATGCTGGTTACTGCAAAGTCTAGAGTGGCTCCGCTGAAGACCAAGTCTCTTCCGCGTCTCGAGCTCTCGGCAGCACATCTTCTTGCCAAATTATGGTCACGAGTTGCACCAATGTTGAGTCGACGATTCGAGAAAATTACATTTTGAACAGACTCTGAAATTGTATTGCACTGGGTAAAAACGCATCCATCTTCATTACAAACCTTTGTCGCAAATAGAGTGTCCGAAATCCAAGAATTGACTGACAATGTACAGTGGCGACATGTGCCAACGAAACAAAATCCTGCGGATCAAGTGTCTCAGGGTTGTAACGTGGACGAATTGAATAATTCAATATGGTTTGGCGGTCCACGGTTCCTCCTAGAAGACCCTGCATTATGGCCAATTAATAACCACTTCCAGCTCTCACCAGAAGACGAAGCATTAGAGAAGAAGAAAGCTACATTTACATTAATTTCGACTGCTGAGAAAAATTCAATATTGGACCTCATTGAAAAATTCTCTTCTCATAAAAAATTGCTTCGTGTGGTGGCATATATATTACGATGGATCAGACGACCACCAAAATCCTCCAGGGGACAAGATCTGACTTCAGAAGAGCTAAACTTGAGTTTCTTAAAAATTGTCCAGGTGACTCAACATTCCGAGTTTGCGAGCGAAATCCAAAAACTGACGAAAGGCATGACGCTACCCGCAAACTTGCAAAAACTCAACCCGTTTTTGCATGAGTACTCGGATATGTCGCTGTCATTCAAATTAATCCGAGTAGGAGGTCGCCTATTCAATGCACCTCTCCCATACGATGCCAAATTTCCGCTTTTATTAAATAAGAATTCGCACTTCGTTATAATGTACTTACGGTTCCTGCACATTCGAAATCACCACGCTGGGGCAAAAGCGTTGGTTGCGCTTCTTCGAGAACGCATATGGCTAATTAATGCCCGAGAAGCTTGCAGTAGAACCGTAAGAAACTGTATATATTGTTTTCATTACAAGCCGAAGTTGCAAAATCAAATAATGGGAAATTTGCCAGTCGAAAGACTTCGAGCACTACGGCCCTTTCTGATATGTGGCGTAGACTTTTGTGGTCCCATATATACAACGTTAAAAATACGTGGTCGACCACCCGTAAAAACGTATATAGCAGTTTTCGTTTGCTTCACTTCAAAAGCAGTACATTTAGAACTAGTCTCGGACCTGTCTACTAATTCTTTCATTTTCGCCCTTAAAAGGTTCATTGGTCGCCGAGGGATGCCACAGAAAGCATTCAGCGACAACGCAACCAACTTTGTCGGCGCCGACCGCAAGCTGCGCGAGCTGAAGGAGGCGTTCCTAGCGCAAGCGCCAGAACTAATGGGGTTCGCAGCCGAAGAAGGATTCAGCTTCGGCTTTATACCACCCAGGGCGCCGCACTTCGGCGGATTATGGGAGGCGGCCGTGAAGTCCGCCAAGCATCTGCTCGTCCGCGCACTCGGCAACGCTCTACTCACGACGGAGGAGCTATCAACACTACTGGCCGAAGTGGAGGCCATCTTGAACTCTCGTCCCCTAGCACCGTTGGGACAGGACCCCAACGACGGAGAAGCACTAACTCCAGCGCACCATCTAATCGGTTGCCCTCTGCGAGCACTGCCACCAGCACAAGTGCCAACGGACCCAATTCGTTGCTGCGAGAGATGGCAACTTGTTTGCTGTCTCAAGCAACAGTTTTGGCGACAGTGGTCCAAAACCTACATGACGGGCCTTCAGGAACGCAACAAATGGCTGCACCCCAAACGCAACCTGCAGCCAGGCGATCTCGTCCTCGTCCACGAGGACAACGTGCCGCCACAGCAGTGGGTACTCGGACGCGTCGTCGCCGCCGTCGAAGGGCAAGACGGCAAGGTGCGAGTCGCAGAAGTAGCAACCAAGACGGGCACGATTAAGCGCCCCATCCACAAACTGGCTACCCTTCCACTGGATATTGAAGGAATCTGATCCTGTCAAGGTGGCCGGTGTTGCGTCAAGCGACAAAATATATATTTAAACCTAAAACTAAATTTAAGAAAAATGAATTAAAAAAATTATAAATATTGAATTATATTAGTTTTGTATAATTACCCTAATAATTTTATATATACTTACCTTAATCTATTACTATAAGTTAACAAAATGAACTACTCACCTCTTTTTGTACACACCTGTATACTTCCAATCCAACTGTTTTTTCCCGTTAGCTTTAAGATTTAGGCTAAGTCATCTAGTTGCTAAAATAAAGAACGGAATTGTTATTTGACCGCAATAGAGAACGCACGCGTTTCCCTTTTTATCGCAAATTTTTCGTATTTTCTGCAAGTTTGATTAACTGGTACAGGCAATTGGTTAAGTTTTTATTGAGTGAATAATTTAAAAAATATAACAACACGCATCCCGGCATGATTCTAATTTCTCAAAAAAGCTTGAGAATTTTCAGAGTCCTTATTCCTTGACTCGGCAGGTTCATCTGAGACGTATCCAATTGAAACTAATGCATATTGAGTACTATCGAGAGCGTGAATTAAAATTTCATGGACTAATGGAGGAAGATATACCAGGAAACTTCTTCCTTACTGGCGTAGACACCTCTTACGCTGTTATAGCCGAGTTAACAACAGCTCGCCAGTTGAATCTCCTTTTTGATATGTGGCGCCAATTGGAAATTCTAAGCGAAGTCAGGTCCTTCTCCACTTGACCTTTCCAAAGGAGTGGGGGTCTTCCTCTTCCACTGCTTCTCCAGGCGGGTACGGCGTCGAAAACTTTCAGAGCTGGATTGTTTTCGTCCATTCGGACGACATGACCTAGCCAGTGTAGCCTCTGTATTTTTATTCGCTGAACTGTATGGCGGTGGTTTTCCAAATTAGTTTGTGCTTTTCATCATTATGACATGACAAATAAATTACTGTCTTCCAAATCATTATTTTTAAATGTCTGCTTATATTCGCTCTGCTCCAAACTGCCATCAAATCTTCTCTTTCTATTAATGCTAGGTAATTAGAGGACTCATTAAGTTCATTAGTTACATCGCTTTGCAACACTAAAATTCGCGATACAGTGAGGCCCAAAATTTTTTTGTAGCTCAACTTTAGCTTCAGATTCTGAAACTTTTATTTGATCAGAATAACTTTTCTGTTTTTAATATCGAGTATATTGTTAACGAAGCTTCTAATAAGTAGATACTGATGTTTTGTTAAATTTGCTTCGGTGAGAAGTGATATTAATTTACACAAATAAACCTTTTTTTAAACACCAAAATTTATATATCGGCGTCAGAGAGCTGCAACGAGTATGATTAAATTACAGCAAACACTCGTGCCAAAAACGTAATCAAATCAATTCAGTTCATCATAGACAACATTTTTGATCAGTTCGAGTACCCGCCAGCGCCAACTGATTTGATGCAACATGAACAATCTGTTCTTCGGCAATCACGATCGAGTAAACCAGGGATGGGCACATTTTTAGCACGCAAAGTGCGCACGGGGGCTAGATGAGGGGAATATCAGTTTATGGAGAGAAGGGCATATCAAGTTGCGAAAAGTTTCGAAAAAAATCAATTACATTCCTCCGTAACTTAATGTTCATCGCAGAGTGGTTGCGGCCATGGATAATATGATACGAAACTTTAGCATTGGCTCTCTTTTTCTGTCAAACGCGTTCCCTGATTATTTGACAGCGATGGAGATCAGGGAATTTTTGACAGTTGACTTCAGAAAAGGCGGGATGCCAGAAGTAAAGCGCTATAATTACTTGACGAAATTAATGTGAAATGAAATTTCATTGAACTGTGCGAACATATTTTGGCAAAATAAATGTTTATGTAAATTAATTAATGATTTTCCATTTTAGCATTTATATATGTATGCCTTTTTAAAGTGTTTAATTTAGTGTTTTGTATAATTTATTATATACCCAATCTAATTTTTTTCGGCAGTGGCATCATTGACAAATGTTATAAAAAATGCGAGTTTTGACAGCTCTCTCTCGAATCAAAGAGTTTCGTATCATATTATCTATGGTTGCGGCAATACTGACATTGTACACAAATTAAAGAGCGGAAATTTACTTCATATCGGAATTGTACAGTTGTGTGAACAAAAAGAGGTAAACATAATTTGTAGGGTTTAGAGTTTCGCATTAAAATTTGTTTTTATTTACCTTTGCATGGTGAGAAATTCTAATCACTGTTAGGAAAAAATATATAAGTTATACTTGTATCTAGAAACAATTTTATTTAATAAGAAAACAGCACATTTTTAATTTGTTCCTATTTTGTTCACACCACTGTACATGTGATAGATCAGTTAATGGTGGTGATGCCAGTTGTAAAAATTCATTTTGGTTACAATTGGGCAAACTTTTCTCAAGTTGTGGGCTTTTATACGTACATGTGCATATCTGCATATATAAAAAAGAAAAGATACTTGTGACCATTATATTTATATATTGTGTTTAAACATACAGTAGAAACTCGTTTATCCGGCCCTCAGTTATACGGATTCACGATTATCCGGACTACCAATCGCGACCAATTTATATGTACCTACGTAGAAATTATGGAATCATGAACTTGTCGGAACTTGCATATTCCGCTCGCCCAGTGGGGGGTCGCTGCCGCTGCCCCGCGCGTTTCATTATTGTTTTAGTTCATTTGCAATTGTGACTCCGCTCTGACGTGCGTGTCACGTCTACATATTTAAACCTGCCAAAGCGTAAGAGACAATTTAACGACGCTATATGACTTTATGTAAAACGTCAGTTAAAACAGGGTTGCATTTATATTTTTCCATGACATTGCACGCAAATATACATGGTGTTTGGTCAGAAGCATGTCACTGTGCAAAATCGGATGACCGTGACCGTGAATTAGGCTATTCACCTTTGTGAGAGCACCGCTTAAGCATATGCATATCAATTCTTACATCCATATACATATGTTACGGTTTTCTATTATTTGTACATAATTGCATTTTTTATGCTCCCACTTTTCGCTTGCACTTTGCAAGCAGGTACATATATACATACGCACAAACATACGTATTTCATACCTACGCCCTAATAAGCATATACGCACAAGCTTACGTAGCTAATGAGAAAATTAGGCACAAGAAGGGATAAAAACCTGTGCTAGCATAACATTAAGACATTATTAGTACAGCATTAGGATAGTGAAGAGTGAACTAAAATTAATGTAAAACTTAAATTAAATAAAAATCAAATTTATTAACTGGACATTAATTTATTATTGGGCTCCTACACATGGTTTTTGGTCTGACATATTTTAAAGCCCTTGCAAATAACTTTCTGCGTGTGTTTGTTGTTGTGCCGGTACACCGAGAGGAAATATATGCAATTCTTGCACCGTGCAAGGGGTTTGCAAGAGCGAGAGAATACCTGCAGTTTAGTATTACGTATGTAGTGTAATCTAAGAAAATATGTACATACATACATAAGTAAGTGATCATTTCTTAATAAACATTGATTTTCGTTGCAGGATATGAATATCTATTTGTTTTTCTTCATACATTCGATTATCCGGATTTTCGATTATCCGAATGCCTATCGACAACAATTAGTCCGGTTAATCGAGTTTCTACTGTATTGCAGTTCCATTTAATGAAAATGCTTATATAAATATATGATTTGTGATATATTCAGTTTGGTTGTTTTATCAAAATATTGAAAGAATTGAGGTTTTTTTCTACAATTGTTTTGTTAAATTTTAAAAATCTAAGTTGCCTCTGGAAATGTATTAAAATAATAATATGCGCTATAGAAAGGGAGCACATATTTTCAAAAATATAGGAAATCATCAAATAAAAATATATTTGCGCGGTATGGCATTATTGATTGAGAGTGGCTAAGCACACAAATAGAATACAAACGCTAATGGCAGAAACATCTTCTCACTTCGCCACGAGCGGCAAGCGTTTTGTTCTCGTTTTCATTCGAACAATGTTGCCATTACTCAATACGCATATGTAGTTTTGTACACATCTAAGTTTTCAATTATAATTTTTCATAATAAAAAATATCAAAACTGAAATCAAACTATTAAAACTAGTTTATATATTTGTTAATAATAGCATTCGATTTTGAATTTGAGTTATTTTAAGAAAATTTCAAATATATTGAAGACAATTTTTATAATTACTACAGTATATCGAGCCTGGCAACCCTGCGGTGTGAGAGAGCAATCAGCTGAGTCGTTGGAAATTCTACGATTGGCGGGTGGTAGAAGGGTTGTTGGGTAATTATTTACATTGCGCTCTCATAAGATTCATTTGGTCATATGTGTTTGAAGAAACAGTGGTTCATAAACTGAAGTTATTATTGAAATTGCTTTTTATAAGGAAGTTTAAAGAAATAACCTGGTTTGAAACTTTTTGCTTCGAAAATTATATATAAAATAAGAAGTAGGTTATCTGATTTAAATTTTGGTACTTGGTGCAATAATGCGTGGAGCTATAGCAAATGAGATTAAACCAAATTTATATATTTTAAATGCTGATATAAAGACATATTTAAAAAATGATTACTAAAATCAAATATTTATTATACTTTTTGTTATTTGTCATACATTTTATAAATATTTATAGTAGTTACAAAGAAACTTAAAATTGTTAGGCAATTTTACAGTTATTACCCACAGTGCAACTTCCCATATATGCGTGCGCTCTCATTTGTAAACATGGTGTGGGAAAATACGTTGCTCTCACTTCCCTCTTCATGTTTGCCCGCGATAATCCCCTCACCTAGACCTCAAAATGTGCACTCGTACCCGCACGGGCAATATGCCACTGAGGGCTAATATGCCCATACGAGTAAATCTACGAGTACAGCAAACAACAACAATTTTCTGCCGGATTGATTTAAATCATGTGTGGGAAGAAATGTACCAGCTTTAAAAATGTGCGCATGTTATAAATTTTTAATGCGTAAACAATGGAAATTCCATCGATTACGTACATACATTTGGTGACGTAAAACCGGCAGTTAGCGCAATAGCATAGGCCCATGTTAAATAAATGTCTATTCAACTTGCAGTGGCCGGTGTAAAATGCGACCAGTAGACTGTGTTTATCCCTTGGGAGGTTAATTATCGATTTAAACCTGTTCTGGTTGTACCCCCCCATTAGCAACTTGGCATGTCGCATACCATTCACACGTTGCCAAAGCCTTTCCCTGCCACTCCTTCTTCCTTGCGAATCAGCTCCTTTAAAGTATGGGGACTAAGTATGGTTATTCGCTCATTGCGATAGTTGCGATGGAGGTTTATCTCTATACACCGACTTATGGCAAAGACTTTTGCTTGAAAAATGCTCGGAAAGCTGCCCATCGGTATGGAGAGCTTGGTGCGTGAACCTGCGATCCCTGCCCCAATTCCCTCCGACGTTTTCGAGCCGTCGGTGTACCATTTCAACGTGCTATCCCTCAGCATTAGCTCAAGAGTGGAATCGTTCCACTCATTCTTGTTGCCGAGGGTAACCTTAAACTTCTTCGTGAAGTTAATTGTTTTGGTAATGCTGTCCTTCCGGAGGAGGGCTATTGAAATATTGCTACTTATCGCCTTCATCCTCTGGGATGAGATTACCTTGCCTTTGCCACACCTCTCTGCTGTTATTTGTAGAAGTGAGTGCTTGGCTACTTGACCGATCATCAAAAGAAGTGGTGTGAGTTCCAGCAGGACCTCCAGAGCTGCCGTTGGGCAAGTTCGCATTGCGGGTTCGCATTTGATTCCTACCTACTTACCTTCGCAGGCTTCCTGCGACGCTATTGAGGCTCAGGACACCGCCCCGTACGTGATTATCGGTCGCACATTCATGATGTACAACCACCTAACGATCCTTGGCTTACAGCCACAGGATTTTCCCGCCAGGCGATTGCACACCATTAATGCTTTTGTTGCTTTGACCAAGAACTGGTTCATATAATGCTTCCACCGCAAAGTTGAATCCAGCGTGAGACCAAGATATTTGACTTTGCCATCTCGATATTTGACTTTGACATCTCGATTTCTCTACCCCCAAGTGTGAAATTCCTGAGACCGGGTAGGGAGTTGCGCCTCGTAAACGGGACTACGGTCGTCTTTGAGGTGTTGATATTCAATTCAACTCCTCTACACCACCGCTTTGCCAGGTTCAGACCTCGTTGTACCAGGTCACAGAGAGTGTCCTCAAATTTACCTCTGGCTATAATTACAATGTCGTCCGCATACCCTTGGCAGCGGATCCCATTGTCAGTTAGCAATGTTAACAGGTCGTCCACGACAAGGCTCCATAGCAGTGGTGATAGCACACCCCCTGTGGGCAGTCTCTTGTTGTGCCAAGACGAATCCTTGTATCTCCTACTGTAGTCTACGCACCGATGCTGCCACATTCCTTCTCTCCAGTGCCCTGGCCACACTCCTGTGAGATGTGTTGTCAAAGGCACCTTCGATGTCCAAGAAGGCGCATAGCATCACTTCCCCTCTGTCCAGTGAACTTTCTATCTCACTTCCTTAACTGGAACGGAGCCGTATTTGTGGATCTTCCCGCTATCCAGGGGTGCAATCTTCAGCGCCTTCGACCTTATTTCATGGTTTATAATCCTTTCCATAGTTTTTAGTAGGAAAGAAGTTAGGCTAATTGGCCTGAATGAATGAATAGTCCTTCCTTCCTACTTTGTGTATGAAGATCACCTCAGCCGTCCTCCATAACTCAGGGATGTATGCCACTGCGAGGCTCTCCCTCAGCAGCTGAACCAGGTGTGGCAGCAGAATCTGCTCACCCTGTTGTAAAAGCGCTGGGAAGATGCCGTCAACTCCCGGAGACTTGAATTTCTCCAACGAGGCCATTGCCCACTTGATCGAGTCCGCGGTGAATAATTGTTTAGCGGTTACCCAATCAGAGCGGGATGGCCTGTGTTCAATTACGGGTAGACACTGGTCTTCCGAAATAGTCTCCGGGAAGTGAGCACGCAGAAGCTCTGTAGCTCTGTCTTCCGCGCTGGTCGTAAATGTCCCTTCGCTTCTTTTGATTGCTAGAACTGTGTCAGTCTTACCTCTAGCCAGCGCCTTGTGCAGCCCAGCCGCTTCTGGTGTGGAGGTGACATTTTCACAGAATCTCCTAAGGCTAGCCTGTTTAGCAGACCAAATCTCCTTATTATATAGAGTGAGGATGGAGTCATGTGTAGAAGTTCACGCAAGTGAGGAAAGTTCTCTGATCGCCATTCACTTGGGAGTGGCCAGAAACGATTCTTTTACATATGACTCAAGCAGCTCACGACTTCTGGTCTTTGACCAAGTATCCTCTGGATAGCCTAAGAACATCCGTTTGAAGGCGAGCTAAAGTGAGAAGGTGAAATATTCCCAACTTAGGGTTGGGCGCAGGGTTTGGGACCCGCCACGTAAAAAAACACCCCCAATGAAAACCAACAATCAGCCTCGGATGAGATACCCCCCTTTTGATGACGACCATGGCAAACGAAATAAGGACTACGAATTGAGGGCATGCACCTGGAATGTCCGGTCCCTTAATTGGGAAGCCGCTGCCCAGCTGGTTGATGTCCTCGTGAAAATAAAGGCTGACATCACCGCCGTCGGTCCTTGTGACATTTACTACAGTGGCCATATGAAGGAGCGCAAGTTTGGTGTTGGATTCGTGGTGGGAGAGAGACTCCGTCGCCGAGTACTATCATTCACTCCGGAGAATGAACGTCTAGCCACAATCCGCATCAAAGCGAGATTCTTCAACATATCGCTGATTTGCGCCCACGCCCCGACGAAAGAGAAGGACGATGTGACGAAAGATGCCTTTTATGAGTGCTTGGAGCGCACTTATAAGAGATGCCCCCGCCACGATGTCAAAATCGTGCTTGGCGACTTCAACGCCAGGGTGGGCAAAGAAAGTATCTTTGGCACTACGGTCGGTAAATTCAGATTACCTTGTTGTACTCTGTCTTGAGGCCTTTAACATCTCCTTTGTAGACCCAAGGCTCTTGGATCAGCAGGATGTCCAGTTTTTCCGTTGTGAACCTGCTCGTTGTGACAGCCGAAGCTGCCGCCGCGTGACGCAGGTTCACCTGGGCGACTTCCATGTCGACGACCCCTATAGTAGTGGTTCGAGGGGGGGCAAGTGCTCATCCCCGCCGTCGTTCGTGCTGATATTCATGTGGTCTTCTAGTCCCTCGAGGAGTTGCTGGCTGGAAGGTAGCTCTGCTCCCTGGACAACTGGGACGTCAAAGGTCGCTGCAGGCGTAGCCTGCTCAGCCCTGCTCACGCTGGGTTGTTTCGCAACCTCATCCACCTCCAAGGCAGCCACAGTCGTAGCCTGTTTCACATTGCTCCCGTTTAGCTGAGTGGCAGCCTTACCTGCTTCCTTGCTCCCGGTGGTCGCGGGTTTGTGGTGCCTCATGGCCACCATGCTGAACCTTTAATACAGGCGGAAGCTCGCTGCACGGCCTTCCTTCCAGCCTTCCAGCTTTACGACAAACTCCCGCAGCTAGTTGGCGGACGTCTCGTCCATGCAGTCCACCTACAACGTGCCACCTTTGGTGATGGTTGGCCTCCGGCTACTCTCGTGCTGCCGCCCCTCATCCTTTTGGAGCTGGGGGGCTCCTGCAGCGTGATCTTCCCGCACCTCCTGCGCTTCCTTCTCCTCTTACGCGCACCGTCGGTCTCTGCCCGATGTGACTCCCCTGAGTCTGAGCAGCCACAGTTGCTTTCGTCTGCCAGACGCCGCTGCAAAAGGGCATATCGTCGTCATCCTCCCTGGCATGCTCCTCGAACGGCTCCTTGATAGAAAGTGTTGTTTCGACGGGGTCGGACCATAGAGAGAGGGGTGCGAGATGTGTTGGATTAGCTGGGCATGCAAAGAGGTGGGGGACTCGTTGCATACTTGATATGTCGGGGTCGATTCTGGGTAAGTAGGAGCTTTACCTGCTAGAGTTACCAGTATGAAGTTACTACCATAACAATTCCCACAACAGCCGGTTCTACGTTACCAAGGACTGTTTTCCGGTTATCTAATTCGGTTTGGATCGGTAAGTTTTAGATTTTCACCATTTATCCTCACTGCTTATTTTGTGGTGTATTTGGAGTTATATACCTGATATATGGGCTGATGCACACGTTAGACTACTCTTTTCTAAAATTTTACGTCCCTTTTTTAATGTTCTTTAGCAAAATTTAGCCGTGCTCTTAAGTTTCTTTGGGACAGTAAAAGCTTTTTGACGCCTTCGTACATGCCTATTGGATACGCCAAACCCTAATTCCTCATTTATTTCAGCAATAATCTCTCGGGAAGGTTTAAAAGGATCAGCTTTGTTTTTTTCTGTTATTTTACGTGCAACAGCTTTGTTTGTCAGTAAATTAGGATCACTTTTAACAAATTTTATGGCGTTATATACCAAATAGTGATTCTCCTAACGGAAGACTTCTAAATTCTTCGATTGTTTCCTTTACAGTACACTATTTTAGATCCCGGTTTAGGACAATGTTTCTCATATAGAAAAGAACCCCCACTATGGTGCGCAGAATTTTATTTTGAAAAGTTCGAATTACTTTTAAATTTGAATTCGCCGCTCTACTCCAGATTTGAATGCCATACCTCCATATCGGCCTAAATATTACCCTATATTTTAACAATCTATTCTTCAGACTCAGGCGGGATCTTGGCCTAAGGAGCCAGTATATCTGCGCCAACTTTAGTCTAAGCTCAGTTCTATTTATTTTTACGTGATCTTTCCAAGTCCGCCTCTTATCAATTGTAATAAGCAAAATATTTGCGCATGTGTTTTGTTGGTAACAACTAACCATATAAAACCACTTGAGGGCAATTTTTGTGCTTGAGGTGAGGTGTTGTGGAGGTTGAAAGGTGAATTTTGTCCATTTCATCTCCTTCAAAGTAATTCCCTCCCCTGCAATACACTTATGCCAACGAATTTACCAGTCATCATAGCATTTGGAAAAATCCTCCGTCGCAAATAGGAGCATTTTTTCAAAAACCTGACAAAATAGAGAATTACAAACTACAGTGATGTTACTCAAAAAAAATTTATTTAGTACCTATGTAACCGTACTACAATAAACCGATTAAATAATTCACCTTCAGCCCGCTATATTGCCACACAAGTAGTCGGAACCTAGACGTCGTTCAGAACGCACGTCATTATTCTCGAAATTGCAACTGGTGTTATGTGTTGCGTGAAGTGAATTCTGGAAAATATTTCTTATGGAGTCTGGACAAAATGGTATGCATTTAATTTTAATAAATAAATATTAATTTAGTTAATGTATTATTTTGTTTTTTTTTTTTTTTGGGAAAACAATGAAATATCAAAAAAACGAAAAAAAAAATATTTTTAGTATCGGGTGAGGTCGAGTTATAAATTAATTTTTTTTGACTAAAATATAGGGTTTCTACTTATCATATAAACTTAAACTTGTTTCCCATCCTTCCCCCACTTAAAAAAAAGGCACATTGAATTACGTTGGTCACTTGCATAAAATGAGTACTGCTTTTAATTATTTATTTTAATTAAATGCTGAAATTCTGCTAAATTATTCTAGACGGGTGGTATATAAATGGTATAAGAGAGCTTTATCGGAACCGGAACCCACATTTTTTTGAAATTTAGAATGTGATATTCTCTTAATATTTCTATGTCACAGTGTGAAAATGAGCGAAATCCGATTACAATCACGCCTACTCCTCTCATAATATAATTTAAAATTCCATGTTATTCTTTTACTTTTCAATACACAAATAAAGAAGTAATTAATATAACGGAATACAATTTTCGGTAATAATTTCCTTAACGTATGCCACCTTCTGACCAAAAATTGTTCAAATCCAACCAAAACTGTTAAAGGCTCGAGGTACCGAATATGTGGACCTCTGTACCTATAGTTGACTTTTGACCGAAATTATCGTTTGATGTGTGTGATATGTAATTAAAATTCACACAGAATCCTTTCCTGACAATAACATTATTTCTTTGTATAAAAAATGGGTTGAATCGGGTTAATCCTTCTCTGAGCTCTCATATACCTATATATAGAGATTTTCGAACTTCTAGGTCACTGTATGCTAGATATATCTGCCAATATTAGAGTCATCTCAATGAAAACTGGACGAAAACTTACCCTTCCCGCATATAATTATTATCAAGATTTTCGAACATCCACTTGATTGGTGATTGTATCTAAGGTACCTTAATGAAACTCAGGTGTTTAAATGAGTTAAGCATCCACCCACTTTACCCGTAAAAACTGGCACACCCTAATAAGGCAGCCCGTTTTTTTATTAAAGAAATGTTAAAGTGGTTAATACTTTTCTGTACAAATTTGGGTAGCAAAATAAACACCAGGGAGCATTTATTGAGTATGTAGCATATTAGCAGTATGTCGGATGAGCAAAAATTGCTCGATACTACCCCATACTGAAATATTAAATGCTCGGTTGCCCCGAACTTAGCCATTCCTTACTTGTTTTATTTGAATATATTACATTATTATATTCAATCATGCATTTTTATTAATTTTCATTAATAAAATTACTTTAAATAATTTTGTCCGGTTTATGAGACCAAATGCTCCTATGTGCGTCGTGATGGCCATCAGAGCCTTGATCACGAATAACCAATGCGGTATGAGATGGTGCTTTATCGCACTTCTTTGTTCAATAAATTCAGACATAGTAAAAATCTAAAAATTCACTTTTAGGGCCTCATAGAGCGACGCGTATCTCAAATACTAATGAATATTTTGATGTGAAATTTAGCATAAGAGCACTACCAACTTACAGAAAAAAATTTACCTATTCGAAAAACACGCGGAGTATAAATAAAAAATTTACATTTCAATTTAATCACAGTAGTATGCCACTTTTACGAACTTCATTGTGCAATCAAAGTTGACAATTGGAAGATCTGCTGTATAAAGAATGTAGAGCACAGGGGCGAGTACACTGCCTTGAGGCGCGCCAGCACAAATTGATCTCAAATCAAAGATTTTAGCAGCAAATAATAAGGCATTGGAAGTGGTTTAAATGAGTTAAGCCTCCACCCACTTTACCCGGGAAAAACTGGCGCACCCTAGCTAAACACAGCTCGATACACCACAGCCGATGAGAGCACAACACAAAACCAACGCAACTCACCACACCTATTGACCAACCCACTCAACAAAAAGGATGGACAACGGGATCGTATCATCAATTCGCTATCAACATTCGCTTACACACTGCGCCGCCTCGACACCTTTCGCTTATTTACTTCGAGCTATAAATTCGCGGGATCTCAACACAATTCATTATATACATGTCGTTAGCAACAGTTGATTATATACTCGAATAAAAACGTTGACCACCCAGTTCCTGCACGCTGACCTTTTTCGCACATCAACATCCGTTCTTCGACACACGTCCCGCGCGCTGTAACCAACTCGATCAGCCGAATGAGAATTGGACATAGGCGGGGTTGTTTCGTTCACCATCGGACCCGCTTCTTTTTTTATATACAATCCTTTTAATTGCAATATTAACTGTTTTGTTACAAGAAAAAAATATAATTTAATATATCCGAAATCAATTGCATTTTTACTTACATACGTGAGTGTAAGTGATTTATTACAAAATTTAAATGCTAAATTGGGCATCCAATTAAATAGTAGTTTTTCCTTTAATTTGAATAATATGCCTAGATGCCAGACTTATTGTTTTCCGAAGCATCAGTTATAAAGTGTTCTACCCTATTGCTCCACTGTCATTGATAAGTGGGAAAATTGTGCCATGAAATGTTGTGAAGCCAAACTGATGATTCGGAAAAAGCTGTTTGTCTTCCAACACCGACAAAAGCGTACGTAAACATATACTTTTGAGATAATTATCAGTAGACTAATTGGTCGATAAGAATTAAGCAGATGTTCAGGTTTTCCGGGTTTAAGAATTGAAATAACGTCAGAAAATTTCCATTGCGATGGGAAACGGATTCCGTTAGAAAGGCAATAATGCTGATTACGTTTTCACGTAACGTTTTAAGTGCAAACGCATTAACTCCGCCACAATCTCGTAAATTATTGTTTACCAATCCTTTTTTTATCCTGAAAATATAAAATTATCAAGGACTATTTGTGATCTTTTAATACTTTTCGGACTTGACTTATGGCAATAATTGTAAGAACAGATGCCAACTGCCTTAGGACTACTTAAGAATATTTTTAATTTCTTTTAACATTTCTGATTAATCGCACCTACTGAGTTTTGTAGTCTGCCTCCGAAGTGTTTTAATTCCAACCTATTTTTTTCAGCGCGTTTAATAATATAAATAGTTCTTAACCTAATTCAAAACTTAGCAGTTTTTCCTTGGTGACAATGGAAATAAACTAATTGAATAAGATTTTCGTCAAGGCCTATTACAGGCATTGCTTAAAGCCCCAAGATAAAAGAGATGCACGCAGTCGAAAGCATATAACAAAAATTATAAACGGTGATCCAAGTGGAGGAACTTTTTTCAATAGCCTTTTTTTGACAGATTACGCGTGAGTCGGGCCAAGCTATCTTGTTATTTTTGTTCAGTATTGTTTGGCATTTTAACATGGAAAGTCTTACACCTGAATAACGTTTACAAATTGTTCAACCTTAATACGAAAATTCCCATTCTGTAAAATATATGTTTCGCGGGCTTCGCTCAACTTATGGTCAACATAACCTTACACCTATATTCAACCGTTCGACCTCGCCCAGCACGCAGTGACGAAAATATAGCAGTCAGCTATGGGAGTGTACATGAAACCGTGGAGAAATTAGAATTTGAAGTACGGTTTTAGGCTGCTTAGGTTTTCTACAAATTGCATTTTGTAAAGAATTAATTGGCGGCACAATATTTGTGGAATCGGTTATTCTTTTTCGTAACATTTATAAAGACTACTTAGATCATTTATAAAATGCAAAAAAAAATATTAAAATCATAGTTTACAAGGCATTATAGTTTACGAAATATGAACTTAAAAATAAAATTGTATACTTCTTTTTATTTTGAAAACAATTAATTTTACCACATTTTCAAATTCGGGGGTTGCTATTCTAAAATTTTCCCCACATCATCATCGCCGTCATTCCCAATTAGTAAATTTTAACGTCTTGGAATCGACAAATTGCGGTCTTCAGCAACACTTGCGAGAATGGCAATAATATTTTCATTACTTTGAGCGGTTGTCTTATTGTCACTTGAACATTATATAAAGAAAATGTACGCTCGAAATTTTCAACAATTTGACGAATAGTGAGCAGAGGTGGACTATTATTCTTTCTTCTTCTTTACCGACGTAGAAACCGCAAGGTGGCGCCAATTCGAGATTCCAAGCGAAGCCAGGTGTTGCTCCACCTGGTCCAATTTAAATTTCAATCGTTGGACAAGCTTTCGTCCGACCATATTTTACAAAGAAGCTGATGCATGCTTCTTATCAGTTTTTCGTCGCCGTATTTCAATAGCTCGGCTGGCAATTCATCGGCTACCACAGCTTTGTTGTTTTTCAGACGGGTAATTGCTATTCGAACTTCTTCATGGTCGGGCAATGGAACGATTGAGGAAACGGGTTCGCCTTTTCCTGGCGTTATATTTTAACTGCCATTCAACAGGCTTGTTCTAAAAGAGTATGCTCCGGTCTTGAAATCTTCTGTTAGTCACCGCATCTTTTCATAGAATTTTGGAGTAATTAATGTTGCAAGGTAGGCAGTCCGTTTTCTCTAAACTGGGACAGGGCACTCCTTATACCAGCTGTTCTTTTGCATTTTCTGAAATCCAATGGTTTGGGTTGCAGGAGTACGTAAGGAGCTTGACTGCCGTCCCACAGTTCCCTTATACCGAGTTGTTGACGAATGCTTTCAGAGAACAGGAGTGCAAGTTGTGTAGAAAATCGTTCGGCTCTCTGTTGGCATCAAGCCGAGGGTACGCTCATTCTACTTTCCCTCAGCATCATTTTCGCCGTGGAACGTTACGGTCGCAAATGTACACCAAGTCGGCTTTGTTCGTCAGCAGCATTTTACTTGGCGAGTCAATGAATATTTTTGTGATAATTCACTTTTTAAGCGAATGGAGTCGAGGAACAGGGAATCGCTTGGCTTCTTGGTCAGTGCCATCCATCTTTTCCCTGTGCTGCGCCAAACAGTGACAGTTAATGGTTCAAACTAATCAAGTAGCACATACGGAATGAGTCTGTCCACAGGAAGTGGTCCAATCCTTTGTGTTACCGGAGCAACTTTATTTAAATTGCATATACCACAAATGGTAATCACGCTCCGCAACAGACTTTACAGTCATGGCACCCAATAACTGTGACGGGTATCTTACGGTTGTAACACTAATAGCTTACAAGGCATGATTTTTGGTAGAACAAGGGGACGTCGTGCGCTAGTTGGTAGTCAGCTACCTGCGTCTGAGGACGTCTTCCTCGTCTATGTACCGTGAAAGTAGGAGTAATGGGCGTTTACGAGTGTTGTCCTGACAGTTTTCCATGAACTGGATCTTTGTTGCCACCACTTCACGTTGTAATAGGTGGCATAAGAGGTTTTTGGCATTCTCTACTTCTTTAGCAGTTAAACCGTAGCATTGGTCTATCTGTCCGCCACGGCGGAAATTGTTGATAAAGCGTAATTAGCAATCATTTAAATGAAGAAAAATTATTAGATTCATAAAGACTACAACTCACAATGACTAATGAAAATTTAAAGCATAGTTGTTCATGACGTTCATCATTTTCAACGATTATCACATTTTTAGAGGGCCAAAGAGGAACGGGGAACCGCGTGACCCACGCGCAGCTGAACTAAAATTGATGCCATCATTTATTCGCGTTGCTTTATCGGCTATGTTAAGTTGTATGAAGAGCTAGTAACGACGGTGCTTACTTTGAATCCATTTTTGAGTTACTCTACAGAATGCAGTCATTTTGATATATCGGAAACGATTGCTACTTTTACCCGTTGAAGTTTGTGATCGAAGATAGACAACAGCGGCGAAGGCGTCTTCACTTCTTCTTAATTGACGTAGACACCGCTTACGCGATTATAGCCGAGTTAACAACAGCGCGCCAGTCGGCGTCTTCACTAGCGTCAACAAATATGTGGAGTTGACCTAGATGACAACTTACATGAACCTTACCACCCAAGCGGGAATTAGAAAACCGTTAGAACACCAACAACAACGTGGAGTTGAAGTACTTGAAGTTCACCATTTCCAAAATAAAAACTAGGTACGGTGTATTTCATACTGTCGTATTTTCACAGCTAACGCATAAGTAATTTGGAGTCATTGACGAAGTTGCTAAGAAATCCTTGAAAGTCGACAACATAATGATGGTTAGAAGTTCTCTTTTAGTTAGGCGTCTTTTTTCATTTGCAACTTTATCAACGTTGTGGAATTTTAATCTGAGACCAAAAAAATTTCACGACAACTTCTAAAAGAAACGAAGCACCCGGTCTCCAACGAAACCTTTTTTCGTGTCAATTCTTCTTCTTCTTTATTGGCATAGACACCGCTTACGCGATTATAGTCGACTTAACCACAGCGCGCCAGTCGTTTCTTCTTAAGTCCAAGCGAAGCAAGGTCCTTCTCGTCGAATGCGATATTCGCCGTGGCCAACGCGCAAACGGCCATAAATCTTTCGCAGAACCTTTCTCTCGAAAACTTGTAACTTCGACTCATTAGTTGTTGTCATCATCCAAGCCTCTGAACCATATAGCAGGACGGGAATATTGAGTAACTTATAGAGTTTGGGTTTTGTCCGTCGGGAGAGGACTTTACTTCTCAATTGCTTACTCAGTTCGAAGTAGCACCTGTTGGCAAGAGTTATTCTGCGTTGGATTTCCAGGCTGACATTGTTGGTGGCGTTTATACTGGTTCCATGATAGACGAAATTATCTATCACTTCAAGGTTATGACTGTCAACAGTGACGTGAGAGCCCAATCGCGAGTGCGACGACTATTTGTTTGATGACAGGAGATATTTCGTTTTGCCCTCGTTCATTACCAGACCCATTTGCTTCGCTTCCTTGTCCAGTCTGGAGAAAGCAGAACTTACGGAATTATTTCCGGAATTACTTTCTCCAGCAGCAGATTGAAGAAGTCGCAGGATAGGGAGTCGCCTTGGCAGCTCCTTTTCGTGCTGTCGAAAGTATAGATTCTCCTTTTACGGGTATTTTTCAAAATTTGGCCCATGATGGATATTTGCGAAGTCTAAAGCCACACTGATAAGGTCCAATCAGTTTGTTGACGGTGGGCTTTAATCTCTCACACAATACGCTCGATAGAACCTTGTACGCGATGTTGAGGAGGCTTATCCCACGGTAGTTGGCGCAGATTGTGGGGTCTCCTTTTTTATGGATTGGGCATAGCACACTTAAATTCCAATCGTTGGGCATGCTTTCGTCCGACCATATTTTACAGAGAAGCTGATGCATACTCCTTATCAGTTCTTCGCCGCCGTGTTTGAATAGCTCGTTCGGCAATCCATCGCCGTCTACCGACGTGGCATGTGTTATGTTTTAGGGTAGCTCTTGCCCGAGTGTCCGCTTCACTCTCTATAGGTGGTGCAGCTTTAGCACCGAATTTTTCGGTTTCTAAGGGTTAGCTAACATATTGTGGAGAGACTGATCAGATTCACGTTTGACAAATGTAATTCTCCAATATCCTCCCTCGGCGAACCAAAATAATACTCTATAAGGCACTCATTATTCTCGTCCTGCTATCCTGACGTAACCTTTCAGGCTCTTCAATAACCGTTGGTTGTAATTTCTGTACCCATAAATCGTCGTTGAAACTGGTTGTCTTAAAAAATCTGACAAATCCTGCAATTTTCTGCTCAAACTTTGATAACTGTGTGGAGGGAGAACTTTCATTGACGAATGTAGGAATTGTCTTGTATAAAAGTGGCCTACCATTTCCTAAAATAGTTGAACTATACATGTGGGTTGTAGCACCTACTCGTATACCTGTTACCAAAAGAGCGGAGTGTAAAGCGAATCGATTAGCTGGCGATTGCTGCTCTGTTACTTGAACGGTTCCCAATTGTACTGGA
Organism: Bactrocera dorsalis; assembly: GCF_023373825.1. Classification (NCBI taxonomy): domain Eukaryota; kingdom Metazoa; phylum Arthropoda; class Insecta; order Diptera; family Tephritidae; genus Bactrocera; species Bactrocera dorsalis. Next base: position 43,832,335 of record NC_064303.1, read on the forward strand.
GTCCTCGATGTTTGCGATACTGGAGACTCGGCGGCAATATTATTGCTGGATTTATTTACGTTAGGGATTTCACTGCGTTATTAGTGCTCCTTAATATCGCACAAAATACTTTCAGTACAGCGATAATGCCCAGGTATCCACCCTTGGCAAACTGATAAAAGTCTGGCGAACGAAACACGGAAAGTACGGCGTTGGGAAATAAAGTGTTTGTCACGGATAAGTGGGAAAATTTAACGGATATACATTTTACAGAATTATAATAGATTTCACTTACCGCCGTGTGTCCTTGTACATCACACATTAGAATAGAGCAACTGTAGACTGCATACTTATAGGTTGTACCTACCTGTTTAAGCGAAGGGAGAATGACAAACATGTATGTAAATCGCACAAAAAAGTAAGCAGAAAGCGGGAAATGTATGTATGTAAAAGGAAGAAATCGAAAACAATTTAAAAACTTATAAAGAGATTGGAATTGAAACATGCAACAGTAAAATAAACACAGAAATTAACTGTAATATTAGGATCTACACAAATTTTCAACATTCACAGCAAAGACATTTTTGTATATTTTTTTTGCTTTGGTAATTTGGGGTTTTTTTCGGACTTAAAGCAAAAATAAAAGCCGCATAAGTTAAACTTCCATATTTTTTGCTTAACTAATCGCGTACAGATTTTTGTAAGACAATATAGTATAATTTTGCAAAAAAACTTGTTAATAGATTTCTACGTTCATTTTGTTTATTGTTATTATTTCGAACACGTCGTAATTGTTAAATTTTTAATTTCCATTAAAAATTTACTTTTAGGCATATCAACACACTCCCTTAACGAAGCAGAATTGGCCCGAGATTTTCAGCGAATTGCGGCAAAGCGTAGTCTAGCAACAGAAATTCGTATACCACTACAAAAAAGCATATCTACTTCATCAATAGTTGCAAAAGAAGAGATTAAATCTCGTCATCTGTATGATAGCGAGGATGAAAACCAAAACCTTTTGAGAGCTCATGTAAAAATTGAGGCCTACGATAATGTGGAGAAACGTCGAAAGCGGGGTTCACTATTCTTTCGCAAAAAAAAGGATAAGAATAAAATGAAGTCTGGAGGTCAAACAGGTGTTTGTGATTCGTGTGGTATCAATATATCAACGTTAAATATAAAGGAACATCAAATGGAATGCAAAGTAAAAAAATCGGGTTCGAGTAGTGGTCAAAAATTGTTGTTGGTTAGTGTAAAGAAGGGAGCAGATAAAACAGAAATCGGTCAAGACTATTTCGATGGAGTTGATCAAAGCGGAAATATTAATGACGACACACCATTGATACGTTCTGAATTTCTAAATGACCCTCCTATCGAAGCCCAGGATCTAGGCGCAGATCCAATACTTGGAATAGCAGCTGATGAGCATGATTCATGGTCACCCAGTGTTCCCAAGGACGTAATAAAATCTCTGAAAGAAAAACAGATTAAAAGACAGGAACATATATATGAGTTTATTATGACAGAGAAACACCATTGTCAAACTCTACTTGTAATGCAAAAAGTTTTCGTCGAAAGTTTGGAACGTCATTTTCCTTCGTTGAATATAAATACCATGTTCCCCCGTTTATCAGAATTAACTGAGTTGCATATAACTTTTTTAAAAAAATTAAGACAAAAACAACGGGAGCAGTATGTTGTTGACAGTATAGCTGACATATTATTGGATTTTTTTTCATTGGAAAAAGCCCAACACCTAAGACTAGCATATGGGGAATTTTGTGCTAATCATCGGACAGCTCTGGAACATTTTAAGACGTGCATGACCAGTCGTGACCAAACGTTTGCTGAGTGGTACAAACACTGCTTAGCTAATCCGTTGTTAAAGAAAAAAGGAATTCCAGAATGTGTACTATTTGTTACCCAGCGCCTTACTAAATATCCTTTATTGATCGAACCCCTTCTTAAAAGTGGGCGGGAAGATAAATTAGAAGCGGATAAGCTTCAGCATGCCCTTAATTTAGTAAAAGCTTTACTTATAGATGTTGATGCGTGTGTTGCTGAGAAAGAGTTACGAGAAAGACAAATGGAAATTTTTAATCGTGTCGACCCGAAATCGTTTGCCATTTATAAAAATAAACCATTCCGTAAATCAGATATTGGAGTTGAGTCACGTCGTCGTTTGAAATTCGAAGGTTATGCAACTTTAATGCAAGGGCGTTCGAAGATGCAATTAGTCTTAGTTGTTGTACTCACCGACTGTCTATTCTTCCTTTGTGAAAATTCTGCCCACAACAAGTACACATTTTTTACACCAGAACATAAAGCGGGTGTAGTTCCATTACAAAAGTTGCTAATTCGTGAAAAAGCGGGGACCGAAGCACGGGGTATTTATATAATTTCTTCAAATCCATCTTTTCCTGAAATGTATGAATTAAAAGTGCAGCAGCCTAAGGATAAGAATACTTGGATTCAGTCAATACGGCAGGCCGTTCTGGAGTGTCCATCTTCGGATGTTATAAAATCTGAAGATCTTACAGCTGAAGAAAAACTTCGAATTGGTGTTAGTAAACGGGATCTTATTGATAAAATAAGACAGAAAGATATTGATCATGCAATTCTCTTGGAGGACAAGATATATCTCCAACTAAATTTATTAAAAGAGCAAAAGAATTTTTTTGAAGTAACTACAACATATGGGCAAAGTTGTAGTACTCATGGCGGCAATGGGACGTTCATTAATGGAAGCTCAACAAACGCATCAAATTTCCTTGCTACATTTGGTTCCTATAAGGATTTAGTGGGCGTGGATTGTAATACGATCGAGTTGTGGAAATATGTGTTGAATATGGTACAAAGTATAAGCCAACTAGCTGCTATGGTGTATACAGCATCCACTGGTTTGCCAGTGTCGCGTTCAGTAAGTTCGGTAGGGGAAAAACAAAGTGACAGTTATGCATCACCTACACTACCAAAACGTGCAGAAACATTTGCTGGTTTTGACGAAAAACGCGGTAAAGGTAGTTTTTCGTATAGGGACGTGTCGAAAATACCTGCATTACAAACCCTAACACCACGGCTACAAGAGCTTGAAGAGAAGGGTGATCCAAAATCTAGTTCATCAGTGGTCACTTTGAATATACAATCCATAGGAAGTGACTCACAGTCCTCAACCACACTTGGAACTGAAGATATTGCAATCAAAGATCATAATTATGCCGCATTGCAAATATCACATCATCTTCATACTTTGCTATGCATAGTGTCACAACAGATGACAGTTATACAAAACTTGCAATTACAATTGGCATTGTATCGAGAAAGTCCACGAGTCGCTTATACTCATAATGATCAGTTAGAAGAGTTACGAAATCTGCAGGATAAATTACAGGACGAAAAAACTGCTTGGTTACGCCAAAAAGAGCAACAGGAAAAAGAATTAGAGGAAAAGTATGCACAGCAAATTAAACTTCAAGAGCAAATCAAAGCTGAACAAGAAGATATTAAGCAACAACGCGAACAACTTTATCGTAAAATGGAATTACTCTCAAATCAAGGACTTCTTCTGTCGCCCAATACACCTCTATTGATAAATAGTCCATCATTGGCTGCAACTTCCTCTGGTGATGATGCACACGATAGTCACGAAGGAGGACATTTGCAAAGTGATGTGTCCACACCCTCCTTAGCCCAGAGTACTGTCGATCGACGAAAAGACAAATGGCGTACAGCTTCGACGATTTCTAAAAATCCACCTGTTAATTTGCTAAGTGCCACTAATGCACCAAAAATAAATACGACTTGTATTAAGCAAAAGTTTCCTATGAAGTTATCTTCGCTTTCGACGAGCACATCCTTAAGTAGTCCTAACTCGGGCAGCAGCAAAATTGACAAATCTGCCAGTTTTAATGCAAGTGTACTACAGCAAGCCGGCTGCACACAGATATTGCCACTCAAGCTGGCTGATAAACGTTCTACTAGTAATTTTGCGACACAATCAGCATCCCAAATTGTTTCCAACCATGCTCGCACTGGCAGTTCACCTGCAATTATTCAACATCCTAATACGAGAACAGCCACGTCACCCCCTCTTTCAACTGTAAGCATGAGTCGGACGGATTCCTCATCAACTTTACCTTTTTGCCAGCGACAGACGCCCACTTCCTCGCGCAATTCTCAAGCAATGTTAGCGGCAGAAAATAATTGTTTGTCATCAATTGGGATCAGGAATTTAAACCGCCGTAACAAAAATAACAATGTTAAACCAGATGAAGAAGAAATTTATTTTTGACGCTCGTTCTCACCAGAGGTTGAGATATAAATGCGGCATTAATATAGTTATGTTATTTCAGACATTTTGGAAGAAAACAATTCATTGGCCCAGCTCAAAAACAAAGTATAAGACTCATGATAGGTTTTAAGATTTAATGTACATATGTTTTATTCATATGTAGTTGGCAAATAGCTTATGTATTTACATTCCGATACGTATATATTATATAATGCTTCCATTCTCAATATGTGAGTTGTAGGTATGTGAGATTTCAGTTAACTTGCAGTAAAAGGAATTAATTGAATTATATGTATGTATGCAATAATATTTTCATAAATCAGTAATATTATCATCTAATAAGTAACATTATAAATAGTTCTGTAATTTATACACATGCAATTATGTATGTATGCGTTGTTGGCATTTATGTCTATGATAAACTTTTGATTCAGTATAACTACTGATTGTAATAAAATCGAAAATATTCAATTTGTTATATTTTTCGATTTATACTCCTACATGGGTTAAAGAGAAATTAAGCGAAGATGTCGCTTTTATGCAATTACGCTTCATCTAAAGGAAGAATATTGTTCAATTCTTATCCCTTTCCGACCGTGTACGCACAATTGTGCGTGTACGTTTAAACTTTATTATCTCCTTCAATATCTGCCCTATTATAATGAGACCTGAATAGCACAATTGTGTGAGCTGTTTGCTTAATAAAAAACATAACGGACCGTTTTCGGAGTTCGTTAGTTTTGGTGAATTTTACTATTTTAATATTGCATTTCAATCATTTGCAAAAATGAGTCGGAGGAGTAAGTATGATAAATTATTTGACTTGTTTAAAAAGTGAAAATCATTATCAAAAATATGTAATCTTAATCAAAACAGAACAAGTTTTAATTAAAAAGTGGCATTCAGTATTTATTTTGTAATTTCAAGTGTTTTTTAGACTGTTTTGTTTCAAGTGATACAATTGTGCGTGTCAGGACTTATTTAATCAAATATGAATATGATCTTTTTTTTCATTTAGAGCAATTCACTGAAGACGAAATACTTAGTGCACTATTGGAGTCGGATTTAGAGGATTTTAGTAGCGATGACGAGCTTGTGGATGCGACTTGGGAACTACCTTCTGTGGGAGATGAAACTTTAGACGATCAAAGTGACGAAGATGATCACGAAATTAACGCTACGGAGACACCACAAAATGTCACTGAAAACGCCAATCGCCGTGATATTTGGAGGAAAAGACCTTTTGATATACAATTGGAAGAGAGTGTTTCTCAATCTGCGGAAATTAACGTAACTTTGGAGTCTCCTAAACATTATTTCTCTGCTTATTTCCATGACGATTTTTTAAAAAGAGTAGTGGAGTACACAAACAGGTACCATATGCTTACGAAAGGAAAACCACTGGCGGCTACAATCGGAGAAATAAAGAATTTCTTTGGTATAATTGTTGCAATGGGTTGCATACGTTACCCAAGATTGCGCATGTACTGGGAAAAAAAACAAGACTTCCTATTGTAGCTGATACAATGAGTCGCGATCGTTTCCTTCTTTTGCGCATGTGTCTCCATGTGGTGGACGCAAATGAAGTAACAGAAGAAGAGAAACAATCCAATGTCTTTTGGAAAATAAAACCTTTGATTGAAGTTATTAGATCAGCTTGTCGAAGCCTTCCCAGAAAGCCAGGCGATAATTATTCTATAGACGAACAAATGATCCCATTCACTGGCAGTTGTCCTGTTCGACAAAGTCTCCCTAACAAACCAAGAGGAGTGGGATTGAAGAATGAAGTCTTAACAACATCTGAAGGTCTGGTGCTTGATTTTGAAATCTATCAAGGAAAGACGACACCACTTTCGAATACGAACTTGGGTCTAGGACCAGCCTTCGTTTTGCGTTTGGTTGAAACACTGCCAGAAGGTTCAAAAGTTTTTTTTGATCGCTACTTTACGACAATACCGCTTCTTCAGACGCTTTTAAGTCGTGGTATTTATGCCACTTGGACAATAATGAGAAACAGAATAAAAAATATCCACCTCACCAATGAAAAACAAATGAAAAGGGGCGATATGGAAGAATTTTGTCATAGCGAAGACAATATTGTCGTGGTGCAGTGGAAAGATTCTAAAGCGGTAATCCTGGCATCGTCAACTTATGGTTTCCAATGTTAAACGCTGAGAAAAAAAGAAAAAAGGGATGTTGAAGTTCCAGCCCCAAGGATAGTGAAAGAATACAACAAATCGATGGGAGGCGTGGATATTTGTGATCAGTTAATGGAGGCATATCGCTCATTTTTCAAGACGCGAAAATGGACTTTGAAAGTTTGCATACACTTCATTGATCTTGTTTGCTGTAACGCTTGGCTACAATATAGAGATCATAGCAAAATAAACTCGAAATCTCGGGCAGATTCTCATGACCTGCTAAGTTTTAAATTAGCTTTAGCTGAACAATTGATCGCTATTGAGAAAAGATATCGTCCATCTTCCCAGCCATGCAACGATAAGAGGCTTGATCGGTCAACCACTGGCCAATTGAGCATGATTTGTCATCCGCAAGATGCTGTAGGCTTGTTGGTTGTAGATCTCGGGCACGCACATTTTGTTCCAAATGTCAAATTTATTTATGTTTAAATAAAAGACAAAATTGTTTTATGAAATATCATACAGAAAAATAATAAATATAATAAAAATAAAATTGAATTAAAGAACATTTCGAGTTATGTATGCACAATTTTTTTATTCGAAATCAGACCGAAACGCAATAATTGTGCATATCCTAGAAATAAAGGATAAACTGAAAATTTCAAAAAACAAACGTATTGGTTATTATCTACAATGGCCATAGGACCTAAAAGAGAAATAAATTTTATTAAGTAGATTTGCTATAGGCCGGAAAGGGTTATACCTTTTTTGATTTATGGATCTACTGAAGTACTAGATTCCAGCATTAGAAGATTCATCAAGCTACCTGGATGTCTCCGGATCGAAAAACTACCATCCAGATCGATCATGTTGTGATAGACGGAAGACACGTCTCCAGTGTTTTAGATGTGCGTGCGCTCCGAGGTCCTAACATCGACTCGGACAACTGCCTTGTTGCAGCCAAGATTTGCACCCGCCTCTTCTTCTTTACTGGCGTAGACACCGCTTACGTGATTATAGCCGAGTCAACAACAGCGCGCCAGTCGTTTCTTCTCCTCGCTACGTGGCGCCAATTGGATATTCCAAGCGAGGCCAGGTTCTTCTCCACTTGGTCCTTCCAACGGAGTGGAGGTCTTCCTCTGCTTCCCCCGGCGGGTACTGCGTCGAATACTTTTAGAGCTGGAGTGTTTTCATCCATCCGGACAACATGACCTAGCCAGCGTAGCCGCTGTCATTTAATTCGCTGAATGCGATATTCGCCGTGGCCAACGCGCAAAGGACCATAAATCTTTCGCAGAACTTCTCTCGAAAACTCGCAACGTCGACTCATCGGTTGTTGTCATCGTCCAAGCCTCTGCACCATATAGCAGGACGGGAATTATGCGCGACTTATAGAGTTTGGCTTTTGTTCGTCGAGAGAGGACTTTACTTTTCAATTGCCTACTCAGTCCGAAGTAGCACCTGTTGGCAAGAGTAATCCTGCTTTGGATTTCCAGGCTGAAATTGTTGGTGGTGTTAATACTGGTTCCTAAATAGAACAACTTCAAAGTTATGTCAAGAGTGACGTAAGAGCCAAGACTGTTTGTTTGATGACAGGAGATATTTCGTCTTGCCCTCGTTCATTGCCAGACCCATTTGCGTTGCTTCCTTGTTCAGTCTGGAGAAAGCAGAACTAACGGCGCGGGTGTTGAGGCCGATGATATCAATATCATCGGCATACGCCAGCAGCTGTACACTCTTATAAAAGATTGTACCTGCTCGATTAAATTCTGCAGCTCGAATGATTTTCTCCAGCAGCAGATTGAAGAAGTCGCACAATAGGGAGTCGCCTTGTCTGAAACCTCGTTAGGTATCGAACGGCTCGGAGAGGTCCTTCCCGATCCTGACGGAGCTTTTTGTGCTGCTCAACGTCAGTTTACACAGCCGTATTAGATTTGCGGGGATACCGAATTCAGACATCGCAGCATAAAGGCAACTCCTTTTCGTGCTGTCGAAAGCAGCTTTGAAATCGACGAAGAGGTGGTGTGTGTCGATTCTCCTTTCACGGGTCTTTTCCAAGATTTGGCGCATGGTGAATATCTGGTCGGTTGTTGATTTGCCAGGTCTAAAGCCAAACTGATAAGGTACAATCAGTTTGTTGGCGGTGGGCTTTAATCTTTCACACAATACGCTGGACAGAACCTTATATGCGATGTTGAGGAGGCTAATCCCACGGTAGTTGGCGCAGATTGTGGGGTCTCCTTTTTCATGGATTGGGCATAGCACACTTTAATTCCAATCGTTGGGCATACTTTCGTCCGACCATATTTTGCAAAGAAGCTGATGCATGCCCTTATCAGCTCTTCACCGCCGTGTTTGAATAGCTCGGCCGGCAAACTATAGGCCCCTGTCGCTTTGTTGTTTTTCAGGCGGGCAACTGCTATTCGAACTTCTTCATGGTCGGGCAATGGAACGCCTGCTCCATCGTCATCGATTGGGTTATCGAGTTCGCCTTCTCCTGGTGTTGTGCGTTCACTGCCATTCAGCAAGCTGGAGAAGTGTTCCCTCCATAATTTAAGTATGCTCTGGGCATCGGTGGCTAGATCACCTTGGGGGGCTCTACAAGAGTAGGCTCCGGTCTTGAAACCTTCTGTAAGCCGCCGCATCTTTTCGTAGAATTTTCGAGCATTACCCCAGTCGGCCAGGGGTCGAATCGTTACATCCGTGCACGGATCGGCAAACTTATCAAAGAAAATTACGTGATACGTTAATCGTATGCGATGATTGGCATTATGACATACGATAGCAAACGGATCGTAATGTATTTTCAATTCACAATAGTTTTAAATCCCACATTGCTTTGGATCGTATTTTTAGGTTACAATAGATGTGGAACTGTCAAAACTGTTGCGAAATTTTCAATAAACTACCAAAAGCTAATTAAATATCAAAATGAATTCATGTTTGTTTTTTTATTTGAGCTCTAGTGAAAGGAATGGGCATAAAAAAGTAGTGCGGAGGTAGCTAGGAGATCGCAGCAATAGCGTAGGTATAAAAAAATTATGAATCCTTATTAATAAAATTTTCTTTGTAGATGTATCGTTGAACAAAGCATTGAAATCTTAAAAAGACGGTGGAGTATTTGAAGATATGACAAGAAAAGAAGGTATTACCCCACAAAAGTGGAAGATTTGCTAACATTTGTGAGGCATTACATAACATCTGCATAAAATTTACAATTAGTTACGACCCCCAAAAATTGCGATTCTTATCACACACAAGAATTGGACAACGGGGTAGCAAACAGCTTCACCGCAATCGACCAAATAAATAATTTTAATTCAAAAATGTATATAACCTTTTCCTTGTTAATAATTTTATTTTTATTGGCAATTAAATACAAAAATTTGATCACATAAATAATTTTTTATTAATTTTTAATGAGATATTCCATTCATTATTTTCTTGTTTATGTTCTTTCTTCCTAGAAATTATAAAAAACTTGAAATTTAAAAAAATTTTGCTCACACTTCCATAAATTTGTATATTACGATTGGTAATTTGCGTTCGAACGACCATTCGAACGAACGGATACGTTTATATACTCGTTCACGTGTTTCATCATGCCAGATTACGATAGAAGCGGTACGATCACATATATAAGCGTTACGATCACGTATGTCATAATACGAAATACAGACTTTTACGTGACGAGTGATACGTTCACGGATGTAACGATTCGCCCCCAGCTTATCAAGCTCTTCGTACTCACGCATTTCGGCCTCTTTCTTTTTCTGTCTACAAATACGTCTCGCTTCCCTCTTCAACTCTCGGTATCTATCCCATCCCGCACGTGTTGTGGTCGATCGTAACGTTGCGAGGTAGGTAGCCTGTTGTCTCTTCGCCGCGATACGGCACTCCTCGTCGTACCAGCTATTCTTTTGCACTTTCCGCAAACCAATGATTTCGGTTGCAGCTGTACGTAAGGAGTTTGAAATCCCGTCCCACAGTTCCCTTATACCGAGCTGTTGACGAGTGCTCTCAGAGAGCAGGAGTGCAAGCCGAGTGGAAAATCTTTCGGCTGTCTGTTGTGATTGCAGCTTCTCGACGACGAACCTTCCTTGTGTTTGTTGGCGTGTGTTTTTTGCTGCACAGAGGTGGGAGCGAATTTTGGCTGCAACAATATAGTGGTCCGAGTCGATGTTAGGACCTCGGAGCGCACGCACCTCTAAAACACTGGAGACGTGTCTTCCGACTATCACAACATGATCGATCTGGTTGGTGGTTTTTCGATCCGGAGACAGCCAGGTAGCTTGATGTATCTTCTTATGCTGGAATCTAGTACTACAGATAACCATATTTCGGGCCCCGGCGAAGTCGATCAGCCTCAACCCATTTGGGGATGTTTCCTCGTGGAGGCTGAATTTACCGACCGTAGTGCCAAAGATACTTTCTTTGCCCACCCTGGCGTTGAAGTCGCCAAGCACGATTTTGACATCGTGGCGGGGGCATCTCTCATAAGTGCGCTCCAAGCACTCATAAAGGGCATCTTTGGTCACATCGTCCTTCTCTTCCGTCGGGGCGTGGGCGCAAATCAGCGATATGTTGAAGAACCTCGCTTTGATGCGGATTGTAGCTAGACGTTCATTCTCCGGAGTGAATGATAGTACTCGGCGACGGAGTCACTCTCCCACCACGAATCCAACACCAAACTTGCGCTCCTTTATATGGCCGCTGTAGTAAATGTCACAGGGACCTACTCGTCTCTGTCCTTGTCCCGTCCATCGCATTTCTTGGACGGCGGTGATGTCAGCCTTTATCTTTACGAGGACATCTACCAGCTAGGCAGCGGCACCTTCCCAATTAAGGGACCGGACATTCCAGATGCATGCCCTCAAATCATAGTCCTTATTTCGTTTACCATGGTCGTCATCAAAAGGGGGGTCTCTCATCCGAGGCTGATTGTTGGTTTTCATTGGGGGTGTTTTTTTTACGTGGCGGGTTCCAAACCCAGCGCACAACCCTATGCAGGGGATGTTTCGCCTTCTCACTTTAGCTCGCCTTCAAACGGATGTTCTTAGGCTACCCTGAGGATACTTAGTCAAAGAGCGGAAGTCGTGAGCTGCTTGAGTCATATGTAAAAGAATCGTTTGTGGCCACTCCCAAGTGAATGGCGATCAGAGAACTTTCCTCACTTGCGTGAACTTCTACACATGACTTGCACCAGCCTCAGAGCAGCAAAAAACGCACGCCAACAAACACAAGGAAGGTTCGACGTCAAGAAGGTGCAATCACAACAGATAGCCGAACGATTTTCTACTCGACTTGCACTCCTGCTCTCTGAAAGCACTCGTCAACAACTCGGTATAAGGGAGCTGTGGAACGGCATTTCAAGCTCCTTACGTACAGCTGCAACCGAAACCATTGGTTTTCGGAAAATGCAAAAGAACAGCTGGTACGATGAGGAGTGCCGTGTTGCAGCGAGGAGAAAACAGGCTGCCTACCTCGCAACGTTACGATGGACCACAACACGTGCGGGATGGGATAGATACCGAGAGTTGAAGAGGGAAGCGAGACGTACATATTTGTAGACAGAAAAAGAAAGAGGCTGAAATGCGTGAGTACGAAGAGCTTGATAAGCTGGCCGACAGGGGTAATGCTAGAAAATTCTACGAAAAGATGCGGCGGCTTACAGAAGGTTTCAAGACCGGAGCATGCTCTTGTAGAACCAACCAAGGTGATCTAGCCACCGATGCCCAGATCATACTTACACCCCTATCATGCATTTCGATTACGTTCCCGCTCTACGCTCCGCCGGAGTCGAAATTAGGTATCATGCGTTACGATTGGATTGAAAGAAGAAGAGGAAGAGCTATAACTCTTTCGAAATCAGCTGTTTGCTTTGAAATATGTGAAACTGGAACATAACAAAGCAAAAATACACAAATTACTGCTGTTCAAAGAAAATAAATAAAAGTAAAATTTTTATATTGTTATTATTTTTATTAAACGTAACTATGGAATCTTTATCCGCGGCGATATTACTGGTTGAGGAGGAGAGCAGCGCATCTCAGAATGCTGGGATGAGAATTGAAAGAAGAAGATTACGAGATATGTGCGATCCCTTCCAGATGAATGACGGGCTGTAAGTAATTGCACGTGAAAGTAGACATTTTTCTTACAATTTGTTTACTTATTTAGATTCAGAAAAACTTTCGTCTGAATAAGGACGCATGCCCTAGATACGTTTGCGGAAGAAACGACGGCAAGTAAATTTCATGCTACCTCTTTCCAAAAAGCCTGCACATCTTCCTTAGGACGCTGGTGGAAACCGTTGGCTATATCTAGCTTACTCTCCATCATATCTGCCAATTTTCTATATTGCTCTGGTGTTGTTGTTTTTGACCTGAAAGCATATCAAAAAACATCACTAAAACTGGAAATATCGTGTGTTTTACAACTCTTAAATACAAGTTTTACTTACATTTTTAGAAAATTAAAAAAAAATCACGCAAATAATAAAATTTTCTCAGCAAAATAAAAACACAAAAAGTTCTCCGCCAACAAAATTGCAACTTAGCAAAACGGAGCTACGATCGAAATGCATGATAGGCAGAATTGTAAATTTCGAAGTTGAACTGAACGGGAACGGAACGCATGATACCAAAGTCGCCAAACGGAGAAAATTTCAATCCAAGTCGAAATGCGTGATAGGGGTGTTAAATTATGGAGGGAACACTTCTCAAGCCTGCTGAATGGCAGTGAACACACAACACCAGGAGAAGACGAACCCGATGCCCCAATCGATGACGATGGAGCAGGCGTTCCATTGCCCGACCATGAAGTTCGAATAACAATTGCCCGCCTGAAAAACAACAAAGCGGCAGGGGCCTATGGATTGCCGGCCGAGCTATTCAAACACGGCGGTGAAGAGCTGATAAGGTGCATGCATCAGCTTCTTTGCAAAATATGGTCGGACGAAAGTATGCCCAACGATTGGAATTTAAGTGCGCTATGCCCAATCCATAAAATAGGAGACCCCACAATCTGCGCCAACTACCGTGGGATTAGCCTCCTCAACATCGCTTACAAGGTTCTATCGAGCGTATTGTGTGAAAGATTAAAGCCCACCGCCAACAAACTGATTGGACCTTATCAGTGTGGCTTCAGACCTGGCAAATCAACAACCGACCAGATGTTCACCATGCGCCAAATCTTGGAAAAGACCCGTGAAAGGAGAATCGACACACACCACCTCTTCGACGATTTCAAAGCTGCTTTCGACAGCACGAAAAGGAGTTGCCTTTATGCTGCGATGTCTGAATTTGGTATCCCCGCAAAACTAATACGGCTGTGTACGCTGACGTTGAGCAATAGCAAAAGCTCCGTCAGAATCGGGAAGGACCTCTCCGAGCGGTTCGATACCAAACGAGGCTTCAGACAAGGCGATTCCCCATCGTGAGACCTTTTCAACCTGCTTCTGGAGAAAATAGTTCAAGCTGCAGAACTAAATAGAGAAGGTACCATCTTCTATAAGAGTGTACAACTGCTGGCGTATGCCGATGATATTGATATCATCGGCCTCAACACCCGCGCCGTTAGTTCTGCTTTCTCCAGACTGAACAAGGAAGCAAAGCAAATGGGTCTGGCAATGAACGAGGGCAAGACGAAATATCTCCTGTCATCAAACAAACAGTCTTGGCTCTTACGTCACTCTTGACATAACTTTGAAGTTGTAGATAATTCCGTCTATTTAGGAACCAGTATTAACACCACCAACACAGTCAGCCTGGAAATCCAACGCAGGATTACTCTTGCCAACAGGTGCTACTTCGGACTGAGTAGGCAATTGAAAAGTAAAGTCCTCTCTCGACGAACAAAAGCCAAACTCTATAAGTCGCGCATAATTCCCGTCCTGCTATATGGTGCAGAGGCTTGGACGATGTTAACAACGGATGAAGGAAAAACTGATAGAGAAAAGTTCTGCGAAAGATTTATGGTCCTTTGCGCGTTGGCCACGGCGAATATCGCATTCGATGGAACGATGAGCTGTACGAGATATACGACGACATTGACATAGTTCAGCGAGGTCAAAGACAGCGGCTACGCTGGCTGGGTCATGTTGTCCGAATGGACGAAAACACTCCAGCTCTGAAAGTATTCGACGCAGTACCCGCCGGGGGAAGCAGAAGAAGAGGAAGACCTCAACTCCGTTGGAAGGACCAAGCGGAGAAGGACTTGGGTTCGCTTGGAATACCCAATTGGCGCTACGTACCGAAAAGAAGAAACGACCGGCGCGTGGTTGTTAACTCGGCTATAATCGCGTAAGCGGTGTCTACACCAATTAAGAAGAAGAAGAACGGTAACCTTTGCAAATCAGGGGGACGGTAAGGTAATTCTGGATTTATTAGTGATATTTATCGTATTTGAATTATTTGAACACATGTTTTTATGATGTTGAAAGTCTACCGAAATGGCACTAAGTTCAAACTAAGTATTACTACTCTTTTTAGAGTAAAGGGCACACTTAGTGTAACAATTTTAATTCGATTTTTTCATAATTGTTTCATAGTTTCTCAAATATTTATAGAGTTACACGTCATTTAAAAGGCAACCGCTCAGCTCAATCAGCAAAATTAGTTAGTCTTTAAATGCGTTTTTTTTTTCAAAACAACATTTTTCGATTTTGCTGCAGCGATAAATCGAAGACAAATGATTCGATCGTGAGATCTTGTTCGGTATACGAGTATAATCCTATATACAATGGTTAAAAATATCTAAACAAACGATAAAGTAATATTTTCTTAAGATTCCCAAAAACAGACCAATTAGATAGAGATAAATAATCAGGTTGACGAGACGAGTTGTTGACATAACTGTCTGTCTGTCGGTCTATGCAAGCGATAACATGAGTAAAAATTAAAATATCTCAATGAATCTTGGTACACATGTTCCTTGGCCAAACATGGAGAACGAGTTCGTAGGCGGGCGTAATCGGACTACTGTCACGCGCACATAGCGCCATTAATCTAAAATTTGCAAAATTTCATAACTAAGTACTAAATTAAGATATAAAACTGTGGGAATGGCAGTAAAAAGAGCATCTGTGGGCTGAAAATTTTTGAAAAAATCGACGTAGCCTTACCCTCTAATATGTTTAATCTATATATCTCACAAACCAATAATACAATAACTAAATTCGGTAATGACAAATTCTTAAAAAACGCCAGCCGACAGTGCGAAAATGGATGAAATAGTATTGTAACCCTGACCAGCCACGCCTACTCCCATATAACACAATTTAAAAATCTATCTGGTTTCTCCACCTTCCCATACACTATTCGAGAAACAATCAATGTATCCGGTTACAGCTTTGCTAAAATAGTGTTCTTAACGTATTTATTTTACGCCCAAAATTTTTCGAAATGTTTCTTTGATAATAATATACGCTTGTGCCAAAAATTGGTTGAATCGGATCAATACTTCCCATAGCCGTATCTTTGCGCCTTTAATGGATAAAACCGGGCGGAAACTTTCCTTAGTCACCATATAACTGATATTCAGGAAACGTCCTGCTAATACATGTATGTATGTGTTATCTACTAGCTGACCGCGCAGCCGTTGTCCTGCGTGGAATTATGTGTGTTTGAAATGAAAAAAAGATGAATTTATATTGTCTTGAAAATCATTTATTTGCGATTTTTCTACATTTTTTTCAATGTAACGCAGCTTGTTAAACAACATTGTTTGGTTTCTGTTCCGGTACGTAAATGTATAATAACGACAGAACCAACTTTGAGATGCAAATGATGCGGTGGCATAGCAAGCCTCTCTAAAGAATTTAGAAATTCTATAGGATAATTCACGGCGTCGTCTTCATTGTCAAGATGATCGATCGTTTTGTATGAGCGCAAGCCTCCCGGAATTTGGCTTTGAATCTTCCAGTTTAAGTCAACAACATCGGTATTTTTGGCATCTAAAATTGCGCGTGCACTCAAGGAATCGTAGTTGTGATAATTTGGCCAATGTTCGGATAAACATTCGTGATGAGTTCATCTTTCGTTGAAGTTAATTGACCCATTTCCAATACTTAGCGGATACGATGTAAATTGTCTTCGACAATGTCATTTTTGTTCGTATCCCATAATTAAAGCGAATTTGAAGGCTGATATGTCGAAATGATCATCGCGAAAAGTGTGCGAACTTCAGTGGCATGCGAAGTAGCTATCGCATCGTCCATCATTTGCTTTATTAGAATAATATAACAGTGATACTTATCTTAACGGATCACTTAATTTAGATAATTTCACCACAAAGTTTTAAATATTATATAAACTAAACAAATTTCTAAGAGTACGAAGCACGGTTATACACGAGAAAAGTTGCCAAATCATGTGCCCTGGGTTGCCAATGTATGTTGATTCCAAAAAGAACGCCGACCGATATTAGCGCGACCTCTTCATGGCATCGTAACAAATTTTAATTTATAATTGATTACTTTGTGTGAAACACACGAAACAAAAAAAATTGTATGAAAAAAAGTTACTTTTTGGAATTCTCCAATTTTCCGACTTTTTCTCACGATGACGATGGAGTGGACGGTCCATTGCCCGATCATAAAGAAGTTCGAATAGCAATTACCTGTCTGAAGAACAACCAAGCGATATTCACAATGCGCCAAATCTTGGAAAAGACCCGTGAAAGGAGAACAGACACACACCACCTCTTCGACGATTTCAAAGCTGCTTTCGACAGCACGATAAGGAGCTACCTATATGCCGCAATGTCTGAATTTGGTATTCCCGCAAAATTAATGCTGCTGTGCAAACTGACGTTGAACAACACCAAAAGCTCCGTCAGAATCGGGAAGGACCTCTCCGAGCCGTTAGATACCAAGCGAGGCCTCAGACAAGGTGACTCCCTATCATGCAACTTCTTCAATCTGCTGCTGGAGAAAATAATTCGAGCTGCAGAAGTTAATCGAGAAGGTACAATCTTTTATAAGATTGTACAGCTGCTGGCGTATGCTCATATCATCGGCCTCAACACCCGCACCGTTAGTTCTGCTTCCTCCAGACTGGACAAGGAAGTGAAGCAAATGGATCTGGCAATGAACGAGGGCAAGACGAAATATCTCCTGTCATCAAAAAAATAGTGGTCGCAGTGGCGACTGGGCTCTCACGTCACCGTTGACAGTCATAACCTTGAAGTCATAGATAATTTCGTCTGTCATGGAACAAGTATAAACAACACCAACAATGTCAGCCTGGAAATCCAACGCAGGATAACTCTTGACAACAGGTGCTACTTCGAACTGAGTAGGCAATTGAAAAGTAAAGTCCTCTCTCGACGGACAAAAACCAAACTCTATAAGTAACTCATTATTCCCGTCCTGCTATACTTATGGTGCAGAGTGCAGAGGCGTGGATGGTGACAACAACTAATGAGTCGAAGTTACGAGTTTTCGAGAGAAGAGTTCTGCGAAAGATTTATGGTCCTTTGCGCGATGGCCACTGCGAATATCGCATTCGATGGAACGACGAGCTGCATAAGGTATATGACGACATTGACGTATTTCATCGAATTAGAAAACAGCGGCTACGCGGCTAGGTTATGTTGTCCGAATGAACGAAAACACCCTTTACTTTTGCAGAATAAGATCTTTATTCTAGAAATTCACATACATATGTACTTAAATGAACATGTTTTCGTATTATCCTATGGGTATATATTATTCCTTAAGTTGATAACATATTCATGGTTTGTGGCTTTGGTCTAAAGTCTAATTGTATTATTTGTTGTAAACAAGTGCTTATCGTGCGGCCTATGCATGCCTATGCATGCCTATGCATGTGTATGCATGTCTTGCATTCGGGTATGGTGTGGTATGAGTTCAAAGTCTTGTGTTTGATACTCTTGTTTATTTAATTAGGACAGATCTGGCTTTTTCAGCGTTTCTCATATACTTGTGTATACGTGTCGTTGATACTGGTATTAATTCTCCTGTCTCTTATAAATAAAAAAAATAAAATGTCCTCATTTTTATAACTTAAAGGTGGCTGTGAGTTGTTGAAGTTCATGTAGTTTCTTTTTTTCTTGAGTAACTTGTCGTAGTTTGATTAATTTGAGAAGTGTCCAAATTATCAGGATTATAATTCCAAAGCTTGTGATTGTGTAGCATAAAGTTTTAGTTTATGTAACTTCCAGATATTCGTAAGCTTAGTTTCTTCATTGGAGTTGATTACTTCATCAATTGTTATGGTGCCTTCATGTTGGATTATCTGCTTTATTGTACCCTGTATGTTTGTGTACTTTCGTCCATTTATTTTAATGGTGTCATTAAATTGGATCAAGTTTACTCCTGAGATAGTTTGGTTATTAATTTCATATTTTCCATCTAATATTATATTACTATAATCTAATACTGTGATATTTGCATTTATTTCTTCAATAGTTTTACAATTTGCTTTTTCTTTTAGCACTATTTTCGAAATACATTCATTATCCTTGTTGGTTTTACATATAAAATTATTTAGAGATTGTTTACATTCTTTTACTCTTGAATAATTATTTATATTACATTGAGCTATATATTTGTCTAATATATATTTGCCATGTAGATAGCTTAACGATGTTATTTTAAATAATTTACAGTTTTGCGTTATTAAAGGATATTTATAAATGATTACATATGTATATATGTATCCTTAACTCTAATTACATATATTGTGGAGTATTCCATTACATTTAAAACTGGAATATCTAATTTTTCGTTTTTTATTATTTGTTTTATATCATTTAAATTTAAAGATTTAGACAAGTAATTTCCTGTCTTTACAGAATTTATAGTTTCGAATAGGGTTTCTAATTCCTTTAAAGTTTCTGATATGACTAGGTTTGTTGAGATTGATTGAGGATCAACCTTTGAGACTAATTGTTCAAAGTGTGAGTTAATGACTCTTTGTTGATTATTATTCTCTATTATTTCATTTAAATGTGTTTTTATTTCAATAAGAGCGTCATGATCTGGAGTCCTAGTTATAAATTTTATTATAGTCCCTAAAATGTTTATTGATCTTTTTTGTTCTGCCAAATGATCTATATTCTATCTGTTTATATTTTTTGTCTTCCTCCTCTCTCTACTAAAACTGTGTCCTTACGGTTTTCTATAACTATGTATTTTAAATATTTTTGTTCCGTTTTTGACAGTGCGTAAATTATTTGTTTTGGTTCATATACTTTTTGTGTTCTTTTTTTATTATGATATTCTAAAACTTTGTCTTTGTTTTTTCAATCAATTATTTTATTTCCGGATAATTCTTCCTATTGAAAAATACTTCCACTGGTTTTTGTTTTGTCACCGAGTGTATTGTCCTATTATACTCGTATGCTGCGTTAAATATTTCCGTAACTGGATCGGTGTTATTTGTTTAGCTAATGTTCCTGCGATTTCTATCAGTGTGTTATGTAAGCGTTCAACTGAACCGTTTGATGTCGAATGAGCTGTTGGCGTACGATTATGTGTTATATGTAGTCGTAGGTATAGTGACATACAAGTTAACGATGTGAATATACTCTCATTGTCGGTTTGTAGGTTTCTACAAAATGGGTATGTAAGTGTGAGAATTTCTTCTAGTTTGTCTACGGTGTTCACTTTATCTGCTATTTCTCTCATTAATAAATATTTTGAGTCCCTACACATACTAGTTATATATGTTCTATTCCCTATGTGGAATATATCAATACTTATAGATTCTCCTGGTAGATTTGTTGCTGGTGTTCTCCCTATTAGTTGTTTTGTTGATCTACGTTTTGAACAGTTTCGTGGAAAGTTTTTGTTTTGTTTCGCCATATCGGGCCAAAAATATTGTTGTCTAATTTCCATCGCCTTATTTTTCTCATTTCTATGCGCTTGGTTATGTGTATTTGTTATAATTTCCAATTGCTTGTTTTTGTCTGTTATGTCTTCGACTAGATTTTGTGCTATAAAGAGCTTGTAGTTTAGAAAATGTTTACTTAGTAGTGATTTTATTGTGAATAGTTCTTGTTCATCAATTTTAATCGCGTTATTGAAATTAGGTGTAAAAATTTCTTTTAAGGTTTTTGTTAGATAGTCAGTCTTTTGATATTCAATAATATGTCTGTGATACTTTGGAAAAGTCGTTTTTGTTTCTTTTTTATTTCGTTTAGTTTTCTTTAATATGATTTGATTCTTAAATGAATTTATCGTTTGTTTTGCGTATGTATAGTTTTCGTTTGGTGAACTACGTGACGAGTGCATCGATTCTATTGTTGAAGTGTTAATTTTTTGTCTTGATAATGCATCTGCTACTACGTTTTGATTTCCTGGTTGGTATACTATTTTTGCTCCAGATTCTTGTATAAAATTTTTCCATCTTTTTAGTTTCATATTTTTGTCTGAAATAGAAAATATTAATGCCTGCTGATCAGTGTGTATAGTTAAATATGCTATACCGTAAATATAATACCTAAGTTTTCCTATAGCCCATACTATTGCTAATAATTCTTTTCCGTTGTACAATAATTTTCTTCTGTTTTTGTTAATGTTCTTGATATAAAAAATATAGGTTTCTTTTCTTGTGATAAAACTCCTCCTATGGCGAAATTACTCGCATCTGTAGTTAAGTCAAAAGGTTTTGAGAAATCTGGTTGAAATAGTTCAACTTGTTCTTTTAATTTTTTTTTAATTATTTGTATAGCTTTTATAGCTTCTTTATCTAATTTAATTTCTTTCTTAGCTGACATTTTTTTACTTGTTATACCATTTTCTCCTTGTAGATGTATGGTTAGTGGTTTTGTTATTTTGCTATATCCTTGTATAAATTTCCTATAATATCACGCCATACCTAAAAAATGACCTTAATTCTTTCAGGGTTTGAGGTATCGGATACCTGTCTAATGTTTCTACTTTCTTTGGATCTACTGTTATCCTATTATGTGTTATTATATTTCCTAAATATTCGATTTGATTTTTAAAGAAGTGTGATTTTTCATCAGAGATTTTCATATTTTCTTTATGTAATGCGCTTACTATATTTGGATGTGTTTAATATGTTCTGTATGTCGAATAATATATTAACACGTCGTCGATATATACAAACGCAAATTTTTTTATATATTCTCGTAGAATATCATTAACTTCTTCTTCTTCTTAATTGGCGTAGACACCGCTTACCGCTTCTTTTCGCAACGTGGCGCCAATTGGATATTTCAAGCGAAGCCAGATCCTTCTCCACCTGGTCCTTCCAACGGAGTGGAGGTCCTCCTCTTCCTCTGCTTCCCCCGGCGGGTACAGCGTCGAATACTTTCAGAGCCGGAGTGTTTTCGTTTATTCTTACTTTCAGAGCTGGAGTGTTTTCGTTTATTCGGACAATATGATCTAGCCAGCGTAGCCGCTGTCTTTTAATTCGCTGAACTATGTCAATGTCGTCGTATATCTCGTACAGCTCATCGTTCCATCAAATGCGATATTCGCCGTGGCCAACGCGCAAAGGACCATACATCTTTCGCAGAACTTTTCTCTCGAAAACTCGCAACGTCAACGTCTGTTATAGTTTTTGAATTTAATTTTTGAAAATCTATCACTAATCTTTTCTTGGGTTTTCCATTTCAAAATGTTCACGAGTTAATTCCATTTTTTGGCCGAGATGGATTTTTTTAATTCCCTGTAAATAAAACAATTCACGATTAAATGACAAAACGTTCTGAGTGATGTTATGCTAAAAAATGTCAAACTTTCCAATGGAAATGTCAGATTGCACCTGGCAACACTTAGCGTTGCCTAGTCCAGAAATATATATAGCAGCCTACGTATCATTTATGTAATTTATTTTTTGATTTTTGTTTTTATTTGTATATTTTAATTGTAGTGACGTGAAATCTATTTCTGCATTTAATTTTTTTAATCCACAAAATCCTATTATCATATCAAAATCTTTAATATCTTCTAGTTCAGAAAATGGTAAATCATGGCTTAACAGATGTATTATTTTTTTCTAGTCAAGATGGAATATCCATGTATTGATTTTGTCCATACAGGATCTATTGATATACTCTTACCTATTCTGCATTTTTTTGATATGTAGTTGTTTGTAGCGCCTGAGTCGATCATGATATTCACTTCTTGTTGTGTCGGACCATCCTTGAGTGTAAGGCAAAAGTACTAAAAAAGTACTCGATGTATCGTCAGCTTCTTCCATGTGTCTGAAGGTTTGTTCTGGCTGAGGTTCAGGTTGTTGTGTTGATTCCTTTTATCTTTTGCGGAATGATGTTTCTGTTAGAGAGATTTCATTTGTACCCACTGTTTTTTTTGAGGTTCGTCAACATCCATGCGTTCTTGTGGAGGTTGGTATGTATTAAATACTCTTTGAGGTTGTGCATAATTGTAATTGTTCCTCGTTTGTTGCCTTGGTTGGAATTGATTTTGCCTGAAGTCGTTATTGTGATGATTAGGTTGATTATATTGGCTTCTTGACCATTGGTTTAAATTATTATTTTGTCATTGTAGTGGATTAAAATTAAAAGGGTTTGTCTTTTGTGGTAGGTATTATTCTATGTTGATTAGTTGGTCTTTGCCAAAAGTTATTTAAATTTTGTTTTTAGATTTCGATAGGTCATCTTAGGTTTTTATTTTCACTAGTTTGTTGTAATCGTATTTAGCACTTGTATATGCTTGCATTATGCTTTGATATTGATTAGATGCTAAGGCTGTTGCCAAATTTTTATTTTTTAATCCTTTAATAAATTGTGCTATAGATTCTTGTTCAATATACGAGTATTTGTTATTTATTTCTGTTTTTAGAAGGTCCCCTGTATTTTTAATCAGCTTCCTGTGCAGTGTCAATGTTTATTGCAAATAAGTGTCCAAGTCTTCTGTTGGTTGTTGTGCCAAGTTCTTCATGTGTTCCTATATTTCATACAGTGCGTTTGGGTCGTGATGTAGTGCGCCCAAAGCTTCCATGATACTGTAGAAGTTGAGAGGTGTGTTGTTGCATTCAAGTAGCATATCTGCATGCGCCGTGATTCTTCTTCTGAAGGTTGTAATGATATTGTAGAATTGAGGTGTGTTGTGGAATACTTGGAGTGGTTCCATGACTTTCATTACATGTGACTTCCATATCGTATATTCTTCTTTGTTTCCTTGGAAAATAGGTAATTCCTTTATTACTTCGATTTGTACATCTGTTACATTCTGGTATTGTATCGTGACTTCTTGGTATATTATTGGAGTAGAAGTTTCGTTAGTATTAGGATTTGTAATTTGGAACATCCGTAATATTAACTCCTTGTCCTTTCTCCTTTCCTCGTCCAATTTCGAGAACTGATTCTGAATGTAGGACATTATGTAGTTTTCAGGAGTGGTATGGACTATAGCTGAAGGATTTCGTTTGGCATTGTCCGTTTTGCTCCTTGACTCATTTTGTGAGTGTCTGTCTTCGTTAAGGAAGATTTAAAGATTTTGGCTTTCTTTACTAAAGATTTCAGCTTAAGGATTTAGATGTCCTTCTTTATGCGTTTCGAAGATTTTTAAGGATGCCGAAGTCCTGTTGTGCGATCTTCTCCTTCCCAGCAAAGAGCGGTTGAGCCCTCAGTTAATTCATATACTTATGAATGGTTAAAAATATATGTATGTATTTACTTTTGCAGAATAAGATATTTATTCTAAAAATTCACATACTTAATTGAACATCTTTTCGTATTATCCTATGGGTTATATATTATTCGTTAAGTTGATAACATATTCATGTTTTGTGGCTTAGGTCTAAAGTCTAATTGTATTATTTGTTGTAAGCAAGTGCTTATCGTGCGGCCTATGCATGCCTATGCATTTGTATGCATGTTCTGCATTCGGGTATGGTGTGGTATGAGTTCAAAGTCTTGTGTTTAATACTCTTGTTTATTTGATTAGGACAGATCTGGCTTTATCAGCGTTTCTCATATACTTGTGTATAAGTGTCGTTGATACTGGTATTAACTCGCGCTGTTGTTAACTCGGCAATAATCGCATAAGCGGTGTCTACGCCAATAAAGAAGAAGAACAAGAAGTGTATATCTCAACGACACTTGGACCGATTTGGCCAATTCTTTTTTTTTTAATGTTCGTTAAGTTCAAAAATGGTTTTTACGTCGAGAAAAATTCGAATAATTGCCGCAAAACTCCCTTTTCTTTTCCCATACAAACGAATGAATGTTTGTTTTGTTTTTCAATTATTTGAATCGTAAAAATTTGTCGTTTGCTTTCTTCATTCCGTCTTGTCAAAAGAAAAATTATTTAAAATTATTCAGTGAAAACTTTATGTGTGTTTCACACAAAGTGATCAATTACAAATTGAAATTTGTTACGACGCCATGAAGAGGTCGCGCTAATATCGGTCGGCGTTCTTTTTGCGATGACATACGTGAGGAATTATGGATCGTGGTCAATCACCAAGCGATCGTCACGATTCACAGCACGACTTTTCAAACAACAGTTACGATGTTTGAAGCAACGTATATGTGGTGTTGTCAGATGCTAGATGTACTATGTTGAGTAGCAAAAGAGAGATTTTTCGCATGCACACATCCTTCGGTTTGTATGTATGACAATGGCAGAACATTCAGCTTTCATTTTAGAGGAGTGAATATCGATGTTGACAACACATGGATCGTACTATTTTCACCACTATTGTCTAATTCAAATTCAAAACTCATATCAATGTTGAATATTGCAGTTTTGTGAAATCGATAAAATACGTTTGTAAATACGTCACCAAAAGAAGCAGCATGGTCTTGATCGAAACAATCGGTACGTGGACTGCAATAAAATGCTTTGTAGGATATTTACTTTTGCAATTCATGAACTTTTTCCAATAGTTGTACGTCTCGCAGTTAATTTGGAGAATGGCCAAAGAGTATATTTCAACCCAGCGAATACAGTAAAACCAGTGGAAGCACGCAGAGGCCAACCAGTAGATGGACATCGAGCTATGTTCTCAATTAATACATTAGGACAAATTTACACAATCCACCCGAAAAATGACGATTTCTTCTACCTTCGGTTGCTATTGATCATTTCGACATATCAGCCTTCAAGTTCGCTTTAATTATGGGATACGAACAAAAAAGACATTGCCGAAGACAATTTACATCGTATCCGCTAAGTATTGGAAATGGGAAAATTTCGGTTGCTACTTCCAGTGGCTTTTGTCAATTAACTTAAACGGAAGATTCCTTGAGTGCACGCGCAATTTTAGATGCCAAGAATACCGATGTTGTTGAATTAAACTGGAAGATTCAAAGCCAAATTCCGGGAGACTTGCGCTCATTCGAAACGATCGATCATCTTGACAATGAAGACGGCACCGTGAAATATCCAGTAGAAGTTTTAAATTCTTTGGAGAGGCTTGGTATGTCACCGAATCATTCGCGTCTCAAAGTTTGATCTGTCGTTATTATATTTCGCAATCTTCATGAGCCGAAACTGTGTAATGGAACCCGACAGATTGCAACGCAGCTATCGAAAACTAGGTGGCAGAATGGATGATTCTACGAATTCTTTTGAGTTCTAACGATTTGCCATTTCAGTTCAAACGTATTCCGTTTCCAGTGAAAATTGCATTTGAGATGACAATCAACAGGACACAAGGGTACATAGTAGCACAGTGTGTGGCAAAAATTTGAAAATGCTATGTTTTTCACACAGCCATATGTACAAGACGTGCTCACGAGTTGTAAAACCATCTTCTCTGTACATTTACGCACCGGAACAGAATCCAAAAAATGTTGTTTAACAAGCTGCGTTAAGGTTGGTATGCAGCTCTCAAGTAATTGCTCAAGAAAAAAAATACATTATTTCTCAAGTAATTTTGACAGCTGGTTACGCATTGTGAATGATCCACATTAGAAGAGCAAGAGAGAATAAACAAAGAAAATAAACTTTGTGCGTAATAGTATGTATGTATGTGTATAGTAACATAAATATTTTCATTGAGATTTAAGCGGTAGGAAATGTTCTTGATGATTGGTAGGTTTTATACAACATTTCAAAATGGAATATATTTCATAATAATGATTTCAACTAATTTAGAATGAATTTGACGATTACTTCGAATTTCCTTCAAGAAACAATTGTTGATTTGATGTTTCTTCGCAAAACCAGGTTTGCCATATTCACATTTTATTGAAAAAATTATTAAAAATTAGTACTAGATTTCTTGAGAGCTGCGCACTAGCACAAGTAAATTTATCGCAGGAAAGTTTCTTGACCGTTTCTTAAGCGTTTGTTTATATGAAGTTTTTACGTTTTTTGAGAGCTGCGTACTAAGCTTTACATTGAAAAAATTGTAGAAAAATCGAAAATAAACGATTTTCAACACAATATAAATTCATCTTTCTTTTAATTTCAAAACACATAATTTCATGCAGGAAAACGACTGCGGGGTAAGCTGGTTATATATATAATATTTCTAAAAGAAAGTTGTGTTAGTTACACCTTTTACAACTCAAGATTTTGGTAAAAATTTAAGCAGGATGGGGAACGAGGATACTTTTTTTTATCTCTTTATGTTAATATTCAATACAATTCATAAATACATAAATTATATTTGAAATCATAAGCATTTGTTCAAAAGTCATATTTGTAATTTGAATATTTTATTACTTCAAAAAAAATAATAATAATAAAATAACAATAATAAAAATAATAATTAAACCGTGTGTTTGATACTATTTAAAACGTGAAATAGCAAAACGTAGCTGGAAGCAATTTATCAGAAAAAAAGGTAGGTAAAGTTTTGAAGTTGACCAGTTGATGTGTTGTTTCGATTATAGACCTGGCAGACGAGCAAAATTAACGACGCTAATGCGCATTGAAATTTTATGGTGACAGACGGCAGACTTGTGCACTTAGACAGCTGATAGTGAAATTTGTTTATTTATTAAAAAAAAAGTGAAATATAAATTAATAAGATAAATTATTGAAAGAAATTTTGGTATTTTTGGAAATCGCAAAAAATCGTTTATTATTAGCTACGTCGAAAGATAATAGAGTGAAATTTAAAGCAATAATTAATTGTAATGCGGAAAAAGTGTGCGAAAAAATTAAGAATATTGGAAAAATGGATAGCAAACTGTGCGTTGTTTATTTTCTGAAATCTAAAAATATCAAAAATTTGTTTTTGTTAATATACTGCTTACCTCTGATGCTGTAAACGCAAATGAGACAGCAGACTTCAAGCGACATCTGTCAAAAATAGCAAAAATCGGCCATTTTTGAACAGTGCTACCTACTAAAACTTGAGTACATATGTAGATACTGACGCACAAAATGAAATATAGTACATCAAGTACAGATTTGAATCGAGCAGCGTTTCGACATGATTGCAGCACTAATTACGGCGTGCATACTAGAGTGGGTCGATTCCGGACTTTTTTCGATTCGGTATTTCTAATAGTGCGGAAAAGTTGCCTTAGTACTTCCTGATTCCAATGCAACTTTTTGTTTTGAGATCGGATTGCATCTTCAACCCGAACCTCGGCCTTGAAATTTCGGAAATTCGCCTAAAATCGTGAAATTGTCTACCTAGCACCTGAAATACGCATCTCATGGCAAAATGTATAAAACAAAAGTTATTTGTCACGTCATTTGCTACCGAAATGGTATATGTGATCATGGCCGTAGGACGAACCGTTCCCGAGATACGAGCGAAAAGGCGGCGCGCCACAGCGCAAGGTGAAAATCGGCTTGCGGCCACACTTCTTGACGTTGATTTCGCCGAGTGCTATCACTCACATTCATTCACCTACGCCAAAGGACACGTTCGGATAGGTCTTCACACAAATATTTTTTCATCGAGTTCCTTCACTCTTATCGGTGATTTCGCCGAGTTCTATCACTTACGTTCATTTCCTTGCGCCATACGACACGTTCGGACTGGTCTCCACATAAATATTTTTTCATCGAGTTCCTTCACTCTTGTCGTTGATTTCGCCAGGTGCTATCACTTATATTCTCTCAACAAAACACAGAACTCAAAATGTCTGTATCTAAATTTAAATTTAGACGGAAATGTCCTGTGTTTGGCATATATCCGTACAATCTCTCTGAGTCCCAGTTACCTACTTACCAGGATGTTCTTTTGTGTTATCAGTTTGAAAGATTTGGTATAGGGCGACTCCGAGGCGACAACTATGAACCTAGGAGTAAAGAGGTTACAGAAATAGTTGCAAAAAAGGTTGAAAATACTTTCAAAAAGTCATCTATTCCGATAGTCTCACACACCAGAGTTGTACAAATGCTCACCACATACCATAAGAAATTTCTGACTCTTAAAAAAATGTTTTTAAGGAACCCAATAGGTTTGAGCTCTAAAAGAGACAACTTTGTCTCTTCTGCCGGAAAATTATTTGACATCGCTGCTTGTAAATGCATTTATTTTTCTTCTTGCACTTGTCCAAAGGAAAGGAAAGTTCCTATCAATGAACAACCATTTCTCTTGGACCAGAGAACCACAAGAATTGGTCGCATTGGAAGTGTTGATCTACCTGAAACAAAAAAGATTGCAAAGAAAAATGAACGTAAAGAAAAGCTTTCAAAACGTCATTCAACATCAACACTTACCAGAAAAGTATCAGCTAGAACACGTGACCATTCAGATCAGCCAGACTCTCATACAGACGACAACAATGTAGGCGCGTCGCACATTGATTCTTCGAAAAACGATGGTGATGATGAATTTTCTCTTCCATCCTCTAAAACCAAACAAAACACACTAGTATTACAACACACTGCTTTAGCTGCCCAAAGATTTGGAGTAAGTGATAGAGCAGCGGCCTTGATTGTTTCATCGGCTTTTCTGGATGCCAAAAAAGCAGGTTTGATAACAGAGGATCAAGCTAGCTTTGTCACTGACAAATGCAAGTTTAGTCGGGCAAAAAAAAGTGTTGGTGTTAAGCTCCAGAACACCGAAAGTATTGACTCCGTATATGGGCTGTATTTTGACGGCCGCAAAGACAATACACTTACACAAGTCAGCGATGGTGAAAAGTACTACCGCGACACTGTCAAAGAGGAACATATTTCTCTTATAGCGGAACCTGGTTGTCATTACTTTGGCCACGTCACTTCTCCTTCCGGGTCAGCTGAGGATGAGACGCAAGCTATATGGCAACATTTACAAGACAATTCAGTTGATGTGGAACATCTAGACGTTGTCGGTGCTGATGGCACCAACAAGAACACAGGTTGGAAAGGTGGAATCATTCGGGAATTAGAAGAAAGAATAGGTAGGCTATTACAGTGGGTTGTTTGTCTTCTACATTTCAACGAACTTCCATTCCGTGCTCTTTTCGAACACATAGATGGTGTCTCAAAGAGTCCAAATACATTCTCTGGCGACATAGGTAAACTGCTCGCTTATTGTGAGAAGTTGCCTGTTGTCAAATTTGAAAGTTTTCCATCCTGCCAATTACCTTCTGAAGTTATTAATCCGACCCAACTTAGCAAAGACCAAGCTTATCTCTATAAAATATCAGAAGCTGTTATTTCCGGTCAATGTTCCTCAGATTTGGCGTCGATGCATCCAGGTAACATGTGCAAATCTCGCTGGCTCACCTGTGCAAATAGAATTCTGAGATTATACATTTCTACTGACAAACCAACAAAGGAAATAAAGATTTTGGTCAAGTACATACTTACAGTTTACTCACCTTTGTGGTTCTCAATAAGATTCGACAGTTTAATCAAAGATGGCTCGCGCCATCTCTATGCTGCAATTCAAAGGTCGAGATACTTACCCGCTAAACTACGCAAGGTTGTCGATTCATCCATTCAACAGAATGCTTTCTTTGCTCTTCCAGAAAACATTCTCCTTAGTATGATGACTGACGAACGGATAGAAGTCAGAAAGTTGGCCCTTGACCGTCTTCTGGCAGCCAGAGAAGCAGAGTCTGACACCATAAATGGAAGAGTTAGATGTAATAAAGTGCCAAAGCTGAATTTCAAAGCTAATACTTATTACGATATGATTAACTGGAAGACTATTACCTTGACTGTTCCACCAGTTCTTTGTTCAGTTTCTAACGAAGAACCCATAAAAGGGCTGTCGGGAGACACTGCAGAGGTATGGAAATTTAGTGAATTCCCCTCTCACACCGTGGCAGTCGAGAGCATCGTCAAACTGGTGACAGAGGCATCTTCTAAAGTTATTGGCCCCCAAGCTCGTGATCTTTTGATACGCTCTACACTGAAATCTAGGCAACAAGTGCCAAAGTTTAGTACAAAATCTGATTTTATCAATAAATTTGACACAGATTCAGACTAAAACAAGCCTGACATATGGTTGGTTGATTGGGTTGGGCTTGGGAGGAACCCGAAGAGCAGCTACCTCCACGCGGTGGGTTCTGGGTGACCAATACAGGTTAGCTGAGAGCTGCAACAATTTTGACCTTGCGCTGTGGCGCGCCGCCTTTTCGCTCGTATCTCGGGAACGGTTCGTCCTACGGCCATGATCACATATACCCTTTCGGTAGCAAATGACGTGACAAATAACTTTTGTTTTATACATTTTGCCATGAGATGCGTATTTCAGGTGCTAGGTAGACAATTTCACGATTTTAGGCGAATTTCCGAAATTTCAAGGCCGAGGTTCGGGTTGAAGATGCAATCCGATCTCAAAACAAAAAGTTGCATTGGAATCAGGAAGTACTAAGGCAACTTTTCCGCACTATTAGAAATACCGAATCGAAAAAATTCCGGAATCGACCCACCCTAGTGCATACTAGCGTTCGTATTGGGCCGATGGACCTTGTTCGCGAATATTGTAGCGCTTTGAAGATTTCTGGGGAAACGCCAGGAATTTGCCATCATTAAATCCACCACCAGAGCCACAGAAATTATTGCTTCGCGATGAAACCCCGAATCACGACATTTTCTAGCAAACACTCAAAAATATAATGGTTGTTTCCAAATGACATCAGACATTATCGAAGAATAAGGATTTAATCCGACATTTAAAGTATTTATTCATTTGAAATATGAATGCTAATTCTAATAAAGGGGTTTAAAAAACAGTAATACAGAGTTTGCTTTTAATTTTGTAGATACAAAGACAGATTCACTATCGAATTGGATCATTACAACCTCTAGAAGATGCGCAGCATAAATTTTCAATTCAAATATACTTCATGGGCAGCATGGAGGAACAAATTGATCGACGTTAAGAGATAAATGCACCAATGAAAAGAGCGATTCTTCAAGATCTGCAGCAGCTACTTCATGAACATCATGCGTTGGTCAGGCTGTTTAAGAGTGCTTTGGAGCGTTTGCCAAATGATAACTAGAAAGTCATCATCAGAGCAGATAAACGAAACACACGAACGCACATTTAACGGTCCAACAATAGATGAAGCTGCAATCCTGATTGTTGGTGAAAACTTGGAAACACGCGATATTCTACTTACACGTCGCGGTACTAGGTAACTGCAAGAAATATCTGAAACACATCGGTCGTATGACACGTTGCAAATACCCGCTGATGAATTGGCAAGGTGAAGATGGATATGATTTAAACTTCAAAATGAAAAATCCATTGAATGGTGAGTTTCAATAAAATAGTTCTTTAGAGAATATTGGACAAATTACTAGCTAAAGATTAAACATAATTGTCTCCACACATTTATAATAATGCTAAAAATATAGATACATACAAAATAATAATTCTACTATTATTTGAATTATAATCAAACTGTTTGATTTGTATAATCAAACGTTAAAACTCAACAAAGATTTATCATTCCTTGCCACTGGTGGGGGGAATTCAAACAGTCTTTTGTCGAGTGAGAAATCTTTCATTCTAATTTTATTTTTAAATTTGTAAATAGTAGTATATAAGCTATTTTTGAGTCCTTAGTTATCAAATTAAATATATGCGTATGTACGGCACGCCACATGGGGCTGTTTTCAACTATACAATGCAATACATGTGCGTGTGTGTTTTGTCACATAATTTATGTTGCATGGTTTGGGTTGTTTTCAAGTGCACATGCGCATTTGTAATCAATTGTCCAAACCAAGTAAATATGTTTATTATACATATAATGAAGTATTATTTTGGAAAATAATTGACACTGTTGTTTCAGCTAAAATTAAGAGTTTTTTATTTAATTGTACACTATTTACATTATTTACATTTTTATTTACCTAAAATTAAGAGAAACGACATTTAATGCCAATTATTCGTCTATTTTATTTACAGTGCTTCTATCGTCTGCTCCTTTGTATACGCATTTTTATACCTGTTCGATTATATCTTATCCTAGTGACATCTACTGTTAGTAGATGTACAATGAATGGAAAGAATATCCTTTTCATTACATCTCCCCCCCTGGCTGAGTTTTTTTTTTTTTTTTTTTTTTTTGACGTACAAAAGAAAACAAAAAAAAAATGTTCAACAATTACCTAATCTCATCTTTAGGAGCTGGTAGTAGTTTTGATACATGGAATAAATTTGATTCCGCTTTTTTATATCCTGTACTTATTTTAAAGATACATTTTGATATTTTTTCAAGTATTTCAAAAGGACCGCTTCTGATTTCGCTTAATTTCTTTCTATTCAGTTTGTTGCCGTTTTCTACAAATACTTTTTCTCCGATCTTAAATTCATACCCGACTCTTAATTTATCAAACAATTTCTTATTATAATTGTGGGACCTTTGACTATTTGTAAACGCGATTTCTCTATCATGTTTTAGGTCTTTATGTTCTTTATCCAGCTCTTTTGGCAGAATTTTTACATCGTCACCCTCTAATAAATATTTTGGACTGAATTTTGTCACGGAATGCACCGTTTCGTTGTAACGGTTTGTGCATTCGTGAGCTATTGTTGTCCACGCAGTTTTTGTTTCCCCTTCATTATATTTACATCTTATCCTATTAATCAGCGTTTGATTTAGTCTCTCATTTAGTCCGTTAGAAAAGGGAGTATCAACCGAAGTGAATATTATTTTTATGCCTTTTTTCTGTAGAAACTCTTTAAACTCTGTAGAGTTTATTCCAGGGTATTGATCAGCTAGTATTATTTCAATTTTGTACGATTTTATTACATTTTCTACGAGTTTTGTGAAGTCTCTTGCCGATTGAGTCTGTGATGTTAAGATATAGGCATATCGCGTGAAATGGTCTGTTAGAAGACGCAAATATCTCTTCGTTGATCTAGAACCGCCGAAACCACCAATTGTATCTATGGATACTATTTCAAAAGGTTTTTCTGCTGGTCCTAAATGAGACATTAATCCAAACTTTTCCTGGCCTCTCGTCTTATTTTTTATGCATATAGTACATTTCTTACAACTCTCTTTTATGTGTGTTGTCATATTTTTAAACGTGAAGTACGGGCTTATTTTGCTTTTTATTTGTTCTCTACTTATGTGACAGTAATGGTTATGAATTTTCTTTATTAATGCAACGCCGATGTTTTCCGATAGCAGAATTTTGTTTGTCGTTTTTACGCATTTATAATATATTTTATTTGTTAGTACCAATTTTTCTTTTTTTGTTTGTAAATCTGGGTTTTTTTTCTGGTCTTCCAAGATTTCGTTTAAGCTAACGAGGTTCACGATTTTTAGGATTTTGTCTTCTTCCTCGGTTGGTTCGAGAACTGGATTCCTACTCAAACAATCGGCTTCAGTATTATATTTTCCCGGATTATATTTGATATCAAAATTGTACTGTGATAAAAAGAGTGTCATGTTTCCGAGTTTATCATCTGTTCGTGATTTTACATTTACTTGCAACAGAGGTTTGTGGTCAGTAAAAATAGTGAATCTCTTTCCTATTAGTCGGTATTGCCAGTATTGTATAGCCTCCTTTATAGCTAAACATTCTAAGTAAATAGATTTCTTTTGGGTTTGACTTTTTGTCAGTTTTTTCGAAAAGTATGCAATAGGTTTTTCGTCCCCATTTTCTTGTGGTTGTTTTAGTATCGCTCCGAGTCCTTGTATGCTTGCGTCAGTGTATATGTGTATTTGTTTATCTGGATCGAAGACCCCCAACACTGGTTTTGAGCATAGAAGGTTTTTTATATCATTAAATGAGTTTTGACATCTTTCTGTCCATATAAATTTTTGATCTTTTCGTAATAAATTATGCAAAGGTTCCAGAATCTTTGTGCTATCTTTGATATATTTGTGATAAAAATTTATTTTTCCAAGGAATTGACGAATATTTTTGCTAGTTTTTGGTGTCGGAAAGGCCTTTATAGCTACTAAATAATCAAGTAAGTATTTTACCAAGTATTTTACCGAACTTTCCGCTAACGTGCATTTTGAAAATTTAAGTCTAAATCCTTCCTTCAATACAACCTCCAGCAATTACCCGACGTGATTCACATGTTCATCGAAACTTTTAGAAAACACAAGAATATCATCAATATAATTTACTGGGAAATCCGTTAGTTTATTTTTCCTAATAATGTTACTTAATATCCGTTGAAAAATTGCTGGTGCTGTTTTCAGGCCAAACGGTAAGCAGGTCCATTGAAAGTGGCCCTCTTGAGTTACGAAAGCTGTCTTTTGTCTATCTGTAATCTTTAGGGGAATTGACCAAAAAGCAGAATTTATATCTAATTTTGTAAAATATTTGCAATTTCGCGCTTTTTCCATTATGTCCTCGATTAGAGGAAAAGGTTGAGATTCAGGTATTACGATTTTGTTCAATTCCCTAAAGTCTATACACAGTCTAGATTTCGTCCCGTTTGTATGCCAATGTGACTGGGGCAGCAAAGGGGCTATATGATTCCTCGATCAGGTCTCTTTCGAACAGCTTCGCTATCTGCTCCTCTATTTCTTTTTTATCATCTATAGTACACCTATATGGACGTTTACTGGGGTATTTTTCAACGACTAGATCTATGTGAGCCTCATAGTTCCTCACTGTCCCTATATCGTATTTATCTTTGGCGAATACACTTTTGTACCGTTCAACTAATTTATTGATTTCGTTATTTTCTTCACATAATAAGTGGTTAATTTGAATTTGGAAATTTTCTTTTACTATATGTTCATTGAAGTTTATAACAAATCTCATATCATTATTCTTTTTTATCGTTTCTTTTGAAATATTTTCTTGGTTATCAATTTCTTTTGTGTTCAAACAACTCTGTTTGACGTTTAAATTCTCGTCTTGAGTCAATTTGAATTCTTTTATTGAATCTAAACCAAGTAGGAGATCGTATTTGAAATTCATATTATCAACAACAAATATTTTAATATTTTTTTCATTTCGAAAATTTTAAGTTTTACCTCTATCCAGCCTTCGGCTTTCTTTACACCACTGATTGTTTGTAAATTATTAGTATTATTTCCCTGATTATTGACTACGTTCTTTTTTTTAAGAATTTTGAATTGATTAATGACACGTTTGATCCGGAATCATAGATTCCGTCCAATTCCAGGAAATCATTAAGTAATACTTTTATTTTAATCAGTGGTGTCAAGATTAGTTTTTTGGACTAAAGTTGTTCTAGTTTTTTGGACTAAAGTGTTCTAGTTCTACCTCTAATTCCGCGTTATTGACATGTTTGATTTTTCCATTTTTTTTGTTCTCCATTTTCTTCATTCTTGAACCAGCAGTTCGATTCCGAGTGGCGCCGTCCGGGCTTATTATTTTTTTCACATATTGTGCATGCATTTTTCTCAGGTTTGGTCTTCTGGGTGTCGGGTTTTCGTTCTTTTTTTTCTCCGCTAGGTGTTCCAGTTTTCCTAACGCGCCGAATAAGTTTTCATTTTTTTTCAATGATTCACGATCTAGCTTATCAGTAATAAAGTTTGGCAGAGCTGTTGTAATCAGGTCGATTAGCATTCCCGTGTCCGTAGTTTTACGAATTTCTAATAATAGTCGCTCTTTTTTTACGGCGAAGTCTACCAGAGACCCCAAATGGTATTTATACCCCAATACATACCTGACAGGTGCCCACCCTTACTTGCCTAGGTTTCGATAAAATTGTTTTTCCAATCTGCCCAATTTGAATTTATGGTCAATTTGAGCATCATGGACGAGTACCAGTCAAGACACGACCGGTCTAGAAATAATTTAAACATCTCAATCATTTGATTTTCTTTTACCTCCAATCTTCTGCATTCAGTTTCAAATTCTCGTATCCACTGCTCTGCATTTGGGTTTCTGTTCGAAAATTTATCTATAACGAATTTCTCAGCTTTTTTACTTAAATTCTCTGTGGTGTTCTTCTTTTTTTCAACAAATAGTTGTTTTAAAAGGTCTTTTAGTAACCCTTCTTCTGGCTCAACCTTGTCTTGGATTTGTTCAAGGAAGAATTTTCATATCGTTTCTTCAACGTTTCCTTTACTCTTGCGAACTCACTCGTTCCTTTTAATGTGGTATGGAGTGAGGTAGGTTGTTGATCTTCTGGGATCTCAAATTTTTCTTCCAATGTATTTTCTATTTGGGTTACAGCCATGAAATTACTCTTACCTCCTTGTGCGGCTTTGATAACGAAGGTAAATTTCAACTTTTCCATTATGATTATATTCTCCTTTATTTTTGGTTATGTTATGACGAAAATGTCGCTTTATAATGAAGTATTATTTTGGAAAATAATTGACACTGTTTC
Organism: Bactrocera dorsalis; assembly: GCF_023373825.1. Classification (NCBI taxonomy): domain Eukaryota; kingdom Metazoa; phylum Arthropoda; class Insecta; order Diptera; family Tephritidae; genus Bactrocera; species Bactrocera dorsalis. The sequence continues at coordinate 43,869,348 of NC_064303.1, forward strand.
AGCTAAAATTAAGAGTTTTTTATTTAATTGTACACTATTTACATTATTTACATTTTTATTTACCTAAAATTAAGAGAAACGACATTTAATGCCAATTATTCGTCTATTTTATTTACAGTGCTTCTATACGCATTTTTATACCTGTTCGATTATATCTTAAGACTAGTTTTATACTGTACCTAGTGACATCTACTGTTAGTAGATGTACAATGAATGGAAAGAATATCCTTTTCATTACATACATACATATTTCTTGACTGCATGCGCATTACATATGAATGCATAAGTGCCTTATATATATATGTACATATGTTGCATATATGTAAATGCATATATTTTTGTGTTTATTAATGTATGTTTTGTATTGTCCTGCCTTATCTAATATATGTGGACTAGTGTGCTTCAAAAAAATTTTTTTGAATTTTTTTTCAACTCTTATCCCTTCAAATGTTAGTGATTGACAAACAAAAAATCCTCCCTCAAACCAGGCGCTGTAGCTTAACTACATATACATATATATACATATTCCCCTAGTAATTTTCGTTTTTTCGTTCAAACTAAAGTTTCACCAACTAATTTTCGTTTCTCAGAAATAGCCATCACATATTCAGTTCAAGTTGACAAAATTGTTATTCTCAGAAACTTTTATTATTTTTATTGAAAAAATTCCAAATTTTAAAACACTATACTTAATTGTCTAATTGAGATAATCAAACTTTTTCGCAGAAATTTTTAAAGTTTGAAAAGTGAACTTTCTGAATATGTGATGGTTATTTTTGAGAAATGAAAATTAGTTGGTGGAATTTTAGTTTGAATGAAAAAAGCGAAATTTTCCTATGTAAAATCTATGGGAACCTAAAAAAAAATAGCGACCCCTTAGAGTTAAGCTACAGTGCCTGGCTTGAAGGAGGATTTTTTGTTTGTCAATCACTAACATTTGAGGGGGTAAGAGTTGAAAACAAAATTTAAAAAAGTTTTTTGAAGCACCCTAATGTGGACTGTATCAATAGTAAGATTTTTCTTATCTTATTTAATATTTGTGAAATATATGAAAGTTTTAAATATAATGTTGTTGTCCGTCCTTTGGTAGCAACGAACATGTTCAATTTTGAACAATTTTATTTTATTTTAATGTAAGGTGAAGAAACTACCAAGAAGAGGGTTAGTTCGATAAATTATTACGAATATCTTTTGATGATTCGATAAAATGCTGACAACTATTTGCTACGGTTTTGACGGTTTCTGCAGCAGTACTGTGTTGACATACATACATACATTATGGTCAGCCAGATCTTTTTATTACTTTAACATTTAATTCAAAATGGATAAAGATTGTTCAATTGCTGCTTCAGGAACAAACATCAAGTGATCGACATGACATCACAGCACGTGTATTTAGACAAAAAATGCGATCCTCCATGAACTTCATTGTTAAACAAGGTATTTTTGGAGAATCTTGATGCTGAATGTATTCAATCGAATGGCATATTTGGTTAGTGGAAAAAATTCAACCAGACAAAATCGATAATGTCGTATGTGCCGAGATTCCCGATCACGAAGCCGATCCACAGCTGTATGATGTTGCAATTACAAATATGATTCATGGACCATGTAGCGCTATCAATCCCTAATCATCTTGCATGATCGACGGCAAGTGTTCTAAACGATATCTACAACATTGAAAGATCTAAGCAATGACTCGAGATGTTTTGGAGGCGAGATGATTTTACTGTCTGAAGATTTCCGTCAAACATTACCAGTAATACCAAGATCAACTTCTGCAGACGAAATAAACGCTTGCCTCAAATAAGCGAGTCTATGGAGATGAAGCTACTAACTATCCAATTTAATTTCTAAACTCCTTGGATGTGCCAGGCTTACCACCGCACAATTTACAACTAATGGTTGGGTCCGTAGTAATCATGCCTCGGAACATAAATCAACTAAAACTGTGTAACGGAACGCGTTTGGTAATAAGGAAATTGTTGAATAATGTGATTTATGCAACGATACTCAAAGGAAATTTCGAAGGTGAGGAAGTTCTCATTCCAAGGATCCCGATGATCCCAACCGACATGCCGTTTGTGTTTAAATGACTACAATTTCCGATACGTTTTGCATAAAAACACATGACCAATAAAGAGTCCTTAAAATACTTGCTTCTGTAATTTACCTACATTAATTATCCAAATAAAAAATTGACCTTAATAAAATTAAAAGTCTGTTCATTTTCAAAATGTGCGCAAACTATGTACAAAAGGACGTAAAACGACAAATGTAGAAGTGGACAACACTTAAAATGAATTGAAGGTCATTTGGGAATCAGCATTTAAATGGATTGAAGATGACTTGACCGAGATTTGTCGTTGTCGAGGTAAAGACATTTTTCAAATAATATGTACAATCGCTTTATAAATATGCTAAAAATTTTTTATTAAATTATTAAATCTAATTTTTTAATTTAGGGTGAAGAAACTACCAAAAAGCTAGCTATCACTGGATGATTCGTTAAAATGATGACAATTATTTGTTATGGTTTCATCGATTGTTCACCAGTATTTCGTCGGGTTGTTCGTCAAATTAAAAACTGAGGAGATGACTGGAATGTTGCTCATCGTATGATGTACCAAAGCGATCCATTCGAACGAATTTTACTCGGAAATGCCTCATTATGCTTCACTGAAGAAGTTTCAAGACGCAAGCAAGGCGAATCGGTTCCTGGTTATACGGATGTGTAAATGTATCAAAAAATGATAAATGCTTGTATTTGCGGTTGTTGTTGGTAAATGAGTGTAGGCCAACGTCATTTGAAACAGTACAGTTAATGATATAATATTCCCAAAGTATCGTGCTACATGTGAAGAACTCAATTTACTACAAAACGATGGGAAACGACAATCGTTTGTATAAGGAGCATCCTCGCCCGACATCAACCAACATACCACACCACACAAGATCGGCTTAGACTCACAACACTGACACGCAACCTTCATCACACTCGCCATATCACCGCTTACAGTCCACATTCTACACTACTCATGAGGGCACCACACACCGACACCCAAATACAAGTACACCAACCAAAATCACACCACACACATTACACCATCTGATTCCTCACAAAAAGGAATAAAAGGACCGATGAGAAGATCCCGCACCGTTCGCTTTTAATACGTTTTTATTAGCTTCACTTGTATGTATGTACATATGTATGTATGTATGTTTGTAACTTTTTTAAGTGGTACTGAAACGTAGAATATTTGAGCGACACTGTAGGAAGGCGATAGTAAGTTTAAGCAGCTCACCAACATCTATATAAAACTACTTTTAGTGACATTTAAATAGCATACTGATTTGGGTGTCGACCGTTCATAAGATGCAAGGTTGTACAGTAGAACATGCAGTAATTTATTTGGGCTCTCGACTGTTTACTGCTGGACAAGCTTATGTAGCACTTAGTCGTTGTAGATCTTTGGACTGTATTCGAATTAAAAAACTGGACTGTTCAAAGTTGACAGGTAAATCCCCATGTAACAGTGAAGCTTTAGAAGAAATGATTCGATTAAGAGTAATAATTCGTAAAGTCGTCAATACAACTTGGTCGCAAATAATGTAACAATTAGTCAATGAAAGGTTACGAGTAGATATTAAATGCTGGCTAATTATCGATTTATTTAACCATTACTACATGTCATGGTTCATATTTTAATAAATTTGGGGTTTCTCACGTCAAACTAAAAAATTAAAAATAAATATAGTTTAAAAAACTAAAAAACACGCTTTTAAAGCATATCAAACTAAAAAGTGAAAAATAATTCTTTGTATAAACTAACAATAATAATGAAGGAAAAATTCCTGCATTATTGTGAGAAAAGCGTGGGGTGCTTTGTGACATATTTTTCATATATCGAGCATGCCACGCTTTTCTCACAATAATGCAGGAATTTTTCCTTCATTATTATTGTTAGTTTATACAAAGAATTATTTTTCACTTTTTAGTTTGATATGCTTTAAAAGCGTGTTTTTTAGTTTTTTTAAACTATATTTATTTTATCTTAAAAGCGAGCGGTCCTACTTTTTTACGTTCCCGTTTTATTCTACGCCGTCTTTCTAAGGTACACATCGAATTTTAATTAATTTCCCATACTTTCATTGTATAATTTCGCTTCGAATTTTAAATAAAATAATCTATTTGGTGTTTCCCGGTCAGCGCCAAGAAAATATCCACACGGACGGATAAGCTCGTTTTTATTTCGCTGTTTCTTTTTATTTTGTGGTAAAGTTAACAACCAAAAAGAATAGTGCGCTATGTTACATGGTCCTTCGAGCCATACAGAAAGGCGCATTAGTTACAAAAAGGGAAATACTCGTACAGTGACATAAAACATATTTAGGGTATTCACAAGGTGTCATAGTGTGTCATATCGTCATATTGTCATATTTTTTTATGACTGTCATAACAACACTGTTGTTGTTTCACATGCAAAATTAAAATATGACTGATACAACACTGCGTGGTATGTTTCTTGAGTTCGCTATTCTATCAGCTGTATTTGTTTACTTTCTTATTATTGGCGTTTAAGTGTTTGAAATTAATAAATTTAATAAATTTCGTTATTAATATGGAAGGAAACCACGATATTCAGGTAAATTAAGTTGAATGTAAGTGAAATATGGAAATATTTTGATGTTTATGTGGTTGCAAATGATTTTATTGCAGTGTAAACCAAAACGCCGCCGTTTCAACCCGGTGCATAAGTGGAATGCGGCAGAAGAAAAAGCGCTTGTGGAGTTCCTAATGGAAAATAGAAGTTTCGAGGTTTGTCATTTCAATTTAAAAAAACAAAACAAAGTCAAATAATTTTTTTTTAAAGAAACCAACGGCTCAAAGCTTTTATGGTCGTTTCATCGAAGACACGCAGCTGACGGTAGGATGGAAAGTAGTGCGCCCAAAAGTATGCAATATGCAATCAGCTGATTAAGTGTAGAAATATGACAAAATATGACATACAACAGTTAAGGGTGCTCACGAGTGTCGTATTTTTAAGAATATTAAAATATGACATAAGACATACAACAAAGCTTGTGAATTGCCTAATTGTTACAAAAGTAGTATTAAGTTGTATTTGTACTACTATATGCATCCCTGATTATGAACAATAGCTGTAGGTATATGGAATAGCATTTGTCTTGTTGTAGACATCTGGCGCCACGGCTGTCTGCTTGTCGAAACAACAGACATCTGGCGCCGCACTGTCTGCTTGTCTAGTTAAACAATTGCTGAGTCTGGCGCCGCGACTGTCTGCTTGCGTCTGGCGCCGTATAGCCGTATGTTCTGGTAATTTCCAGACGCGATATTCTAGAAGGACACGTCGGCATCAGCGAGAAATGCGTGGCTATATAAGCCGTGGCAGCGCCAACGAATCAATCAGTGCTAAGAGTAAACTGCTATAGTGTAGACGAGTTGTGAAATAAAGAGTTATTGAATTAAATTAAACAGTGTTGATTTTATTTGTCAATCCAGAGATACGAACCTAACAAAGTAAACTAGCAAGAGTAAAATCGTAACAATTGGTGTCAGAAGTGGGATTGTCAAATAATCCAAATTCAAGATGGTTAAATTCGGAGAATTGAGAATTCAGCAATTGAAAAAGGAACTGGAGGAGCGTAAATTGCCGATAAGCGGGCAAAAGGCGGATCTGCAGGCACGATTACGTGAAGCAATGGAAGCGGATGGAATTAATGTGGACGAGTTCGAATTTGATGGGCCAGAAACTTCTACAAAGGTAGAAGAAAAAGGAGAAGAACAACGAACATCATCAAGTGCAGACATGAACATGCTGTTAGTGGCTTTTAAGCAAATAATAGCTGAAAATATATCACAAATAACAGAAAATGCAGTGCAAACAGAAAATCGTCTGGCACAGCAAATAACGCAAATAGCTGAAAATACATCACAGTTAGAGTCTCGCCTTACACAACAAATGACTGAAAATAATACGCAGTTAGAAAAGCGTTTGGCACAACAGATTACAGAAAATAATACACAAGTGCAAGAGAAATTTTCAAAATTTGAAGACGAATTAAGCACTTTAAAAAATGACGAAGAAAATTTAAAATCAGAAGTTCTTCAGTTAAGTAATCGTGTGCGAGAACTGCAACTACATGGCCCTGCACCATCAACAAATAATCAAAGATTGAAGGCACCCACATTCGATGGAAGTATTCCATTTCAAATTTTCAAACTTCAGTTTGAAAAGACAGCAATGGCCAATAACTGGAATGCAGCGGACAAAGTGGCGTCCTTGTTTGTATCATTGAAAGGGCCTGCGGCAGAAATCCTTCAGACTATTCCAGACTGTGAACGGGACAACTATGAGGCATTGATGAGTGCGATAGAAAGACGATATGGTAGTGAGCACCGGAAACAAATATACCAGATCGAACTGCAAAATAGGGGTCAGAAAATGAACGAGTCATTGCAAGAGTTCGCAACTGAAATAGAACGACTGGCTCATTTGGCAAATGCAGATGCACCTGTGGATTACATTGAGAGGGTAAAAATTCAATGTTTCATAAATGGAATTCGTGATGTGGACACCAAACGCGCCACATATGCATTGCCAAAAAGAACGTTTGCTGAAACGGTTTCGCACGCCCTCACACAGGAAACAGCTTCCCTACTAAGTAAACCAGCACACAAAGTACAAAGGGTTGAAATGGAACAACCGGCGCTGATGGAAGAAATATTGAAGACTCTGAAGACAATTGCTGCACCGCGAGTAAATACAACAGGAAGATGTTTCAACTGTGGAAAAGCGGGTCACTTTGCCGAAATTGCAATATAAAAGTAAACCCATCAAAACGGAAACAACCAACAGATAACGAGGACGGAGCATCCACATCTCACAAGTCGTTAAACTAAAACGGAACAGTTCAAAGGGGCGTGAGCTGGTTCCCACAACTATTTGCCCCGCCATCTCGATATCACAAATAGGTCGCCATGACAACAATCTTACTATCAACGGCATCGTAAATGGACGACTGTCAACGCTTACTTTGGATACTGATGCCACACATTCAATTATCCGACCGGATGTGGTAAGAGGAACGGTTGAACCATTAGTCGGTTGCAAGCTTCGAACGGCCACCGGGGAGGAAGCAGCTGTCGCGGGAAAAGTGTTTTGTGAAGTGATGATTGGTACCCTGGAAGTTAATCACACCTTCATCGTAGCAGAAATCACGGATGAAATTATAATGGGAGTAGATTTCATGATTGATCACGGGGTTACTTTGGATTTAAACAAGCAAATGCTGTTTTGCCAGAACATGGAGATGCCTATAAACACCGGATATGTGACCAACGTTGAAAGTAAGAGGGTGATTGTTGATGATAATCAGAGTATTCCACCAAAATCTGAGGCGATTGTATGGGCTAAAGTGAATGGAGGAGGTGGGACTGAAGAGTTGTGGATTGTGGAACCAACAAAAATAGATACACCCATATTGGTAGGAAGAACGCTTGTGAAAACTAGAGAAGACGCCACCATTCCAGTCAGAGTAGTGAATGAATTCAACACGCCTATAAGTCTGAAGAAAGGAGCAGTAATTGGACAGTGCCAGAATATAAGTGCAATAGCACGATGCGAACGGTCACAACAGAAACCTACTATTGAGCCACAGCAGATAAGTCCTACACTCCTAAATAATTTGCTGAACGAACTGCATGGAAATAAAAAATTAAAAGCAGAAAAACTATTAGAAAATTACGCATCCATATTTGCAAACGAAGGAAACACAGGAAGAACCGGCATTGTCAAACATCGCATAAATACCGGAGACGCTAAACCAATCCGACAAGCTCCGCGTAGGGTTCCACTAGCAAAACGTGAGGATGCTAACAAAATTATTGAAGACATGCACAAAAACGGTGTAATCGAACCTTCAATAAGTCCATGGAGCTCACCTATCGTCTTAGTTAAAAAGAAAGATGGTAGCACCCGTTTCTGCGTAGATTATAGGAAGTTGAATGATGTCACAAAGAAAGACAGTTATCCTCTACCAAGAATCGACGATACATTAGACATCTTGTCTGGAGCGAAATGGTTTTCTACATTAGATCTACAAAGTGGATATTGGCAAGTCGAGATCGATGAATGTGACCGTGAAAAGACCGCTTTCAGTATGGGCGACGGGTTGTGGGAATTCTCTGTGATGCCATTTGGGTTATGTAATGCGCCTGCAACGTTCGAGCGACTGATGGAACATGTGTTAAAAGGACTCAACTGGAAGACATGTTTGGTGTATCTTGATGACATTATCATCATGGGAAAAAGTTTTGATGATCATCTGAAAAATCTAGAGGAAGTCTTTCAGCGAATAGCATCAGCCGGATTACGCTTGAATCCCAAAAAGTGTTCATTATGGAAGAAGCAGGTCACATATCTCGGACATAAAGTGTCAACTGAGGGGATTCACACCGAGGAGGGAAAAATAAAAGCAGTTAAAGATTGGCCTCAACCCACCAACATACACGAACTCCGCAGCTTCCTCGGCTTATGCACGTATTACCGCCGTTTTGTACCTGGATTTGCGAACGTGGCTAGAAGTTTACACGATTTAACAAAGAAGAATCGCCCGTTTGTATGGCAGTTGGAACAAGAGAAAGCGTTTGAGCAGCTTAAAGAACTACTTTGTACGGCGCCGATGTTAGCTTATCCAATACCTGGAAAGAAATTCATCCTGGATACAGATGCGAGCGCTTATGGAATTGGAGGTGTCCTGTCTCAGCTCATCGACGGGCAAGAAAGAGTAATTGGGTATTACAGCAGAGTGCTCGGGAAACCAGAGAAAAACTACTATGTGACGCGAAAAGAACTACTAGCTGTGGTGGAATGCGTAAAACATTTCCACAAGTATTTGTATGGACAACGATTCTTGCTGAGGACTGATCATGCAGCACTAAAATGGTTATTACAGTTTAAGAATCCGGAAGGCCAAATTGCACGATGGATTGAAAGATTACAGAATTACGACTTCGAAACAGAACACCGAAAGGGGATTCACCACAAAAATGCGGATGCATTATCACGTCGCCCTTGTCCACTGGAATGTAAACATTGCTCCAAATCAAAGGGAAAAGAAGGTATAATCGACGTGCGGTTACTGAATATAGAACCTGAAGATGATTGGACTCCTCATCGCATCAGAATCAATCAGCTGGAGGACCCTGATCTTACAAAGCTGGTAATGGCCAAAGAAAATGGGGTACGACCACCAAAGGAACAAATAAGTAACGAGAGTCCAACGGCAAAAGCATATTGGGCCCAATGGAACAGCATAAACCTCGTTAATGGATACCTTCATCGTACCTGGGAAAGCGAAGATGGCAAACAGTCTCGTCTGCTGATCATAGTACCGAAGTCCATGATCCCAAAAGTATTGAAAGAATATCACAATGGACCTAGTGGAGGGCACCTTGGAATTACAAAAACTATAGAGAAGATTGAACAACGGTTCTACTGGATCGGTTGTCGAGATTCCATAGCAGAATGGATAAGTAATTGCGTAGAGTGCATGGCAGCTAAAGGTCCTAAAGCCAAAAGTCGCGGTAGGCTACAACAGTACAACGTGGGATCACCATTTGAACGAGTCGCAATGGATATTGCAGGTCCGTTCCCAACCAGTACGGCCGGAAACAAATATCTACTGGTTGTCATGGACTATTTCAGTAAATGGCCAGAAGTATATGCCTTACCAAACCAGGAAGCGAAGACAGTAGCCGAAGCGTTTGTAGAAAATTGGATAACAAGGTTCGGAGTGCCCGTCGAATTACACTCAGATCAAGGCAGGAATTTCGAATCTTCCATTTTCCAAGAAGTCTGTACATTATTGGGCATCCACAAGACACGGACAACAGCGTTACACCCACAATCAGATGGGATGGTAGAGAGATTCAACCGAACGCTCGAAGAACATCTGCGGAAAATCGTTGATAAAGACCAACGGAATTGGGACAAGTGCATCCAGATGTTCCTGCTGGCGTATCGTTCAGCGAAGCACGAGACAACTGGTTACACGCCAGCAAAAATTATTTTCGGATCTGATCTGCGACTCCCTGCTGATCTTAAGTTTGGAACGAATCCTACAGCTGTAAGAAATGATGGAGATTATTGTTCTGCCTTAAAGGAAGAAATGAATGAATTGCATCTAATGGTAAGACAGCATACGCATCTGATGAGCAATAAGATGAAGGACCGGTTCGATCAAGCGGCAAATTCAAAAGGTTTTGAAGAAGGTGATCTGGTCCTGTTGTACAATCCACTTCGAAAGAAAGGCTTGTCCCCGAAACTGCAGACAGCCTGGGAAGGACCCTATATGGTGATGAAACGACTTAATGACGTGGTATACCGCATACAAAGAAATGGAAAAGCACGATGTAAAATGAAAGTAGTACATTTGGAGAGGCTCGCCCCATTTGGTTCAAGAGGATTTGTGCCTAATCGGGACGATTAGGCTTTAGTGGAGGGCAGTGTTACAAAAGTAGTATTAAGTTGTATTTGTACTACTATATGCATCCCTGATTATGAACAATAGCTGTAGGTATATGGAATAGCATTTGTCTTGTTGTAGACATCTGGCGCCACGGCTGTCTGCTTGTCGAAACAACAGACATCTGGCGCCGCACTATCTGCTTGTCTAGTTAAACAATTGCTGAGTCTGGCGCCGCGACTGTCTGCTTGCGTCTGGCGCCGTATAGCCGTATGTTCTGGTAATTTCCAGACGCGATATTCTAGAAGGACACGTCGGCATCAGCGAGAAGTGCGTGGCTATATAAGCCGTGGCAGCGCCAACGAATCAATCAGTGCTAAGAGTAAACTGCTATAGTGTAGACGAGTTGTGAAATAAAGAGTTATTGAATTAAATTAAACAGTGTTGATTTTATTTGTCAATCCAGAGATACGAACCTAACAAAGTAAACTAGCAAGAGTAAATTCGTAACAATATAAATAGTTACAGATGTGAGTGACAAAAAAAATATAGCTTTATACGAGTATAACACATAGCTAAACAAAATAACACCGATCCAGTTACGGAAATATTTAACGCAGCATACGAGTATAATAGGACAATACACTCGATGACAAAACAAAAACCAGTGGAAGTATTTTTCAATAGGAAGAATTATCCGGAAATAAAACAATTGATTGAAAAAAACAAAGACAAAGTTTTACAATATCATAATAAAAAAGAACACAAAAAGTTTATGACCAAAACAAATAATTTACGCACTGTTAAAAAGGCGGTCAAAACGATGTTCAAAAACGGAACAAAAATATTTAAAATACATAGTTATAGAAAACCGTGAGGACACAGTTTTAGTAGAGAGAGGAGGAAGACAACATGTCTTAAGCCTGGGTCCCACTATCGGCGCAAGTAGCACAATTTGTACCGATTTTTATTGGTCTACATCGGCGCAAAATGCCAAAACAAAATTGAGTCAATTTTTAGCAGTCACATTATCGGCGCATATTGTGTCATTTTTTATCGGCGCATATTGACGTTAAATATTCTGCTACGATAATCGGCGCAACGCGGTTACACTGTTGTGCTCAATCATCTGTTTGCAGTAAAAGCTTTTATTTATTTTAAAACATGGATTATTTGAAGAAGGAAAAAGTTGCAGTTGCTCTGCTTACCATTGCAACATTAAAGCTGAAAAAGAAAAATCAAAAACGTAAAACAAATCCTAAACAACGTAGTATCTGGGTGAGAAATTGGCTGGAAAGAAGAAATACTAATGGTGCATATGAAATGACTTTACGTGAATTTCGAGAATGAATGAACGAAAACAATTTTAATGAGTTACTGCAGCTAATTTCCTCACTGATTAAAAAAAGAGATACATGTTTTCGTGAAGCTATTCCAGCAAGTCATCGTTTGGTCTGCACTCTCCGCTTTTTCGCCACGGCGTTACATCTGCATCCACATCTAGTGTTGAGACGGACGAACTACTCTTGCAGCGATCATGCAAACAGTAGAATTGCATAGCTGATCAAAACGGCGAATGTGGCAAAGCTTTACCGGCCGCTTGGCCTGATTTAGTTGTCATTTTTTTCTTTACATTTGAAAATGCCGTTTTTATATTCGCCCATTTTGCTTTGCATCCGTCAACTTCTTGGGTTGGAAATTTCTCCGCGATGTTATTCCAAGCTTTATCTCTTTTGGCGCGATCTTTATATTCTGGGCAGGAATATTCCCAAATACAATTGTGCATTTCAATGGCCTGTATCAAATTCGTTGTGCTTTCATTTGTCCATGATGACACTATTTGTGGTTTTTTCGTCTTTTTGTTTTGCTGGGTGTGGAAGAAATGGTTTCGTCAAACACATTGTCCATAATACCTTCAAAAACTTCGTCGTCTGAATTCATTTCTAAAAATTATTAATTCATTACTTCATATAATAATGCATTTTAATTTTATTGTATGCAACTTACCGAACATATGTTTTATTTACATAGATATGTTTGCAACCAGTAGAGATGTCGAAGATCGATTAATCAAAAACCTTGGACTCGATCTTTTTGTCTATTTTGTTTTTTCGATTGGAATCGAGAATCAATTCAAAAATCATGACGATTAATGTGGATTTTTTTTCAACTTTAAAATTTAAAAATTATTGATAAAGATTTTTCAAATTAATACTTAAAAATTTGCTGAGAAATATTGAGATATTGGTATTGATTGGAGAAATTTTTTCAACTTTCGAATTTAAAGATTATTGAAAAAATATTTCAATTTAATACCTAAAAATTTGCTGAAAAAGAGAGATATTGGTGGTGATTGGCGTATTCGATCGGTGCTCAAGTGCCCGATAAAAATCTGCGCATTTTTCCATTTTTATTGCTCTTTATCAAACATTATAGCGTTCACATTATCGGCGCAACTGGGTCGATTTTGGTTGTGCATTGTAGGCCCAATATCGGCTATGATTGTCGCATTTCATAATATTTAATGCGGTCACATTATCGGTACATGAAAAACGCCGAAAATTGGTACCTTGCGCCGATAGTGGGACCCGGGCTTTACATAAAGATAACATTCGTAATACTCCTATTGAATTTAATAATAAACATAAAAGCATACACAGTGAGCAATTTAAAAAATAAAAAATTTATCTTCACCGAAACTGACGATATATGAATGATACCGAATATTTATACCATTTATTTAATTTAACGACAATAATGGAAAAAATAAACTGATAGAAAATAGATCATTTGGCAGGACAAAAAAGATCAATAAACATTTTAGGGACTATAATAAAATTTATAACTAGGACTCCAGATCATGACGATCTTATTGAAATAAAAACACGTTTAAATGAAATGAAATAATCAACAAAGAGTCATTAACTCACACTTTGAACAATTAGTCTCAAAGGTTGATCCTCAATCAATCTCAACAAGCCTGGCCATATCAGAAACTTTAAAGGAATTAGAAACCCTATTCGAAACTATAAATTCTGTAAAGACAGGAAATTCATTGTCTAAATCTTTAAATTTAAATGATATAAAACAAATAATAAAAAACGAAAAATTAGATATTCCAGTTTTAAATGTAATGGAATACTCCACAATAAATGTAATTAGAGTTAAGGATACATATATACATATGTAATCATTTATAAATATCCTTTAATAACGCAAAAATGTAAATTATTTAAAATAACATCGTTAAGCTATCTACATGGCAAATATATATTAGACAAATATATAGCTCAAGGTAATAGAAATAATTATTCAAGAGTAAAAGAATGTAAACAATCACTAAATAATTTTACATGTAAAAAAAACAAGGATAATGAATGTATTTCGAAATTAGTGCTAAAAGAAAAAGCAAATTGTAAAACTATTGAAGAAACAAATGCAAATATCACAATATTAGATTATGGTAATATAATATTAGATGGAAAATATGGAATTAATAACGAAACTATCTCAGGAGTAAACTTGATCCAGTTTAATGACACCATTAAAATAAATGGACGAAAGTACACAAACATACAGGATACAATAAAGCAGATAATCCAACATGAAGGCACCATAACAATTGATGAAGTAATCAACTCCAATGAAGAAACTAAGCTTACGAATATCTGGAAGTTACATAAACTAAAACTTTATGCTACACAATCACAAGCTTTGGAATTATAATCCTGATAATTTGGACACTACTCAAATTAATCAAACTACGACAAGTTACTCAAGAAAGAAAGAAACTACATGAACTTCAACAACTCACAGCCACCTTTAAGTTATAAGAATGAGGGCATTTTATTTTTTTTTTATAAGAGACAGGAGAATTAATACCAGTATCAACGACACGTATACACAAGTATATGAGAAACGCTGAAAAAGCCAGATCTGTCCTAATTAAATAAACAAGAGTATCAAACACAAGACTTTGAACTCATACCACACCATACCCAAATGCAAGACATGCATACACATGCATAGGCATTAGAGATGAGCGATATTGCGATTTTTAAATCACTGTGATTTCAGTGATTGCTATTTTTAAATCACTGTGATTTTATATTGCTATTGCGATCGCAACTAAGTCGACGTTCGAACGTCGTTGTTGTTGTTGTAGCGGCAGATTCTGCCAATTTGACACTGTTTGGCCGAATAAAAGTCCGGGTCTGTTCCACTTACGTAGACCCGACTGTCATGGGAACGACGGAAACATTTTGTCGTTATTGGCGGCAAATTCTCTTTTGGCTCCTGTAACTGGAGTCAAGTTTTTCCGCCTTTCTTTTCACTACATTTTCGCAAATGTTGGAGTGGTTCGGCTACCTGACACTTAGAGCGTATTGCATAGTTCATTTATATGTTGGTATGATGGTTTCACACATTTCTTAGAAGGAATTACCATTAGTGTGGTTGATAATTTGTTTGTTTAGTATACCCGCTTTTAATATTTTCAAGACCAAATAATTAACGCGAGTTTCCTAATCTTTGGGAAAATATTAAAAACCCGTAATTTTTTTATTCCATCATTTTTTCTGAAATTAATTAGTTACAATTCTTGTTTTCATCACAAAAAGCTTTCAAATTTGGTTTTAACAATAAGTAAAATTAAAAATTTTATTAAAACAAATTAAAATATTCCATTTTGATTATATTTCATCTACCACTTCAAACATCACACTTCACTTCTTTTCCTTGATACATTTCCTGCCATTATTAAAAATTATAAGAACGTTACACTCAAAACTTCAAACCGCTATTACGAAAAATAGTATATACGATATATACAATACCCTGAAGAAAGTTGTTACTTTTCTGCTATTTGCTATTGTGATCGTAATTCACAGGTTCGAATTGCTATCGTAAATCACAGGTTCGAACTGCGATCACAGTTTCGAACTGCGATCGCAATCGCAGTTCATAGAAGCGAACTGCTATTTATAAAAAGTGATCGCAGTTGCGATTTGCGATTTTTCAATCACAGTGAAAAAATCACCGGTAGTGAAATATCGCTCATCACTAATAGGCATGCATAGGCCGCACGATAAGCACTTGTTTACAACAAATAATACAATTAGACTTTAGACCTAAGCCACAAAACATGAATTCGTTATCAACTTAAGGAATAATATATAACCCATAGGATAATACGAAAACATGTTCATTTAAGTATGTGAATTTCTAGAATAAAGATCTTATTCTGCAAAAGTAAATACATATATTTTTAACCGTTCATAAGTATATGAATTAACTGGCGCAGTGCCGTATGTTACGGTGTTAAGACGAAAAATTTGAATTTGCTCAGAAGGACACAATAAGGTGACAATTTCTGTCTTCATCATGCATAATTATTTGACGGTACATTTTAGTAATGTCCACTGTTAGTGCATACTTATGTAAGCGAAAACGAAGAATAGTTGAGTATAACTCTCTCGGTTTCATAGGAGTGACCGAGTAACTTACGACACGAAGCTACGCTAATTGTATATGCAGCATCCGTACGCCCTTATTGAGGCGTTGGAGAAGCCATGTATTTGGCAGATGGCTCTCGACTCAACGTTTACGTAACGAGGAATGCTTATCGATGAGAGCTGCATTAGATTGGCTTTAAAGTTCTGCCAGCTAGTGTCAAGGCGCAATGGAATCGACTCATCCCAATCTAGTTTTTGGATCCAAAGCTTTTGTAATAAGATTTTTGCTTTGGTAACTAGTGGGGCTAGTAATCCAAGAGGATCAAAAAGGCGAGCAGAAACTGACAATATATTTCGTTTAGTGGCTCGCAGATCATTAAAATTGTCATCTAAAACAAATCGAAACAAATCCTCTTTCGGCAACCAATGGATTCCTAACGTTTTAGTGGAACTTTTGTCATTGAAGCTGAATGACTTTTCAGTGCAATCAATGTCGAAAAATTTAGGATAGTTCGAAAACCATTTCGTTAAGGTGAATCCGGCCGAGTTTAGTATTTGAATTACCTCACTTCTCAGAAGATCTGGAGACTCAAAATTTTCGGATCCTGTTAATAAATTCATCATAAAAGTCTCTTTTGATGGCCAATGAACCGAGTGGATATTTCATTGTATTTGCATCACTGAGCATTTGCAAACCCCGTGTTGCGAGAAATGAAGCAGGTGCAGTGCCGTATGTTACGGTGTTAAGACGAAAAATTTGAATTTGCTTAGAAGGATGCTCTCTCCACAAGCTGACAATTTCTGTCTTCTTCATGCATAATTATTCGACGGTACATTTTAGTAGTGTCCGCTGTTAACGCATACTTATGTAAGCGAAAACGAAGAAGAGTTGAGTATAAAGGCCTAACTAAAGGGTGATTTTTTAAGAGCTTGATAACTTTTTTAAAAAAAAAAACGCATAAAATTTGCAAAATCTCATCGGTTCTTTATTTGAAACGTTAGATTGGTTCATGACATTTACTTTTTGAAGATAATTTCATTTAAATGTTGACCGCGGCTGCGTCTTAGGTGGTCCATTCGGAAAGTCCAATTTTGGGCAACTTTTTCGAGCATTTCGGCCGGAATAGCCCGAATTTCTTCGGAAATGTTGTCTTCCAAAGCTGGAATAGTTGCTGGCTTATTTCTGTAGACTTTAGACTTGACGTAGCCCCACAAAAAATAGTCTAAAGGCGTTAAATCGCATGATCTTGGTGGCCAACTTACGGGTCCATTTCTTGAGATGAATTGTTGTCCGAAGTTTTCCCTCAAAATGGCCATAGAATCGCGAGCTGTGTGGCATGTAGCGCCATCTTGTTGAAACCACATGTCAACCAAGTTCAGTTCTTCCATTTTTGGCAACAAAAAGTTTGTTAGCATCGAACGATAGCGATCGCCATTCACCGTAACGTTGCGTCCAACAGCATCTTTGAAAAAATACGGTCCAATGATTCCACCAGCGTACAAACCACACCAAACAGTGCATTTTTCGGGATGCATGGGCAGTTCTTGAACGGCTTCTGGTTGCTCTTCACCCCAAATGCGGCAATTTTGCTTATTTACGTAGCCATTCAACCAGAAATGAGCCTCATCGCTGAACAAAACACGCGCGCGAAACACATTTCGAACCGAACACTGATTTTGGTAATAAAATTCAATGATTTGCAAGCGTTGCTCGTTAGTAAGTCTATTCATGATGAAATGTCAAAGCATACTGAGCATCTTTCTCTTTGACACCATGTCTGAAATCCCACGTGATCTGTCAAATACTAATGCATGAAAATCCTAACCTCAAAAAAATCACCCGTTATAATGTGAATAAGCTAGCTTAAGCCAGCGTAAGCAACTGTCCGAATACACACAAATTGTATGTTGCAACTATAATGTGCTTAACATCAAGTTTCGTTAAGTTTTGTCAAACGTCATTTGCTTAAGCAAAATGCGAAACTGATCGCATGTTCCGTACGGAATCAGCTGTTTTCTCTTTTTGTCAACAGATACATCGTTTTGAATTTGAAGATGGAGAACGACGAATGTTTTATACAAAATTTAATGGAAAATATTGAAAAAGGAAATGTTTTTACGACAAACAATATGCCTTTTCTTTCAATCGGGTGTATATAAAAAAATCTATATGATCAGTCCTCTTCATTTCTAGGAATCGTACAAAAAAACTATCCTACTTTCTCTTCCTGTTTATTTCCCTCACTGAACATGACCGAACTCTATTTTTTAATTTCACTAATTTCTGTCAATATGCGTATTCCTTCTAAAACAGAAGTAAGCATTTTAATTGTTTTTAAATATTTTAATATTCTGTTCATTTTTGCAAAATGCAAACTAAACAAAACCAAAACACAAGTTGTTTTTGACACTTTCTTCTTATGCATTTAAGCACATTATAGTCATTCAAAAGTCTACTCTCCATTCGTTATGCATTCGACAGGCTTTTCGTTCATTTTTTGACAGTAACATACGGCAGCTTATGCATATTATAGTTAGGCCTTAACTCTTCTTGGATGGTTGGACCTACCATCAAAAGTTCACACAACGCTATTTGAGTTGAAGATCGACTCGAGGCATCAAATACAACACGTAATTTCGTTGTTGTGCTCTCGGGCCTTAAAACGCATTGATGCGGAATGAAGTAGTGTGGCTCACTCGGGAGCTTATTGTTCGTTGGGCTCATGTGACCCAATGCTTTATATTCATTCATAAAGTCCAGATACATTTTGCGAAGTTCTGGATCTTTTAATGTCCTTCTCTCAAGGGCCTGAAACCGCCGAACTGCGGCTAACTTACGGTCAGCTTTAAAAGGCATTCTAACTTGAAGCCGTCCTGAATACTTGAGTTGTATTTACGAAAAAATTTTCACACTGTTGTTGCTCTTGTGTGAATTTAATGCTACAAATGCCGAAGGTAATTCTTCTAGAGCCCAAAATTTTTGACTACTGAATCTATTTACGTGAAGTCTTCTTCAGCTTGGCATAATGTGCTATGTAATCTCGGAGGAGAACTTATATTACTGGCGTATTTGCCAGATACAATCCATCCTAAAACGTTTTCTGAAAAGTTGGCTTGTTAGGACCATTTTTAATTTGGCCAACAGCTAAAATATCGAAAAATGTTTCAGCACCCAAAAGGATACCTACTTTTTTAGATTTGTGGAATTCTGGGGCCGCCAATTCAATATTGCGCGGGATTTTCCAGCCACTAACATTGATGTTATGGTCTAAATGATTTGCCGAAATGCATCGCATTACCAAGAATTCCGCCGACAATTCATAACTATTTAACCGCGACTTGACGAACGCGCTAAGTTTTAACCCCAGTTTTGTATTGGAATTGCCAATTCCTATTACGCTTAATGTTTTGTGCTGACGTCGAATCCGCAACTTTTGTGCCAAGGCCTCCGTCATAAAGTTGACCTGGGAGCCTGAGTCCAGCAATGCTCTCGCAGGCAGGTAATATCCACAGCTGGTCCTCACTAAAAGTACCCGATCCGGCATACTCGCTATATGCATGGCATGTGTGGTGGATGGTTGCGTATGAGGTGCAGCGGGGAAAGAGACTGGAAACTGGTGCAACAGCGAGTGATGAAAACGATTGCATATCCGGCAACGATCCGCTCTGCTTTTGGAAACGGTATGTCCCTAACGCAAGCAATTTATGCATAAGGGTACCGATTTGGCAAACTCGAACCTCTGTTACACCGGAAGCACCTTGAAGGTGGGGCAGGCAGTCAAATGATGATCCCTCGATTTGCACTGTTGGGAAAGAGGCTGCCTCGTATTTGTTGCAACTAGCGCCGATTTGGTTCTGTCCATATGTTGTTGTTTACCATGATTTGCATTGCTTGTAGGTATGGGCTTCGTCCTAGAGCGTGATGCTCCTTCCGCTGATAGCTGCTGGTATCTTCGATTTAGGGTGGCTTCACAGTCCTTCCACAGTGGCAGTTTGTCATAGTCCAGCGCTTCTTCCCAATTGGATCGGGTGGCAGGGTCAACCTTTTTCATTACAATGTGTATGATTATTGCGTTCGTTATTTGTTTTTCATCGCCCAGCGATAGCA
This sequence comes from Bactrocera dorsalis, assembly GCF_023373825.1. Taxonomy (NCBI): domain Eukaryota; kingdom Metazoa; phylum Arthropoda; class Insecta; order Diptera; family Tephritidae; genus Bactrocera; species Bactrocera dorsalis. Next base: position 43,889,400 of record NC_064303.1, read on the forward strand.
AAGAGTCATAAACAGCAGACACTTCATCAATCATTGATCGCAATGAAGGCGCGGATGGCTTTGGGATTGTTGGCAGCTCAAAAAGTTTAGATATTGTATTGAAAAATATCAACATTTGTTATCATAAACTTTTTTGAGACTTTCCAACGCTTTCGGGTAATTTTCATCCGACATCTGAAACGCTTTAACTGTTCCCAGAGCCTCTCCAGATAGACAATTTACCAAATGGTTAAATTTTTCTATATTTGGGATATTTGGATCATTATGAACCAATCTCTCAAACAAACTCATAACATTTTTAAACTCTGAATATTCTCCCTTGAATTTCGGCAAATTCATTTTATGCTGCTGTCTTTTATGACAATATAAGCAATTAAATTTGCTTTTACACTTTGTACAGAGTCTTTTTGATCTGACAAAGTTGTTCCTTTCGTTAATGTTTAATTTTTTAAACTTCTCGCAAGTTTTAAGTTTATGCCCTCTTTTACATAGTTCGCATGACGTTTGCTTTTTCTATTCGGATGGGAACGATTGCATTATGTGAAAGCGTTTGTTTAAATTGTTTTTGCTACTAACTTGGAATCTATTGAAGCTTCGTTTTGGTCGTCTTTAATGTTCTTAGCTTTGATTTTTTCTTCTAACCTTTCCGCAATTTCATATTGGGTGGTGAGAGAATCTTTCATTTGTTGCCACGTTGGGCACTTTTTTCGAGCGATTGCTCCCATAGAAGTAACGACTTTTCTGGTAATGCGGCGGTGCAAGTGTTCAGAATTGGGTCCCAGCTCTCTGGGGGAATATTTTATGTCGACAGAGTCGACAAACAATTAGAAACAGTGGATTGTAGTGTTATAAATTCTTCACTTGTTTCTTTCTTGATTTTAGGCAAGTTTAATAGTGTCGTTACTTGCTTATCGACCAGTATTCTTTGGATTTCGTATCTAGCTTTTAGAGCTTCTCATGCCAAATTGAAATTATCGTCATTAAGAGCGAACTGTTTGACTATTACGCCTGCTTGACCTTTTGTTCTGTATCGGAGGTGATACAATTTTTGCAGTTGTGATAATTGAGGATGGTTTATGTACACGGCCGGGAACATGTCCCGGAAGCACGGCCATTCTTCATAACCTCCATAAAATGTTTCTGTGTCACAGGCGGGCACCTCGAGCTGGATGCCGAAATTTGCCGTTTGACTGTCTACTTGCGGCGGCTCTACTCTACTGTGGGGAGTAGGTGCAATTGCTTTAATGAGCTTTAGTTGATCCGAGATCATCGCTTTTGTTTCTTCGTACTGGTCTAAGCAGTTTTCGTATATTGCGTAAGCCGAGGATTTGAAATTATGTGTATCTGAATCGTCAGAATCTAGAATGGCCGCTTGGAAGCGAGTCCAAAAATTTGTAAGATTTTGATTTTTGATTTCTAATAATGATTCAGAGTTTTCGTGAATCGGTGAAGCGGCAAATCTAGTGCAGTATCTTAATAAATTGTCACTTTGGGAAATGAATTTAACAACCTGTTTTGAGCGTGCAGCTCCTGCAGGTGTATTTTGATTTTTTGCGTTATTAACCATTTTGGTTTTATTTTAATTTTTAATCTGTAAATAAATAATTTTTTCTCTCAGTGGAACTGATTTGAATAAGGAAATTGAATTGAAAATTTTTTAGGTAAATGTTTTTATTTTCAGTTTAGGCTGCTTCGTGTTAATATTACCGTTTCTGCTTATTTGCAAAATAATAATATTTATTTATTTTATTTTAGTTTTAAGTTTTCAAATATCCGCACTTTTAATTTATAAAAGCCGTTTACGTCCTTATGTTAGTATTTAGGTACACCCTAATACTTGGACTTGTATGTAAGTTTATATGTGCTTATGAAGGTACTTATGTTTTGTGCAATTGAGAGCTCGCTGAGGAGATCAATGGTCTTTTTGCATAAGTATGCACGAATTGTTGTGTTTCTATGAATATGCTTTGTTCGTAAGCAATTGAGAGCTCGTTAAAGAGATCAATTCGCTTTGTGCCACGTATGCACGAATTGTTTGTGCTAATGTATGTGCGCAAAGTGTATGCTGTAATGTTTTGTGCAATCCCGCTTGTTTTTATTTGACAAAGAACAAGGGGTGTTGCTGAATATTTACCAATGACTTTGTATAGAAAGACTTTGTATATAAGTATAGTTATATGCAATTACCAATATCTATTTTTTTTTTGGTATCAATAATTATTTTTTATTACTAAAATAATCAGCGTTGTTTAATTATTTAAGGAATAATTCGATCATCCTTTTATGAAAATTATTTAAAATAATTCGATCACCCTTTTATGAAAATGATTTAAAATTTAACACATAGTACCCAGTGCAGGGTATAAATTCGAAGGTGAACTCTATAAAGAAAATGAGCGCGAAAACGGATTAAGTAAACCAAATGTTTTCCGTATGCACTATTATACATATGTATATACTTATGTTTATAAGTATGTAAATGTTCTAATATGTACATAAGTATGTAGGTAAAAAAATATATATTTGCACCAGGTAGATACGCATATATGTATGTTTGTAAGTATTTTTTTTTGTGTTGCTTTTTCCGTAATAATTTTAATTATTGCCTTCGCTTACTAACTTTAAGCAATCCATAAGCAGGTATAAATGGTATTGCTGGATACTGGTGCAAGTGAATACTTGAATTTTTATTTTATTGGTGCGTTAATACTGTTTAGACTGCCCGAAGGTAAGCTAGTACATAGGCATCGAAAATTTTGGTAATTGTATTTATGTACATATGTATGCATATGTGTATATATATTATATTGAACAGTTAGCACCGTTTGGTAGCCGCATTACATTTTAAATGAAATGTGTCATAGGCTTTATATTCCTATATATACATACATACATATGTGCATGGAATATATAATATTAAAGGACTTGATACGCTCACTTGGTATTTTGGTATAATATGTTTTGCAGGGTATATTTCTTTCTGCGTTTTGTTCCTCTTTCTTTGCTCCAGCTGACTACCTCCTTCTGCCGTTGTTTTGTTTTGTGTATGTATATTTGTTGTAATGTGCGCGCCCGTCTGTTTCTTTTTTGTTTGTTTTATTGGTGTTTTAGTTTTTCGGCCCGATTTGTGTTTAAGCTTATTGTTTAAATTTCATTTTCGCGCACGATTAATTATTTAGTTGATGTTTTGTGTTTAGGTAACGCGAGTTATGAAGTAAAAGTCTTCCGGTCTGATTTGTAGCAAGAATCAAAAAAACTCTGCCATCAGATCAGCAACTCGAGTCTGCCCCAATGTGTGGGTATACCGCACATTCCAACAGACTCAAAATATGCTGACTCTGCTGTTTTGGTCATGTACTGGCTGATCATGCGATGTGGTGCACAACTGCATGCCGTCAGACGTAACCTGAGATGTAACTCCCCCAGAGCCACTCTGAGAAGTCTCCTGACTTCTTTTATTTATGATTTTCAAACTTATCTTTTCATTCTTTCTTTTACATAAGTAAATAGTAACAATAATTATACTTATTAATATTGTTATAATTAGTGAGCCACTTATGCCATAGGATACATTCTTATGATACTTTAACTCTTTGATTTCATATAAATTTTCGATATGGTTTAATATCATTTTTTCAAAGTTTACTTTCACTTCATATGTCTGATTTAATATTGATACAGGATATATGTATTTGTCAAAAAATTCTTTTTTACAATTTTCATACGATTTATTTTTTATTTCGATTTTACAATTACCGAAATTTATTATATAATTTTTTTGAAGTGCAAATTTCCGTTTATCGCAGTTTTGGATCATTTCATTGTTATTGGCATTTTTAACTAGCAGAGTATCATCAGACAACTCTTGCACATAGGTTATGTTATTATATTTAAATATACAATTATGATTAAAAATACAATTTTCACTTAATTTTAATTTTCGTAACAATGTATTAGCTTTAAATTGATAATGTTTAGATTCTAACGTTATTATTTCCTCATCTATTTGATCAATTTCTAAATTATTTCTATTAGGCAATGGTGTAATTAATTTTAAATCTGTAGAAAAATATGTTTTTGGTATTTGGATAGCGAACACCAGTGCTTCATTCTTGATAGCTACCACTCCTATTTTGGCTAGTTTCAGCTTATAAAAATCTATATCAAAACTATCTATTTCCTCTTTTGTTAACATCCCCGGATGTATCAAATTGTTTTTGAATGTTATGTTATTTTGAATTTCATGAATCTTCCCTTCTACATATATGTCTTAATTTATTCAATTGATCATTGTAAAGGACCAATTTCGCTAGCTCTCTATCCTCCTTTTGTATCTGATTTAATTCTTTTAATATTTTACTCCTGTTATTCTTTACTATTGTTTTCATTAAATTAATTGAATCATTAAAATGCTCATTTATTATAATCTGCCTATTGAGATTTGAAATTGCATTGTGCGAATTTCCCTCCATTACTTCTAAATGACTAATTATCTCCTGTCGGTCCTCCTCGTCCATTACCCCGAACAACCATTTGTACATTGTCCCTCCTAAATTAACTAGACCTCTCTTATTTCTTCCTACTTTGTGGGTAATTGACCTAATTTTTGATTTTATTACGTTAATTTCATTAAAAAGAAGCGCCTTATTACTTAGGTCTGCTTGTCTTATATGTTCTTCCATTTCCTCCACCAAACTTGCTAGCTCTTTTGGATGTATAATATGTAGTATTAGTATTGTATTTACTTCGTCTACGATCACAATTTCGCCGAGTTGGATCATGGTGTATCCTGCTTCTTCAACTATTGGTGACACTTGTAGGAATGCTATAGCCAATTTCATGGCGGTCATCAGAAACATTATTATCCACATCATCTGAAAATGTGTTGACTCGTGAATTAACGCTTTCCAATACATCCCCATTATGTACTAAAGGGTGATTTTTTAAGAGCTTGATAACTTTTTTAAAAAAAAAAACGCATAAAATTTGCAAAATCTCATCGGTTCTTTATTTGAAACGTTAGATTGGTTCATGACATTTACTTTTTGAAGATAATTTCATTTAAATGTTGACCGCGGCTGCGTCTTAGGTGGTCCATTCGGAAAGTCCAATTTTGGGCAACTTTTTCGAGCATTTCGGCCGGAATAGCCCGAATTTCTTCGGAAATGTTGTCTTCCAAAGCTGGAATAGTTGCTGGCTTATTTCTGTAGACTTTAGACTTGACGTAGCCCCACAAAAAATAGTCTAAAGGCGTTAAATCGCATGATCTTGGTGGCCAACTTACGGGTCCATTTCTTGAGATGAATTGTTGTCCGAAGTTTTCCCTCAAAATGGCCATAGAATCGCGAGCTGTGTGGCATGTCGCGCCATCTTGTTGAAACCACATGTCAACCAAGTTCAGTTCTTCCATTTTTGGCAACAAAAAGTTTGTTAGCATCGAACGATAGCGATCGCCATTCACCGTAACGTTGCGTCCAACAGCATCTTTGAAAAAATACGGTCCAATGATTCCACCAGCGTACAAACCACACCAAACAGTGCATTTTTCGGGATGCATGGGCAGTTCTTGAACGGCTTCTGGTTGCTCTTCACCCCAAATGCGGCAATTTTGCTTATTTACGTAGCCATTCAACCAGAAATGAGCCTCATCGCTGAACAAAATTTGTCGATAAAAAAGCGCGAAACACATTTCGAACCGAACACTGATTTTGGTAATAAAATTCAATGATTTGCAAGCGTTGCTCGTTAGTAAGTCTATTCATGATGAAATGTCAAAGCATACTGAGCATCTTTCTCTTTGACACCATGTCTGAAATCCCACGTGATCTGTCAAATACTAATGCATGAAAATCCTAACCTCAAAAAAATCACCCGTTATTATGCTAAACCTATCCTCTTCATTTTCCGTGCCTACTTTATCTAATTTAAGTGGTCTTTTTATGTTTGCTACATGAATATTTTGCAAGGGGGTGATTCGAAAATATGGTTCGTCTTTGTGTCGTACTCTTTTATAATTTTTTATCGGACCTACTTGTCTTGTTTCTTTATAGTCTTCTCTGTACCTATTTCTATTGTGTATGGTGAGTTGTTTCTTCTGGTCTATTGTATTTTTTAAAATGGTTGGATCAATACTATTTCTTGCATTATTGGGTGTACATTTTATGGTTGAGTGATAGCGATCATTATAGTTTCCTATAACGATCTGTATCCTCATTTCTGTTGAGAGGCTTGGATCCTCAATTCCTGTTAGTTTTTCTAACAAGGTTGAGTGCAGCCTCTCAATGTCTGCATTACCTGTATGAGAGTTTGGTTTTGTTAAGTGTACTTCGACTCCTTCTGTATTTAAGAACTGAATTAACTGTTCGGCCCTGAATTCGTTGTCCATGATAATCTTCTTTGGTTTCCCAAATTTCGTGAAATGTTCAATTACAATGGCCTTTTTTGCTCTCCAATTTCTATCAGTTATATTGTATGCTGCGGCAAATTTTGTTAGTTTATCAGTGACTGTGACAAATGACTCCTTTTTAAAATGAAAAATGTCTATATGTATAATTTCATTTTTATCTGAAGGGGTCTCTGTTAGTTTAAACTTCGGCTTTATCGGTTTCCTGTCATATTTAATTTGCTTGCATTTTTCGCAATTACCTATAATTAGCTGTACATGTTCCCTTAATTTTGGATAGTATATTTTATCCTTAAGTGTATTGTAAGTCTCGTTTATTCCGCTATGCATTGACTCGTTACTATGGTAAAGTGAAATTTGTGTATGTAGGTCCTCTTCTTGTATAATTTCTGTTGCTTTTTTTGTACATTTTATGAATTGCAACTTTCTATTGCAAGAAAACATGCTTATTAGTAGTAGTTGAATTTTGTGATAATCGGTCTCCTCTACTTCGGAAAAAATTCCCACTTTGCCCTTGTCAATATGTCTTCGGAAAATATTTTTCAATATGTTCTCCGTATCGATAGGGTTTATTTCGATTACTTTCCTTCCGTGTATTATTTGAACTTCAGTTTGGGGACTATATGTTATTATAATTTGGGTCTTATACTTGTTGACAATTTCTTCTTTTATGAAGAAGTGTTCTAATAGTTCCTCTTCTGCGGAATGTATTGTATCTGACATTTCTAAATTGGATGCTTTATCATTGCTTTCATCGATTTTTGGAAAATTTTCAATTCGGCTTAAAAAATCTGCTACTACATTATTTTTCCCTTTCTGATATTCAATTTCATAATTAAACTCTTGCAGTTTCGAAAGCCACCTTTAGTGACGTTGTGAAAACTCCCTTCCTTTATATTTATTATTTAAAAATACTATCGGGCAATGAACAGTTATAATTTTAAATTTTGTGCCATATATGTACGGCCTGAAATAAGTTATTGAATATATAATAGCTAGAAACTCTTTATCTGTTGTAGCATATTTCCGCTCATGGTTATTTAAAGTTCTGCTAATATAGCACACTGGCTGACCTTGTTGAGAAAGCACTGCTCCTATTGCGTAATCGCTTGCATCCGTTGTAATAGTAAATTCCTTATCATATTCAGGGTATTTTAAAATTGGATGCGATGAAATTAGTGTTTTAAAATTTTCGAAACTAGCTATGTACTGTGGATCTCTTGAATTTATTTTATAGCCTTTTTTTTAATATTTAATCATTGGGTAAGCTATTTTAGAATAATCTTTTATGAATTTTCGATAATAGCCCGTTGCTCCTAAAAATCCTCTTAACTGTTTCTCAGTTTTTGGTATTGGTAGCTTTTGAACTGCTATAATTTTATCTGGATTAGGCTTGATGCCCTCTTTTGTTAAAATGTGTCCTAGGAATGTAGTTTCTCTTTGAAGAAAACTGCATTTATCTGACTGTATTTTTAATTTATTCTCTTGTAGTTTCAAAAAAAATTTTTTTAATGAGTTTATGTGCTCTTCTAATGAAGTTGAAAAAATTAATATGTCATCTAAATATACGACACATATTTTATTTATATATTCCCTCAATATGTCATTCATAAATCTCTGAAAAGTAGCTGGGGCATTTTTCAACCCGAAAGGCATTCGGACGTATTCATATAGTCCTGCCGGAGTAACAAAAGCTGTTTTCTGGATGTCCCTTTCTGCCATTAAAATCTGATGGTAACCTTTTGCTAGATCTATAGTGCTAAAGTACTGTGTTTTGCCTAATTTATCTAAGATTCCATCGATATTCGGTAGAGGGTACTTATCGTCTACAGTCAATTGGTTTAACCTCCTGTAATCAACCACTAGCCTGAATTTTTGTATTCCTGACTTATCTATCTTTTTCGGTATTATTAGAATAGGTGAGCTATATCTACTGTGACTTTTTCTTATTATCCCTTGCTCTTCTAATTCAGAAATTTGTCTTCTTACTTCTTCTTCATGTTTTGGAGGTAATCTATAAATTCTTGAGTTTATTTGTTGATCCGTAACTGTTTTAATTTCATGAACTACTGCTTTTGCATTTGTGAGCTTGTCCCCTTTGTTTGGAGGACAATAAGCTTTTTTATTGACCGTGTAAATGATTCGAACGAAAAGAAAAACGAATTTAATTATTTTAGTTAAAACGATTTATTACGATTTAATTTTGTTGCCAATCGCGCTTATTTTATATAATATTTAACAATGATTAATTGCTTGCGCTTGCGCTTGCGGTTATCGCGACATTCTAATGCGACAGACTAAACAGCTCAAAAAAAGTTGATTAACCTACAGCCTTTCTCCTAATTCATACGGTGGCTACGGTATAAAGATCAGCTGAGATAGTGGTACATGTTCTAATTCTATGCATTTACACTAATGTAGGTATGTATGCTTGCCTAAGCAAGTATGATAAGAGTGCGTTATCAAAGTCACTCAAATAGCCAAAACCGGTTTAGCGATTGCCGGCGCTCAGACTTAAAGCAAGCATATCTTTAGTTTAAACAATGTTGTTGTATACAATTAAGTGCTAAGAATGTTGGCACATAATAAAATATGTGTAAAAGTAGCAGTGATGATTTCTACTACTAAATTCGCAAATAAAAACTATGTATCTATTTCTTAACATACTCCGCCCGTTGAAAGGTTTAGGCTTTCAAGATATTATCATCGATTGGTAGGAGACACAGCTTGGAAACAGCTCGCTTGTACACGCCATTTGGTGTCTTTAGAACTGCGACTCGCACCACCTGGTCCTTTCCGGAAATGGTTTCGATGACTCTAGCCAAAGGCCACTTTAGCGGGGGGTTGTTCTCGTCCTTTATCAAAACCACGTCCCCGAGCTTGAGATTCGACGAAGATGAGTGCCATTTATGGCGTTGTTGTAGAAGAGTTAGATATTCTGCCTGCCATTTCTTCCAGAATTGTTGTTGCAGGTAGCACACTCGCTGCCATCTGCTAAGATGATTGATATAGAGAGGAGTGATGTCAGGTTCTACCACGGATGTGAAAGGTGCGCCAATGAGAAAGTGCGCAGGGGTAAGCACCTCGAGATCGTCAGGACTTTCTGTAATGGGACATAAAGGTCGTGAATTTATAATCGCGGATATTTGGCACACAAGTGTGCGAAGCTCATCAAAGCTTAATTTAGAAAGGCCCACAACTCTATAAAAATGATATTTGGCCATTTTGACTGCAGCCTCCCATAAACCGCCAAAGTGGGGAGAGCGAGGGGGTATCACCTTCCATTCAATTTGATCGCTTGCACACTGCTCGTGAATCACTTTCGAGTGCTCTTGGCTCAAAAATAGTTTTTTCAGCTCCGATAGCTCATTTTTAGCTCCAACAAAATTGGTGGCATTGTCCGACCATATAGTTTGAGGTCTGCCACGCGTACAAATAAATCTTTTGAGGGCTGCGAGGAATAAAGAGGTTGCCAAATCCTTTACCAGCTCCAAATGAACGGCCTTGGTTGCGAAACAAATAAAGATGCAAATGTAGCATTTAATTGGAGCTCTATTGCGTACGTCCGATTTGTAAAAAAATGGCCCACAAAAGTCCACTCCGGTAGTTAGGAATGCTCGATTGCATTTAACTCTTTCCGATGGTAAATTTCCCATTAAATGTTCCATAAGCTTAGGCTTGACATGAAAACAACGTACGCATTTGTTAATAATTCGACTTACGGTTTTACGCCCACCAATAGGCCAATACTGTAGACGAATAGATGCTAATAGCGATTGAGGTCCAGCGTGTAAAAGTTTCCTATGAAAACTGCTGATGATTGCGTCAGTCACCGGGTGACGTTTTGGCAAAATAATTGGGTGTTTCGATGAAAAATCCAAATTTGAATGCTGAAGTCTTCCACCAACTCGAAGCAAACCGCGCTCGTCGAGAAAGGGAACGAGCGAACGAATTTCAGATGAAGACTTTATCGCCTCTTTGGATTCAAGTGCTTTGTATTCATCTCGAAGATGCGTCCTTTGAATCATTCGTATAAGTATAAAGGTTCCTTCCTGTACTTCCCTTACTTTGAGTGGTCCAGAAAATCTCATTCCAGCTCTGCTGGAAAACCGATAAATATATGCATATACTCTCTGTAATTGTTCAAATGAGTTAACAAATTTGCAACTTAAAGACATGTCTAAAGTAGAAACAAATACAAATGCACGCTTTCGGCCCTCAGGCAGGTCCTTTGTTGGTAGGAGAGGAGATTTAGGCCAGTTAGATTGATCGCCACCCAGATAAGAGGGACCGTATTTCCATAAATCCATGTTTAATAGTTCCTTGGGGCTAGCTCCTCTTGAAAGAACGTCCGCTGGGTTGGAATCTGTTGGAACATGGCTCCAAACCATACCTGTTGTGAGAGTTTGAATGCTGTTAATGTGATTTGCGACAAAAACGTTGAAATTAGCTGGTTCACTACGCAACCACGATAGCACTGTTGTGGAGTCAGACAAACAAAATACTCCTTTTGCTTTGAAATGCGCAGAATTGATTACCTTTGCGATTAATTCAGCTAACAGTAATGCACCACTTAGCTCAAGCCTCGGTACCGTTAAAGGTTTTAGTGGAGCTACGCGAGATTTGGAGCAGAGAAGGTTGGTTCGGATGTGTCCGCCTCTTTCAGCGCGTATGTATATGCAGGCCCCATAGGCAGCCTCACTTGCATCACAAAATCCATGTAGTTGTACTTCAGCTTCTGGCATCAGCAAGTATCGATCAAAACTAAAACGAGTTATTAGTTTGTATTGATTGCATATTTCTAGCCATTCTGTTTGAATTCCTTGAGGTGGGCTTTCTTCCCAATGTAGCTTCTCTTTCCACAAATGCTGCAAGAATATTTTGGCTTTGGCCACCACAGGTCCGATCAGACCAAGGGGGTCGTAAAGCCTAGCTATAGCCGAAAGGATTGTGCGTTTAGTTACCTTAGCCGATGTTCCGAAGGGTGAAAAAGAAAATATGAATACGACCAACTTTTGGGACCCAATCCAAGTGTCTTTGTTATGCTTGTACCGTCGTCGAAGGTTAGGAAGTCCTGTTTGTCATTATCTTCAATATCAATCAAGACTCGATCATCATTCGAACACCATTTCCTCAAGTGAAAGTTTCCGAGAGACAAACACTTTTTAGTCTCATTTAATATCACTTTTGCTTCGCCCACCGAGCCCGCACCGGTAATCATGTCATCCACATAAAATCCATTGTGTATCGTTTCGGCTCCAACGGGATAAACATGAGCTTCATCGCGGCCAAGCTGCTGCATTGAACGAATGGCTAGGAAAGACGCTGGCTTCGTTCCATAAGTGACGGTATCTAACTTAAAAATGCGAAAATCTTCATTAGGTTTGTCCCTCCATATTATACACTGCAGGAAGTTGTCTGGATTAGATATCCTTACACAGCGATACATTTTACAAATGTCTGCAGTAAGAGCAATTTTGAAAGTGCGAAATCGAAGTAAAATATCAAAAAGTGGAGGTTGAATGGTTGGTCCTTTCATCAGAATCGAATTCAACGAAAGTCCATTGCTGGTTGGCGCAGAGCCATCAAAAACCACACGTAGTTTTGTTGTTGTGCTATCAGCCTTTAAAACACAGTGATGTGGCATAAAATTCATTGGAATTTGCTTTGGTATAGTGTCAACGACTGACATATGGTTCAAAACAAAGTACTCCTTAATGAATGACGAATATTGTTGTTTTAGTTCAGCATTGCGCTGAAATTTCCGCTCTAAAGCCTTGAATCGATTGATAGCCTGCTGATAGGACTCTCCTAGTTCGCAAGAAGGTGATTTTGTTGGTAATCGAACCGAAAACTCACCAGATTCTAATCGCTTATGGGTTTTTATAAAGTGCTCTTCACACAAATCCTCCTCTATTGTAGTCTTTGGTGTGGAGTCAATACAATTCTCTATTTCCCAAAAGCGTTGAACTAGGTTATGTAAGTCGTCATCTGTGTCATTTGCTAGAGCCGTGTCGATGGCTGCTAAGCAAGATAGCTTCGAAATGTTGTATGTTGTTGCACCTGATACAACCCACCCTAGCTTTGTCTTTTGTAAAAGCGGTAAATTTTCAGCCAGGCGTATCTGGCCGACGCATAGCAGGTCAAAGAATAAACTAGCTCCAATGAGCATATCAACGCGTTGCGGTTCGAAAAAGTGTGGATCTGCTAAGCGTATGTTTGGTGGTATATTCCAATTAATACCCTTTAAAGAACGAGATGGTTGAACATCGGTGATGGTGGGGGTGATGACCGCAGACAATTTGGCAATGTAATCGTTACTGCGCGAATGCAGGTCGAAATTAACGATATGATTAGCAACGAAATCATTTTGGCCTATACCAGAAATGAACTGTGAAGATTTGATCTTCTTCAATTGTAGTTGATTAGCGAGTCGATTGGTTATAAAGTTCAATTGTGATGCAGAATCTAGCACAGCCCTGCAGGGAATGAGGGAGCCAGATCGATTTTTTACATAAATTATGGCGGTTGCTAAGAGAACGAAATCTCTGTCAGCAACGCTAGCCTGAACTTCAGATGCGACGAGTGCAGAGGCTGAAGGACCGAAAGATGAAGAAGAAAGCGAATACGGGTTGAACGAACTAGATGTAGTTGGTTGTGATAGCTGCGTTGGTTTATCAGAAACCATTGGTTGTGAAATTGTAGGAAAAGAATTTGTGTCTTGATGAAGCAGACTGTGATGCTTCGACGTGCAATGTCTACAGTGTCCGGACTTGCAGTCTTTAAGTGAATGCCCGACTCGAAGGCAATTCAAGCATAAGTTAAATCGTTTTGCTTCTTTATAGCGCATGGTGGGCGAAAGGCTTAGAAACTGCTTGCACTTTGCGATTTTGTGTTCACTAGAACTGCACAATATGCATCCAGCTACAGCTGCCGTTAACAGAACCTTACGACTAAGGTGATTTGACAATTTCTTGCCTACCTGTTTTTCCGGAAGTCCAAGGACATACTCTATATTTTCCAGTTGCTGACAGCGTTGTTCCAAAAATCTAGCCATTGAATTCCATGTAGGTATTTCGCTTACAGGTGTTTGCTCCTCCCATTTCGCGCGAGATTTGATGTCCAAATTTTGGGACACTAGTTGAATGAGTAAGCAGTCAGCAATCTGTTCCTTGGTTCCCATAGTTTGCAATGCCCGCAAGTGAGCGTTTACGGTGTCGCTGAGTTCTCGAAGTTTGGCAACCTTATCACCCTCTACCCTCTTGAGCTGAAAAATATCTCTGATATGAGCCTGGAAATTTAAGCGTTTATTATCAAATCTAGCCTTTAGCAAATCAATAGCCTTATCATAATTTTGTTCATTTATCTCTAATGAACGAATGGTGTCCAACGCTGCATCATGTAGACTTGACCGAAGGTGCTGGAATTTCTCAATTCTTGTTAAGTCTACGTCCTGATGTACAACGGTGTTGAACATCGAGAAGAAATCTGGCCATTCCGAATATTTACCGTTGAACGTTGGAATTTGCAGGACCGGTAACCTCTGCTTTGGCTGAGAAACAATAATTGACGTTTGATCGCCAGCAAATGGCCGCGTCGTAGAGCTGTGAGCTTCGGAAGCCCCGCAAGCGTGCCGCTGACGTGTCAGTTTGGTTTTTACCTCAATGTAGTGGTTGGTAAATTCCGCTAAAATATCATCAGCGTCGTTGTCCTCTAGTTGCGTGTAGAGAGCGTCAAACCTTTTTTCCAGCCTATCCGCTTGCTCGATACGTACCTCCACGGCAGCTTCGTCGAATTCACGCAAGACATCGAAAGTCAACGTGTTGTTGAGTACGGTGACTTGTTGGATAAATGAATTCAGCTTCTTCTGGGCTTCAGCTGATTCCATTTTCTTGGGTGCCATTTTTTGCGTCAACGACCGAAAGTTTTAAATAAATTTGCGGAAAATTACGAAATTATTATTATGTTAATTCCGCGATCACGTCGGGGTCACCAGAATGTTTGGAGGACAATAAGCTTTTTTATTGACCGTGTAAATGATTCGAACGAAAAGAAAAACGAATTTAATTATTTTAGTTAAAACGATTTATTACGATTTAATTTTGTTGTCAATCGCGCTTATTTTATATAATATTTAACAATGATTAATTGCTTGCGCTTGCGCTTGCGGTTATCGCGACATTCTAATGCGACAGACTAAACAGCTCAAAAAAAGTTGATTAACCTACAGCCTTTCTCCTAATTCATACGGTGGCTACGGTATAAAGATCAGCTGAGATAGTGGTACATGTTCTAATTCTATGCATTTACACTAATGTAGGTATGTATGCTTGCCTAAGCAAGTATGATAAGAGTGCGTTATCAAAGTCACTCAAATAGCCAAAACCGGTTTAGCGATTGCCGGCGCTCAGACTTAAAGCAAGCATATCTTTAGTTTAAACAATGTTGTTGTATACAATTAAGTGCTAAGAATGTTGGCACATAATAAAATATGTGTAAAAGTAGCAGTGATGATTTCTACTACTAAATTCGCAAATAAAAACTATGTATCTATTTCTTAACACCCTTCTTTATAGATAAGTTTATTGAAATGCTTTAATAATTTTTCGATTTCCTTTTTCTCATTTGATTTTAAATGATCGAGGTTGATGTTCTTTACTTCACTTATATCTAATGAATAAACTTGCTCTTGCATAGTTTTCATATAGAATGGAATTTTAACACCATTTTTAAGCTCAATTTCTTCGTTTTCAATATCGATTATACTGAAATTATTAAATATAAAATCGTTCCCTAGCAGAAGATCGTACGGTTTTTCAAAGTCTATTTTCAACCATCTCATCCTAGCATTGTGAGGGTATTTAAATTCTAGCGGACATGGTGTCTAAACTCTTTCGTTAGACGCTCTTATATCACCATTCAGTGTACTAATTATTGTTTTATTTTTTTCTAAAACCGGTAACTTATAATGTTCGAAGCTTGATTTTTTCATAATACTGATAGTAGAGCCCGGGTCTACCAATGCACACCATTTTTTGTTAAACAAAGTAAGTGAAATTAATATTTTATTTTGATTTTCCGAGGCTAATTGGTAAAAAATTCCTCGTTGTTATTCGTTTCCTCTGTCCTGCTCACAGCATCAACATCCATGGGTGTTGGGCCATTTGAACGTCTTGTTTGTCGAGTGCCGTTCTGTATATTTTGTCTTGCTGAATTACCATATCCGTTATTAGTATTATTATTACGATATTGATTTGTATATTGGCCTGAATTTCCTGTCCGATAATTAGTTTGTCTCTGTGGATTATTTGGTTAATAATTATTTTGCCCTGAAAAGTTGGTATTCCTTTGAGAGTATCGTCCCGAATTATTTTGTGTATAACAACGATCATGGTTTTGATCGCCAATATTTTGTCCCCTAAAGTTGTTTATTCTTTGATTATTTTGATTTTGGTTATTATTAAAATTTCTTGCCTTCTGAACAAATTGGTTTGATTTTTTGTTTCTTGCTAAAAGTGTGGGATTTAAATTTCCATCGTCTAGCCCTATGAAACTATATATAATTCCTGATAACTGTGTCAATGAAATTGAATTCCTTATTGAATAAGCACAAGTCCCCGATGTAATTTGCTTAATACGTTGAATAAGCATACCAGAAAAAATTTCCTTCATTGCCTCCCCGTTTTCATCCAGAGCTCCAAATTCAGTTATTGCATCAATTATTTCATTGATTCTCCTGCTTAACTCACTAATGCTACCTACTCGCAATGTATTTATTTCTCTAGTTATGGTCATTTGATCTTTCCTTGGCTTAAAATGTTGTTTAAGTTTTATTTTGCAATCTTCCCAACTAGCTGGTGGAGCAAGATGCAAATAATTTTTTGCTTTTCCGCTTATTTTTAAATCGTACACCACTCTAAAAACTTCTTGTTCCTGGTTTGGATAATCCCTCAGAATCCTATCTATTGCTTCAATGAATGCTGGCAATTGGCCGGCATCACCCCCAAAAGAATTTACATATTTTAAATCTTTTTCAATACGTTGTCTTATTGACCGCTGATTATGTATTGCATTTAATTCTAACAATTGTGTAATTGCTACTACACAGTTTTCTAAATTCCTATTATTATGAGCCATTTTATTTAAATTGGTTTATCTTTCTTTTCCTAGAACTTATGTTTTCTTAAAATATCAATATTTAATTTATTCTTACAATACTTCTCTGCATTATAGCTGCTGCTGTTTTTGTTGCTGTTGATGTTGTTGTTTTGTTTTTTGTTAAAGCTGCTGCTGCTTGTCTCCGCTGTTGCTGGTGTTGCTGTTATTGTTGAGTTTGCTGCTACCCCTGTTGTTATTCGTGCCTCACTTTTACTCCAAATTCTTGCTTATTTTTTTTAATTTTTATTTTTTAAATATTTTTATTTGCTGAATAAGAATTGTTTCACCTTTCAATTTGATCACGGAAAGTTATTAATGTTTTTATATTTATTTTTTACTTTTAATGCTTTTTTTCATATTTTTATTTGCTGAAGAAGAATTGTTTCACCTTTCAATTTTATCACGGAAAGTTATTAATGTTTCTATATTTATTTTTTACTTTTAATGCTTTTTTTCATATTTTTATTTGCGTTCAATTTTCGGTCGCGGTCAAACAAAAACTTGGTTCTTACAAAAGCCGACTGCGCCAGTTATGAAGTAAAAGTCTTCCGGTCTGATTTGTAGCAAGAATCAAAAAAACTCTGCCATCAGATCAGCAACTCGAGTCTGCCCCAATGTGTGGGTATACCGCACATTCCAACAGACTCAAAATATGCTGACTCTGCTGTTTTGGTCACGTACTGGCTGATCATGCGATGTGGTGCACAACTGCATGCCGTCAGACGTAACCTGAGATGTAACTCGCGCGTTAGTTTGTTGCTGTTGTCTTTGTCACTTCACTTTTTCTCTCCACTTTGTGTATGTATCACTGTATGTATGTACGAATATTTGAAATGTACTGCACTGCACCTCCTGTTGATTATTATTGTTTATTATATGTATATATGTAAGTATACGTGTATGTTTTTTTTTTGGTTGGGACAGCACTGTTTTTTATTCTTTTTCTCACTGGCTCGAAGGACCATGTTTAAGTATATACCCAATTTATTGGGGAACACACGCCACTGCTGTGATTGTTTTATTTAACAATTTTATTTAAAGCAATAATTTGGTATTTTCACAAGTTAATAAATATGATGCCGGTGCTAGCGATCGAGTTGCTTCGGATCGTGGTCGAATTGGATAATTCGGAACATTAGCGAGACAGTATCCGGCTGCTTTGGAATTAAAATCTGAGCGAAACAAAGACTCAAGAAAATTGCCAAGAGACACCATGTTGTTCAAAGGCATTAGAAACTCAAACGCTACACAGCGAAAATCATAGTAGAGTACTACTACTCACAGTAGTTGTTCCATCGAGCATCGAGGAGAACTGTTCAAACTAAGAGCCCTAATAGACCAAGGATCGCAACGATCATTCATAGCGTCTAGGGCACAAAATAGGCTAAAATTGCCAACAAAACATGCCAACTATGAAATTACGGGAATGAGCGGACGAGTAGTACAAAACTCAAGTAAAATCTGCCCCATTACCCTAATTTTCCCCCCAAGCGGATAAGCGCATTCAAGCAAATGCTATTGTCTTGCCGCAACTAACAAACATGCTTCCAAGCTATCAAATAAATAGCAAGCATTGGGATAAAATTTCTCACCTGATTCTACCAGATCTCAACTGCAACACGCCAGCTCAAATTCTAATAGGCAGCGACCTTACACCGCAAATCATATTACAAGGTGTTGAAAAAATTTCGAAAACACCACTGGCGCAAAATACCATTTTCGGATGGGTACTAAGTGGACTAGTTGCGGAACCAGTCACAGCCATGACAACTCAAGTTGAGGAAATCTCAAACGAGTACCTCAATTCACAATTGAGAAAATTTTGGGAGGTAGAAGAACTCCCCCCCATTTCAATTACAACACTTGAAGATCAGTATTGTGAAGACTTTTACAAAGCCACAACTACTCGATCAGATAATGGTCGGTATGTCGTACGACTACCACTAAAACAACAATTTCCAGACACACTCGCCTTAGGTCACTCTCGCACCTCTGCAATACAGCAGTTTCTAAGTATGGAGAAAAACCTACTTAGAAAAGGTGAGCTTAAACAAGATTATGATGGTGTCGTGGAAGAATACCTTCATTTAGATCACATGGAGGAAGTAAGCCCATGTGAAAAAATCATAAGAGGCAAATATTACTCTTTCTACTTGCAACATCATGCGGTTAAAGCCTGAGAAAAAAAAACAAAAGTTCGAGTTGTCTTCAATGCCTCACGATCCACGAGCTCGGGTAATTCCCTAAGTGATATTCTATTTACGGGACCCACACTCCAACCAGATTTAATGCTCCTCATATTAAATTGGCGTATATACAAATACGTATTCAATGGGGATCTCGAAAAGATGTATCGACAAATACTGGTACATAAAGAGGATCAAGATTTACTGGTACATAAAGAGGATCAAGATTTTCAGCGGATTATTTTCCGAAAATCTGCCAATAGTCCACTGCGCGACTTCAAATTGAAAACAGTTACCTTTGGCGTAAACTGTGCCCCATATCTAGCCATTCGTACGCTCCACGAACTGGTAGAAGACACAAAGCCAGAATTTTCACTGGCAACACAAGTCTTAAAAACGCAAACGTATGTAGACGATATCCTGTCTGGAAGCCACAGTCTTCTACAAGCATACGAGACCTTATCACAGGTAATAAATGCCCTCAATACCGCAGGGTTTCCTTTAAAAAAGATTACAGCCAATCACCCAAATATTTTAAAAAATATTCCTAAAGACCATTTGTTGGATACTAATTTCCTTATATTTGAAAAGGAAAGTACAACAAAAACACTAGGCATCCAATGGTATTCATACACGACTGAGTCCATATTCACATTATCCGCTATTACAAAACGCCAAATTCTCTCCTCTGTGGCAAAACTTTTTGACCCCTCAGGATGGCTTTCGCCAATTATGATACAAGCGAAAATCCTGATCCAAGGATTATGGCTAGACGGAACCGACTGGGACGAACAAGTGAAACCTCTTCGCTTAGAAAATTGGTCTCAGTTCGCTAATAATTTGAACGACATTTCGCAGATACAAATTCCACGGTGGGTAAACTATTTCCCCGAATACAAAGTGGAACTACGCGGTTTCTGCGACGCCTCTGAAAAGGCATATTGTGCCACTATTTATGTGCGCACACAAAGCGATATTGCAACCACAAGCCACAAACGATAAGTTTACCACGACTTGAATTTTGTGGCGCTCTGCTACTAGCAAAGCTAGCTTCAATGGTGCAGACCTACTTAAATATGGCGAAATACAGATTATATTTATGGTCCGATTCCGAGATAGTTCTTGCCTGGTTAGAAAAACCACCACATGCGTGGAAAACTTATATTTCTAACCGAACATCTGAAATACTTGACCTAGTAGGATCAGCCACTTGGCGTCACGTAGCCAGTGCTGACAATCCTGCTGATTAAGGTACAAGAGGATGCAAACCTCTGTATCTCGCCACCTCCACCCTCTGGTGGAATGGCCCCCGATGGTTAACAGAATCTCCCGAATCTTGGCCACAGTCGCCCTTGCGCAACAAACTTGCCCCAGAAAGTCGTAAAATCGACACTTATCATGTAACACTGGATGACACTGACATCCTTGAACGATTTTCATCGTTCTCCGAACCCTCCGGGTAGTTGCCTATATGCTCAAGTTTTTAGAGCGGCTTAAACTTAAAGTTAAAGGATCAAATTATCTCCATTGCGATAAATTGACGCACCAACTCTTACAAAAAGCAAAGGTCTCTCTTATCGCATCAGCCCAAACGCGCTACTTCAGCCGCGATATAGAATTGCTAAGAGAATTGAAGCCTATTGATAAAAAGAGCTCACTGTTAGTTCTAAACCCATTTCTAGACACGAAGGGTTTACTTCGTGCAAATGGTCGGCTTGCTAATTCAAACCTAACGACCAATGAACGCCACCCTATAATCATACCAGAGAGGTGTCCGTTTGCCATTTTATTTATTAGATATATCCACATACTAATGCTCCACGCCGAACATCGCCTCATGCAACATATGGTCCGCCAAGAGCTGTATATACCCCGACTGAAGCCGCAAATTGTGCATTTTCATGTGCAAAATCTGCACTATGCATAAGCGGAAAATGCGATCGCAGATTATGGCAGCGCTTCCACCTGAACGCTGCAATTTTGCTCTGCCTTTCACCACTACCGGTGTAGATTTTGCTGGGCCTTTTATGATAAAGGCATCCACGCCAAGGTCTCCTACCCTCATGAAAGGCTATGTGGCTGTTTTTTGTCTGTTTCACGACAAAAGCAGTACACCTTGAGCTATGTACGAATCTGACGACAGAGGCTTTTCTTGCCGCTTTTGCTCGTTTCGTCGGACGGCGAGGCTTTCTATCAAAAATCATGAGCGATAATGGTAAAACTTTTATCGGAGCTCAAAGAGCTACCGAAAAACAGTTTGTGGGCTTCACAAAACAAGTCTCACCGGACATTGTCCAAAAATACGCTCCCCAAGGTATCAATTGGCAGTTTATCCCCCCAAGCGCCCCTCACATGGGCGGCTTATGGGAGTCAGCTGTAAAAAGCTTCAAATCTCATTTCAAGAAGCTAGCTGGCAACTATAAATTCAATAATGAAGAATTCACGACCTTGTTAACTAGAATTGAAGCCGTTCTCAACTCACGGCCTATCGCAGCTCTCTCGCAAGATCCCTCAGACTTCACAGCACTAACTCCCGGCCACTTTCTTAAAGGAGCGCCCATCCTGGCCACACCTGAGCCAGGCGTGGAGACGCTCTCCTTATTAAACAGATGGGAACGAATTAAAATTCTCCATCTTGAATTCAGTCGCCGATGGAAAGATGATTATTTAAAGGACCTCCACAGAAGGTACCGACGGAAAACAACAGAAAATGCGCCTAAGCTTTTAGATTGTGTCTTGATCAATGACGATTGTCCGAATGGCGGCTTGGCCGCATAGAGAACCTCTACTACGACTCCGACGGTCATATTCGCGTAGTCAATCTCCGCACCCAAACGGGAACACTAACCTGGCCGCTCGTCAAGCTATGCTTTCTATGCTAAATCTTTTAACAGATAAAAATGGATGCCGAGATGCCAACTGCGCCCACACCCACAATACGTTCGGCCGTTACTGTTCCGCGCTTGAAGACTACCCCAGTCGCAGTGCCGCGAACCACCATTTCAACGGCTCCACATAACGACACGCGATCAACGGCTCTGGAACCACCACAACTCGAATGCGCTCTATGTCGCCGTCGTCATCGGTTGTCACGCTGTGGCATCTTCAAGGGAATGAACCCTCAGCAACGCCAGCAGGTCGCTCAGGCACATGGACATTGCCTGAAATGTCTGGCGCCCACCCATCTTACGCAAGAGTGCACAACGGGCTACCAGTGCCAAATATGCATGCGTCACCACCATACTCTCTGCTACACCGCACCGGCGTACCCGATGGCGGGCGTCATGATGCTCCTCGCAGCCGTAATGCCATCAGAAGACCCAAGCGATCGCAACCACGCAGGCCGGCATACCCTACGGAGGACTCACGTTCTTGGCGTCACCGCAATCCTCCACCGAACCGGAAGCGCCAGCCAAGGCCGTAATCGCGTCGTTCCACAGGCCTCAGCAACGTGGTAGCCACGTTACAACGGCTTCAGAGGCTACTAGGCTAGATACTCGCCTAGGGGGGCCAGGATGTACAAATGAGCATCCTCCCCCGACCTCAACACACACACCACATCGATTTAAACTTGCATCCAACGCAACACGCAATCTTCACCACACCACACCACACTTACAACCCACATTCTACACGAGAACGGCACACACCGACACCCACACCTACACACATATGCATCAACCACATTCACACCATCCTATTCAGCACCAACGGGGTTTATCCCCGTTTACCGATTACCAGATTCCGATCAGTTCGTTTGCGACATCATCATCGATCGGTTTGGCACAATCTTTGCGCGTCCCGCCTTGTATATCCAAATCCTCACCGCAATAAAAGTTATTTTTTTTACATTTATATTTGTATTTCACTTATTTTCAATAAGTCAATAAAAGGCTGTTCGGTTGTTCTTGAACCTCACACTCACGGATAAATTCATTTTCAGTTCTTTCCGCTATTTTAAATTTTCAATTCAATTTTGAAATTAAGAATTTTTCACCCTTATTTTAAAATAAAGGGCTGCCGCAAAATACCAAAATCCCTTGATTCACTTTAAATGTATACATTTAGAATTGAACACACGTGGGGTTCAAATATATCACTTGTATAGTATATAATATATGTACATTAGGGTGGTTTTAGTGAATAGAGGTGAATTTTTTTCTGAAATTTGTGTGTGCTCACTTCTAGGAATGTGCCATTTAGTGTAAAAATACAATTGTAAAAGTTTCAGCTTAATCGAACTTTGCCTTCCCGTGCCGAAAGAGCCTTGAAGTTTGATAAAATGGCCATTTTTCGCGGAAAAGCGTTTTCGAGTTTAACTTACGACTGATTCCACCTATTACAATAAATTTATTATCAAATGAAAGGTAATTTTGTTGAAATTAAAGTCTATTATAATATATTTTCTTTAGAAATGTATGGTTTGGAAGATATTTAACATTTAATGGACCAAGTTCGTGTTATGTGCCTTTTTGGTGACACTCATACATGTATTTTAAATTAGAATTTTATATATTCATGAAAGGTATGAAGGCTTCGGCATGGCCGAAGACAACCCTTCCTTACTTGTTTTTAAGTATTTTTTGACATTTTGGTGAGTTTGGCCTTGGCCTAAGACAGTGACATAATTGGGCCGTCAAATTTCTTAACTTTTCATTCTATGCAACTTTACTTTAGTATATCCTATACTTTTACTAAAATAGAGCGACAACAACAAAAGATCAGAATAACTTTTATTAACCTTTACTTTACTACTTTTTCACATTTCAACCTCACTAAACATATTTTTTCTCCAATAAGCTGGCATCTCTAGTATTATTTGGTATTGTATATTTCTGGCATCTCGTGGCTGACTTGTTGCTCATATTTACCGCTATGTATTCTGGTAGTATGTAAAAAGTGGGAATCCCCTATTTGATTTTGACGCTTTAATAGGCTAGACAGTGAACAACGCAGAATCATGAGTCGCAAAACGCTACTCACTTCTCTCTGACGTGACGATGACGTGAGAATCCGCGACATTTGGATTTTGCTGCCGCAAACGTCACAGCTGATTGCTCTCTCACAACGCAGGGTTGCCAATATCGATGTACTGCAGTAATTATCAACTTTTATAATTCAATCTGTTCAATATGTTTGAAATTTTCTTAAAATAACTCAAAATCAGAGTCGAATGCTATTATTTATAAATACATAAACTATTTTTAATAAATAGTTGTTTTCATTTTTGACACTTTACATTGTAAAAAATTGTAATTGAAAACAAAGATGTGCTCAAAACTATATATGCGTATTGGGCAATGGCAACATTGCTTAAATGAAAACAAAGCAAAGGTGATTTCTGCGTTTTTACCACGTTTTTGACTGTGCACACATTTTGTCGATAAGGAAGGAAAAGGAAGGAAGGGAGTAGCGTTTTTCACTGGCTAGCCTTTAAGAGAAATGTTATTTTAAAATTTGTTGTGCTAAGTGAACAGTTCGATATTAGAAAGTGCAAGATATTACATACATAGTTATATAATTAAATTCAAATGGCTACTACCTCATCCAATGTTCGTGTTCGATCTATAACCCTAATTTATTTAATTTATTTTAGTGATGCTGCAAAACTCACTCTGACGGAAGTTCTTGTGTTCTGGGAGAAAGCTAGAATACCTTATCAATTACAAAAAAATGCTGTTCGCAAAGTCTAAAAATTATGTAACGAATGGAGGGCACTTCAGAAGTGTTCAAGATTGAAGCCAAAACGTCAAGAGGGAAAAAATCTTGCATTCACATCCAAACTGTCCGATCTTTTTGATGTAGCAGTGGAAGATGCCATTTCAAAAATGTCTAATCAGGAAGATATTAAATTTTTGACATATCAGAGAATGAAAGGACGTCCAGGCCATATGGAAGGTATCGATGTGAATACAGCTCTAGCTGAACAAAGAAGAGAAGCAAAAGCGTAAGCGCTGGTAAGTTTATAGTATATGTGCCCAATTTTACTTAAAAATTAGATACTCAAACCCATACTTAAATAGGTAATAAAATACTGGCTCTTAGAAGCTATAGCCTTTATTCGTTCCTATTTGTTACCAACATCAATAGTATTTTTCTCCCAAAATCCATAGATTTTCTTTCCTTTTTTCATTGCAACAGAAAATCTACGAGACATCTCATTGTCTCCTGAATCAGAAGTGGAAGAAATCACCTCTAACGAAGTATTTACCGATGATGAAAAAGCCAGCAAAGCGGAGACAGCGAGTAAAAAAAGGAAATACAGTCGTGGTTATAAATAAGTAATTATTTCACCTGTGGTATCTGAACCCGGAACTGATTTGCCTTAGCTTATTTGACAAAAATGTTTCAAATGAAATAAAAAGAAAAATGGCAAAAAAGATTTTATCGTACAGGAATTTAACAGAAGAAGAACGGTCTTCAAGGATAATGAGGGTGCAAGTTTCTGAAAATAAAGCTGTAAACCTATTCAGAACTTTGTTTCGGATCAATGCCTGGCCTTTTTCGAATATTTCAAAGTCAAAACTGATTTTTTGACAGAGGACCCAAAGAAATGGACCGAAAATAAAGACATTTTGAAACTTCAAAGTTTTGAGGGATTAGTTAAGAGGGGTTAAGTTAATTCAAGACTTCAATAGTATTCTTACAAAAGATGAGGAGCAAAAACAATTCCTGCTTCAGGTGGTAGCGGATCGTCGTCGGCTTTACCCTGATACTTCCAAAAGTACCCTTTCTCTGATAATTTCTTCTTGATAATTTTCTTATAATTTTTGTTTTCAGTATGAATTTTCTTTTCTATATGTTTATTTTTTAAATAGATTTGTTCCCATCGTTTTATCTTTTTGTTAAATATTGTACCAATTAATGTACGAAAACTGAAAATACAATACATAACTAAAAGATTTTACTAATTTCTAGCTTTTTCTATTATAATAAAATAAAGGACTTCAGTGTATACATTGTTTATGGTTAAGGTAAGGATAGTTTCAAAAATCGTGGAGAACCTCGAGTGTTACTGCGAAGAACTATACTAAGGCATTTGACACGAACTTGGTCCCTTAAATGTTAAATATCTTCCAAACCATGCATTTCTAAAGAAAATGTATTATAATAGACTTTAAATTCAACAAAATTACCTTTCATTTGACAATAAATTTGTTGTGATAGGTGGAATCAGTCATAAGTTAAAGTCGAAAAAACGCTTTTTCGCGAAAAATGGCAATTTTAACAAACTTCAAGGCATTTTCGGCACGGGAAGGCAAACTCCGATTGAGCTGAAACTGTCACAATTGTATTTTTACACTAAATGGCACATTTCTAGCAGTGAGCACTTCCAAAAATTGAAAATTTATTTTGAAAAACCACCCTAATGTACATATATATTGTTATATAGGTATGTATGTCAAAATAGTGAAAAAAAGGGAGAGCCAAAAACTGAAAGTGTTATTTGAATTTTCGTTTGTTTGCACCACTTTCAATAATCCGCACTCGTTACCTGGTGCGTCGGCTGTTTGCCGGCGCTCACTTGCCTTTGGCATATGATGCAGTTGCAGCGCATTGCCACGACGGTCAGCAGCAGCGTAATGTTAGCGTAGATACAGCAGCGGCAGCGATGACGTTGACGTATCAGCGGCGATGATAGCGTTGAAGCAGCGTAGCAGCGACGATACTGGCGTTGACGCAGGGCCAATGTTAGCAGTGACGTAGACGTTGGTGGAGATGTAGCAGCACTGGAGATGAAAACGTTACGTTCTGTGTTCCTCTATTGCGGCGCTGCACACGGCACTTTTGACACAACAGACACTTAGCGGCACTTACGGTCTTAGCGTTTTTTTTTTTGGTTTGTACGGCACTTTAATTTTAATTATTATTTTCGCCACGAAACTGTTCAAACGCTTTGGTAGAATTTTTTCGTAACTCACTGTTGGTGTGTTAACACCCCTGCAAGAGGGAGGTAACAGATTGCACAAACACATTGAAACATTTTCAGCTGTTCACTAACACTGTTACATTTTCTGGAATTTTCAATTGAATGGGAGAATACGTAAGTAAGATAAAGAAAAACTATCGACATTCTAAACATATTGTAATATTAACTTGCTAGAGCAGGAGAGACGAATGTCCAATTTTTCAAGAAGAAGAAAACGAAAAGTTTTAAAGAGGTAAGTTCGTTACTTGATAATTTAATACTTTATAATTAATTTTTATTATTTATATATACATATGTATATTATTAATTTCTTTTGTATAGAGAAACTAAAAGGCTTAACAAGGAGAAAAAGGTAAGCATTGTGAATTGAATGTTGTGTGTATAAATAAAAATTTTAATATTACAGAAAACATTTGGAGGATTCAAATACATATATTGCGTACAACAAACAAATAAGAGAGTAAGTTTTAAATTATTAAAGCTAAATAGTGCATATTTATTTCAAATAGTTGCTATAGATTGTGCATTTTTGTGAAATATGTAATTTGTGCTTTATATCTACATATATATGTATATACATACATACATGTGTAAATGTAAAAAATTTAAAATCTAAATTGAAACGAATTGTGCGGTTACAATTATAATTGTGCCGACTTTAGAATACCGTTCCAGGATTTCGGGAATAAAATGGGTATTGTCGAATTGAGGAGGATTTTCAGAATTAGTGAAGTGCTAGTGAACATAAAAAGCGAAATATAAGTGTAAAATTAATTTACACCAGAAAACTTCTTGATCATTTCATAAGCGTTTTTTATATGAAGTTTTTGCTTTTTTGAGAGCTGGAAACCCACCTTTAAACGCAAATATCTCGAATATTTATATTCTTGAACTGGATAACCTCCTCTATAATTAAAAATGTTCATTTGTTCGTCCAAGATATCTGTTCGTATGCAGAATATCTAAAATTGTTTAAAATAAAAACAACATTAGTGTTTCATCATATACATATGTACATATACGCATTTCTGCTCCTAAGCAGGATTTTAAAAATTAAATAAAAAAAACTTTTTCAAGCTTCAAGCAAATGAGGAGTGTCTTTTCAAAAACGGATATTTACATTTTAATTTTTTTAAACTATTTATATAGTCTTTTCTTTAGTGCTGAAATACACAACTTCTTTACTTGGATGTTGATCTCAAAAAGATATGTCGCAAGTAAAAAAGGGTTAAATTATGTGTCCTAAACAGAAATACTATTTTTCGGTAAATCAGTAAATATTTCCCTTATAATGTTTTCTCATTTTACAAAAATTAATTAAGAAATAGATATTCTCTTTTAAAAAGACACTTCTCAACTATATTTTCCTCCTGTAATATACTATTTGTAAGTATTTACAAATCAAAAATCTTTATCAAAGTAATATTTGTTGCTATATTATATTTTTTAATTAAACGACCACTTAATATTTTTAATTTTATATAATAATTATATAATATTTGTTTTTTTTAGTTTTCGACGTGGATATTTGATTCCTATCAATCAGTTAAGTTTTAGTTTTAAATAATGAATAAGAAAACCTTTTCAAACCTCTTGAGCAAGGAAAAATCGAAATTTGAAGCTATGGTGGCAAAATTTCGAAGACTGAATGAATCTGTTCAAGAGGTTTCAAATGATAGTTTCGATAGGTTAGAGTTAGGGATTAGTGATAATGAACCAAGCACCAGCAGAGCAAGTGGTAATAGGTTTGAGGATTTTTGTGATAGCGATAACGAAACCAATAGTAGGTATTTGTTTGAAGAAAATTTTCAATCTGTTGAGGAGGTTGAGGACCAGTTCGATAAAGTGGTCGAATTGAAGGCGTGGGCAATTAGAAATAATACAGGGTAGGCCATTTAAAGTTGACCCATCTGGCAACGCTGTAACTTTTAACAGCGCTGACAAATCGGCTAATGTCATACCGCGTTAGAAGCGTCATTCGAAGACAATTTATACCATGGAACAGTACACTCCAAAAGAACGCGCTGAAATTGTTCAGCTTTATATTCAAAATAACTTTTCAATTGTGTTAACTCAACGTGCGTTTCGCAAAAAAAATAAAGTGAAAAGTGCTCCAGTTAAGAACACAATTAAGTCTTTATTCGCAAAATTTGTGAACACCGGTAATCTCAGTAATGCCAGTCATGCATCCAGACAACGCACAAGACGTTCTGATGAAAATATCGAAGCTGTACGAGCCAGTATTGAGGAGACTCCATCGACATCGAGTTATCGCCGCTCTCAGGAATTAGACATCTCTCGCACCACTCTCCGACGCATAATTCATAAAGATTTGAAGATGTTTCCATATAAAATTCAAATGGCACAAAAACTAAACCCAGCTGAATATCCGCGACGCCTTAATTTTGGCAAATGGGCCATCGAAATGGCTGAAAACGAACTTGACTTTTGGCGAAAACTCATCATGTCAGACGAGGCACATTTCTCGTTGAATGGAGGCGTAAACAAGCAAAATTGCCGATTTTATGCCACCGAAAATCCTCAATTAATTGAAGAACAGCCTCTTTACGACCAAAAAGTAACAGTTTGGTGCGGTGTTTGCGCGAATATGATCATCGGACCGTATTTTTTCGAAGACGATGATGGAGCTACGACAACAGTCAATGGTGAGCGTTATCGAGCCATGATAACGGATTTTGTGATACCCATTATTCGCGAAAATGACATGGATAACTTCTGGTTTCAACAGGACGGGGCTACATGCCATACAGCTCGACCAACAATCAATTTATTGCGACCATTTTTCCCCGGGCGATTGATATCGAAAAATGGTGATGTTGACTGGCCACCGAGATCACCAGATTTGACGCCACCAGACTTTTATTTGTGGGGTTATTTGAAATCCAAGGTATACGCTAATAAGCCAAAGACCTTAGCTCAACTGAAAGCCAACATTCGACGTGAAACAGCCGCCATATCATCCGAAACATTGGCCAAAGTCATGGAAAATGTCGAAAAAAGAGTGCATTTAGCTGTCAAAGCTAAAGGTGCCCATTTACGCGATCTAATTTTTAAATATTAGCTGAAACAAATCCCCTTGGACCAAAATAAATTATTTTTGAAATGAACAAAAAACATTGTTTTCTTTTGTTCTTTTTTTTTAGAAACAAATGGGTCAACTTTAAATGGCCTACCCTGTATTTCTCAAAATTACCTGCTTCAAACTTTAGACAAAGTTGGTATTAATGGATTGCCATTATCAGCGAAAACCCTCCTCGGAACAATGCAAGAAAAAGTTTGCGTTGAAGCCATACTAGGTGGAGAGTTTTTGGAATAGAAGAAAACTTAAATTCTCAAGAATTTGACTTCTTAGAAAATTACGAAAAGGTGGATATTGACGTTGGAATAGACGGACTGCAATTAACAAAGTCGTCAAAAAATTGTCTGTGCCCTGTCATGGGTTCAATAGCCAATTATCCTCATATTAGTCCGTTTTTAATTGCCTGCTTCCAAGGAAGAAGCAAACCAAATAACCCTGAAGATTTCCTTAGAGATTTTTGTAATGAGGTAGGTCTTCTTAGAGCAAACGGACTGAAAGTAGGTAGAAATCAGTTAATAAAACAGTTCGATATTAGGTCCTTTACCTGTGATTCACCTGCTCGCGCCTTTGTGACTGGAGTTATCTCCCATACAGGGAAAAATTGTTGTCCAAAATGTGTATGCTCAAGTCGTTATCTAAAAGGGAGAGTTAGTTTTTCAACCAATGTGGGATCAGCGCGAACTGATGAAAGTTTTAGAATTAGGAGAGATGGGGAACATCATAGATTAGAGTATAGGGAGAAAGAAGTTATATTAGAATCTGCAAATTTTAATATGGTTTCACAGTTTCCTTTGGAACCAATGCATTTAGTAGACTTAGGTGTAATGAAAAAATTATTAAAATTGCTTATTTCTAAAGGAAATATTTCCGTAATGAATGAGAAGCTGCGTTATTTGGCAAAATATGTGCCGTCCGAATTTTGTCGAATAGTGCGTGACTTTAATGAAATAAGCAATTGGAAATCAACAGAGTTCCGACAATTTTTGCTATATACAGGTATATTTGTTTTAAAAGACTGCATTGATGAATGCCTGTACTATCATTTTCTTTTGCTTCATGTCGGAATTCGACTTCTTTCATATGAGCAGTCAGAAGAACACCAATTAAATGTAGCTGACAAAATTTTGCAAGAATTTGTTAATTTGTTTTCAAGTATACACGGCGAACACCTAATCAGTTTTAATGTACACGGCTTATTACATTTAACTGACTGCGTAAGACGGTTTGGCGCGATTGATAATTTCTCCGCATATAAGTTTGAGAATTATATGCAAACATTGAAGAAAATGATAAAAAAGCCGGATAAAGTATTGCAGCAATTAAAAAATAGATATTATGAGAGAAAGAATATGTATGTAGCTTCTAGTAAAGTTTCAAAATTTGGGGTATTTTCGTTAGATTTTAAAAAAGATAAGGATAGCTTTTGTTATTCAGAGAAAACAGGGCCGATAAAACTCATTGGAGAAAAAATAGAGGGCGATCTTTTTATAGGCCTTCTTTTTTCTAAGACTTACGATTATTTTCAAGAGCCAATTGCTTCTGCAGATTTAGGCATACTTGTAGGAAAGTTTCAGAAAATGAGGTAGTTTTGAGTAGGTTAGATATTAAATATAAGTATTTTTCCATACCAATAGATGATAAAATTCTTTTAGTTCCACTCATTCATCACCTTTTTTATGATTTTTCATAGAATGAATTTCGATTACCTCGTAGAAGAAATCGATTCCCAAGTGGAATGCTCACAACCTTTGGGCCCCCAAAGAGGTTGTATTGAAGATAAATATTTTTCATTTTTTAATAATATTTTTTTACAGATAAAGTGTTTAAAACAAATTCCTACAATCTCGTTTGCGCTCCTCCAGCAGAACCATCAGAAATTCTGGTACCGTCACCGTCGTCTGGCGACCATGCAGGTATAATGTATTAATATATAAATATATTAGTATTTGTGTTATAAAAATACATTTATGTTTTTCAGATATAATCCAGAAGCTGGATGAAATTGAGACCCGTCTCACTGCCATTGAGAAGTCCCTAACAGACAAAGTAAGTAACGCAGTATTACAGTACCAAATTAAAACAGAAGCTAATTTTTATATTTTAATTTTCAAGATGCCAGAGAAGGCCGAGGTGCAGGCGCAAAGTAAATTATTGCGCGAATGCCGCGTCATAGCGGCAAAGACGCACCATTCAATTAGCCGCATCACCGGTGATTTGGAGGACGAGCATTACCTGGAGCTCGCTTCGAAACTGCCCATGTCATCGGAAGAGCACGTGCGCTTCGTAGAAGGCAAACTTTCCCAAAAGGAAAGCACGGATGCTATGGTAAATATTTCGTTTTTAAATATTATGCGATTGTAATATAATTTACTGTAATTTTTTTTACAGATGCGGCTAATATTGAAATTAAAGGGCGCAAAAGGCAGTGTGGACGGCGTACTACGTGGTTTGTTTTCAGACGATGTAATGTACCATTACAATTTAGAGGGGCGCAAGGAGAAGAAATCCCTACTAAAACTAAAATGCGTAGAGTTAGTTTTTGGTAGGTTTTTTTACTGGTATATATTTGAATGCCTTAACTTATTACGTTTAATTTTAGATATATTTCCTGACAAGGATAAAAACAGTATATGTGGGGAGCTCCGGAGATTTGTGGCCTTAAGCCACAATCGTTTTAAACAGAAGAAACATAAACTAAGGGCTAAATTAATATAAGTTTTATTATTATTACTTATATATATTAGTTTTAAGTTGTAAATATTAGTTTTAAGTTGTACATATTAGTTTTAAGTTGTAAATATTAGTTCTAAGTTGAAGTGTCTAATTTTACTTTTATACTCAAATAACTTGAATATAATTTTTCTGCCGAATGCAATAATAATAGGCATATTATTAATTTAATTAATATCTGATTTTGATTTTATTATTAAATAAAGCAAAATAATAAAAAAATGACTTTTATTTAAAATAATTGAATTTGCTAGAAGTAACAAATGGGTAACAGATATGCTTGTTACAGCTTGTTCCTGCTAACATGATTAAAAGGTAACAAACTGATAACCAAAATAACACTAACAGATATTCGAGTAACAAATACTTTTTGTTATCCATAACACATAGGTAAGCTTTGCGCTAACAAAAGAATTTGTTACCCGTAACATACTGTGAAGAGATTTGCTAACAAATGTATGTATTCTGTAAGAACAAGGCAGCATGCGATATTTGCCATTGGTTAGAGCGAGATAACCATTGAACATTAAATAGCTATGTGTTACTTTTTTCCCACTCTCTGAACAAAAGTAACAAATATTTTAACGAATGCAAAAGTGAACAATAACAACTCGTTTACACGTTTGCTAACAACTACCCGCCTTGCAGGGACAGTCTCCGCTTCCTTATGCACACAATATACTTGTATGTATTTCTTGCTTGTTTCTTTTTCAGTTGACTACGCACTTTCTTTAATTAGTTAATATGTATTTACATAAATTGTTTTCATTCCAGCAACTACACTGCACACGTTTCTTCTTCCTTTATTTCTTTTTATTCTTGTTTTTCAGAAATTTGGTAGCACCGCTAATTTTTTGCACACACTCTTTATCACGTATGTAAGTATCTAATTTTGTATGTATATTTTTGGTGGTAATTTTCCTCTTTTTTCACTTCTTTTTTTTAAGATTTGCCGCTGTACATATCACTTCACTCACTCGAATGTACATACATATGTATGTAAGTATGAACATATAAAATATGTATTCAAATTTCTTCTTTCGCTTATATAGGGAACACTGCACTTTTAAAGGAGCACCTTCACTCTATATATGTACTATATGTACGTACAAACGTATAACTTTTTGTCTTTTATGTTTGTATATATTTCGCTTTTCAGCCTTTTTTAATGTGTTTAAATATATAACACGAGTGTTATATTTATTTTTTATATTTGTTCACCGCTTTCACTTAGCCGAACACCGAAAACCGAGATCCGTAAGGAATTAAACACAGGTAGTTGGAATTGAAATATTAATTAATGCACTTGTTTTATACTTTTTAAGTGTATTTTAGTTTTAACTTTTTAATTACGCACTTGGGGTCGGCTTTAGTATACCGTCCCATGATTTCGGGAATAAAAAGGGTATGGTCGGATAGAGGAGATTCCCTGATCACGAATAAAGGAGTTCTACGCGAAAAAAATCTGATACAGCCCGGTGTTGGACCGACTAGGGTTATTTTTTTTGAAGCGCGGCCAAATCCGCCTACGCAAAAAGGAGTTCTACGCGAAGAAGTAGCAATGTCATAGAGGGTATGTTAGTTAGGTTAGGTTAGTATGGCAACACTGATTATTTGACAAATTTATAGCCGAATATAGCCGCAGGAAGCTTATAGTTTCCGAGTTATTCGCGTTTAAAGTTTTAAATTTGCAATATTTTATTTACATATTTTCGATATATAAAATTAATTTTGCACTTATATTTTTCAGTTTTATATACACTAACACAACACTTATTCATTTGCACACATTTATTTTATATACCATAGTGCAAAAATTGCTTTTAATATATATTTCAATTATTGTTGAATTATTATTATTTTAGAATAACAAATGAATTACAAACTGTCAAGTAATCAGTGTTACCATACTAAAATATTTTACAAACTAAAACCAAAAAAAATATAAGGAAATATTATACCCTAGATACAGGGAACATAATCGTTGATAAACAATAAAAAATATATTAAAAATTGCCGAAATGCCGAAGGCCGCCAACGCAAAAAGGAGTTCTACGCAAAAAGAATTTGATACACCCTGGTGTTGGACCGACTAGGGTTATTTTCATTGAAGCGCGGCCGAAGGCCGCCTACGCATAAAGGAGTTCAACGCGAATAAAATCTGATACACCCCGGTGTTGGACCGACTAGGGTTATTTTTTTTTGAAGCGCGGCCGAAGGCCGCTCACGCAAAAAGGAGTTCTACGCGAAAAAAATCTGATATACCCCGGTGTTGGACCAACTAGGGTTATTTTTTTGAAGCGCGGCCGAAGGCCGCCTACGCATAAAGGAGTTCGACGCGAAAAAAATCTGATACACCCCGGTCTTGGACCGACTAGCATAATTTTTTTTTGAAGCGCGGCCGAAGGCCGCCTACGAAAAAAGGAGTTCTACGCGAAGAAGTAGCAATGTCATAGAGGGTATGTTAGTTAGGTTAGGTTAGTATGGCAACACTGATTATTTGCCAAATTTACAAATTTATTTTTATAAATGATGTCGATAAGGTAACACTGATTATTTGACAGTTTGTAATTCATTTGTTATTCTAAAATAATAATAATTCAACAATAATTGAAATATATATTAAAAGCAATTTTTGCACTATAGTATATAAAATAAATGTGTGCAAATGAATAAATGATGTGGTAGTGTGAAATTCAAAAATATAAGTGCAAAATTAATTTTATATATCGAAAATATGTAAATAAAATATTGCAAATTTTAAACTTTAAACGCGAATAACTCGGAAACTATAAGCTTCCTGCGGCTATAACCATATATATCCTTGATCAGGATAATCTCCTCTATCCGACCATATTCTTTTTATCCTTGATATCCTGGGACGGTATACTAAATCCTTCCCCGCACTTGTCCCTGCTCGGGCGCCATGAAAATTTTCCAGCGTTTTTGAGACACGAAAAATGTAATAGTTAGGGATGCGCAATTTTAAATCGCGAAAGACGTATAAATTATTCCGGTAACGAAAAAGCGTGCGTTCGGTTCAACGGTTCACAAAGAAGAAGTTCTTTATTTTACTTAAACCAAGCCTAAATCTTAAAACTAACGGCTTAAACTAGTTTTTATAGAAATATGTATTAAAAAGGGGTAAGAATAATCAAAATGAGAAAAATTAAAATTCGTTAAATATTGTAACAGATTATGGTAAGTATTAAGTTAAGTAAAATATTGGTATGCATTATTAAGGTAAGTATTATGTAATAGATTTTCTTAATTGATTTTTTATAATTCAATGTTTTACAATTCATTTAGTATTATGATATTCATTTATTATTTTTGTTTTAGATATAGATATGTCGCTTGACGCAACACTGTGATTAAATTGAAAGGTGAATTTTATCCACTTCATCTTCTTCAAAATAGTCCCCTCCCGCTGCAATACACCTATGTATGCCAACAAATTTTCCAGTCATCAAAGTACTTCGAAAAATCAGCCGTCGTGATGGCCATCAGAGCCTCCTTTGATTCAGATTTTATATCCTCAATTGAGTCAAAACGGTGTCCTAGGAGTAGTCATGTGAATTTGCTGAATAGTTACATGAAGGTAAATCAGGAGAATGCGATGGTTGCGGCACTACATTAGTTGAAAATGTGGCGAATGATCACGAATAACCAATGCAGTATGAGATGGTGCATTATCGCACTCTTTGTTCAATAAATTCAGACATAGTAAAAATCGAATCCCCGATTCGAAAAACACGCGAAGTATAAGTTAAAGATTCCTTCACTTTGATCACAGTAGTATATATGAATATATATAATAGTTGTAACTGAATAAGAAATGACTTAAGCATCTCCCCGCATGTATACCTCACTCTACCTGGGAAAAACTTGCGCACCCCAACAAGACAGCTTAATACAACACATCCGATGGCACCATACACTTACATCACCACACCATACCAACACAACTCACCACACCTGTACCCACTCAACAAAAAGGATGGACATCGGGATGGGAATTCACTGCGTTCTAAGCAACTAACTTTTTCCGGCATATTTATCATTTAGCTTTAAATTAACATTATATAAAGTTAAAGGCTTTTATAATAAATTACATTGTTATCAAAAACTGAAGTGACACGGATATTTTTATTATATTGGATCTAAACGATTTCAACTTATACATATGTACATAGAGAAAGTGTAAATAAAAAGTTGAATCATAATTTGAGACTGTTATTCAAAGAAGGATATATGTGTAACGATATACGATGCAGATGCAGAGACTGTGAAGATGTTGTTACATCATACATATTTAAAAGTATGTACGTACCAGAGAGCTGCAACGAGTATGAATAAATCAGAACAAACACTCGTCCCAAAACCACAATCAAATCAATTCAGTTCATCATAGACAACATTGCTGATCAAGTACCCGTCAGCGTCAACTGATTTCTATCTGTTCTTCGGCAATAACGATCTAATAAACGGTATGGCTGGCTTTGGTTCAAATCGCATCATGTTCATTGCTTTGCGACGATTGTTTGAATCGATGTGAAACTGTGGGTAAACTACGAACAAATCTACGAGTACAGCAAAAAAGAAAATGTCCACACGGACGGATAAGCTCATTTTTCTTTCGATACTCAATGTAATTTCCATAGTATATATAACATATGTATATGCATACATATATATTTGAAATAGAACAGAAGTGCACGAGTAAATCAGTGTTTAGGGGATGATATGCAAACCGAACGATGTCGATCATTTCAATCATTGAGGCATGATTATGCGTCATTTCGTGTATTTTCTGCTAATGCGAACGTTCATAAACAAATCATGTATAAGATGATCACTATTGATTCAAAGTTGTTCTCTTTCGCTGATTTGAAGAGAAACGGTTCGATTCGTATACATGAAAGACAAAGACAAAAAAACAAGATTTCAAATATTCACTTGGAAATTATTCTGGCAATACCGCTTCAGATTATTAAACTGTGAGAGGGATTGGTTCAAAAAAATAAGCAAAAGGCAGAAACAAGAACAAAAAATAAAATAGAATAAAATCATTCTTGTTTTCGCGTATATTTCTAAACGCAAATTATATTTGCATATTGGCATATATTTGCCAATGCTTGTATAAATAAAAACAACATTTGTAGAACAAATTAAATATTTCACTACTCACCTTTGTACATACCTGTACATACATATGTATGTACATATATTATATTGAAAGTCCAATGTGGCGATTTCTAAACATCTTCCTTGTTTATGGTCTAACAAGTATAATTGCACATAAAACATTTAACTCATTCCATATGCCTATAACGTCCACACGTATGTACAAAGGATATTGGCCTAGTTTCAGTGCGCGCTGATACAAGGGTATACGGATAATAATAACAACTCTTTTTTATTAAAAAGTGTTTTTTGTTACCACTTTTCTGTATTACAATAAGATATAATGTATATTTTGTTAATTTAAATTTTCTGAATGAGCATTGATTCGAAGGAATCTAAAGCAGAATTTTTAAGAATTCCGAAAAAGATTACTGACAACAAAGGTCTATGTATGCAGAAGCTACACGCTCAAAGCAAAGTGCTACAAAGCAAAAAAGGGGGACAGACATTTCTTATAGAAAATTCATTTCTGAGATTGACAGCTTAATTAAATGCTGCACTCGATTATCATCTTCACCGATTCAAGACTCTGAATCGGTACTAAAAATAAATAATTTATCTATTGACACTTTTTGGACACGCCTTCAAGTTGCTTACGATGCAATAGTAGAAACTGATGATTCAGATCTATCTGAAAATTTCAAATCCTCGGCTTACGCCAAATATGAAAACTGCTAA
The DNA here is from genome assembly GCF_023373825.1 of Bactrocera dorsalis. Lineage (NCBI taxonomy): Eukaryota > Metazoa > Arthropoda > Insecta > Diptera > Tephritidae > Bactrocera > Bactrocera dorsalis. The sequence goes on from NC_064303.1 coordinate 43,927,772, forward strand.
GACCTGCTTGATGACAGAAAAGCAATGATATAATATCAATTAAAACTTATAAAGTAAATTGCACATACTCCCCACAGTAGAGTAGAGTTGCCACAATTACAAGTCCAAGAGGTAAGTTCAGGCATTCATCTCTAAGTACCAGCATGCGATACAGGAATGTTTCATGGATGTTATGAACAATAGCCGTCCTTCTGGGACATGTTTACAGCCGTGTACATAAACCATCCAAAATTATCACAAGCGCAAAAATTGTATCACTTCCGATACAAAACTAAAGATCAAGCATGTGTAATTACGATAATTTCAATTAAGCTTGGGAAGCTCTAAGATCAAGATATGAAAATGAGAGATACTTATAAACTTGCCAAATTCAAAACGAAACAACTGAAGAATCCATAAAACTAAAATCCACTGTTTCAAATTGTTTGTTGGTTCTATCGACACAAAATATTCCCACAATAATTGGGATCCTATTTTGGTAAACATATATACCGCATTACCAGAAAATCTTTACTTTTGTAGGAGCAATCGCTCTCACCAAAAAGAAAATGGCCAACGTAGCAGCAAATGAAAGATTTCTTAACTACCCAAATTGAAAGGGTAGTCAAAAAAAAAAAAATAGTCAGAACTAAGAACGTCCAACACGACTAAATCTTAGCTTCCATAGAATTTTTTCAAAACACAATCGTTCACATCTGAACAAAATAAACACCCGTCATGTGAACTACATATGTATGTACTAGAGGGCATAAGCTAAAAACTTACGGGATGTTTAAAAAAATGAATGTTAATGAAAGGAACAACTTTGTGAGATCAAAAAGTCTCTGTACAAACTGCTTGTCCCATCCGAGCTTTCCCAAAGAGTGCCACGGGTTTAGTTGCAATAGCAACTCCCGAAACACAAAATCCCGAAGAGACATCGTGTTGCTCAGAGGCACAAAAAACACAATCACTACACGGCGAAATTCAAAGTAGAGTATTACTACCTACAGCAATCGTCTTCATCGAACATCGAGGAGAACTGGGGTCGAATCGTTACATCCGTGCACGGATCGGCAAACATACGAAAGAAAATTACGTGATACGTCAATCGTATCCGGCGATTGGCATTATGACATACGATAGCAAACGGATCGTAATGTGCTTTCAATTCACAATAGTTTTTCAATTCCACATTGCTTTGGATCGTATTTTTTGATCTCAATAGATGTGGAACTGTCAAAACTGTTGCAAAATATTCAATAAAATTGTTAGTTTAGATATCAAATGGTTAAATATCAAGATGGATTTTGTTTTTTTATTTGAGCTCTAGTGAAATTGATGGGGATGAAAAAATAGTGCGGAGGCAACTAAGAGATCGGAGCAATCCTTTGGCACTGCCGAATACAGCGTAGGTATATAAAAAGCAAGAAAAAGCGTTAACTTTGGCTGCACCGAAGCTAATATACCCTTTACAGGTGCATTTCTTTTAATAATAGTAGTGTATCCAGTTTATATGGAAGCTATATGCTATAGTAATCCGCTCTGAACAATTTTTTCGGAGATTATGTTATTACCTTTAGCAGTAATCCATTTCAAAATTCGTGAAGATACTATGTCAAATGCGAAAATTTTCCAAACAAGCCCTTGATTCCGATCGTTTGGTTTGTATGACAGCTATATGGTATTGTGAGCCGATCTGAACAATTTCTTCCGATATTACATTATTTCTATGAACAATAACTCATTCCAAATTTCGTGAAGGTAAATTGTTAAATGAGGAGCATTTGATTCCGATCATTCAGTTTGAATGGCAGCTATATGCTATAGTTAACCGATCTGAACAATTTCTTCGGATATTACATTGTTGTCTTAGAAAATAATCTATACCAAATTTCGTGAATATATCTTGTCAAATGCAAAAGTTTTACATACAAGAACTTGATTCCGATCGTTCAGTTTGTATGGCACCTATATCTTATAGTTGTCCGATATCCGCAGCTCCGACAAATGAGCAGCTTCTTGAAGAGAAATTGAGGTTAGCAAAATTTCAAAACGATATCAAACGGTATATATACAGACAGACGGACAGACATGGCTAAAACGACTCAGCTCAACATACTGTTCATTTATATATATACTTTATAGGGTATCCGACGCTGCCTTCTGGGTGTTATAAACTTCGTGACAAACTTAACAACCACGCTCTCACATTTGGCTAGCGGTGGATACCAGCACAGTGTAGGCAGTGACTATTTGATTGGGATTTGTCAAAGCACTGTTTCGAACCTGACATCCAATGTGCTTAAAGAAATGGAATCGAGGTTGTGCCCACAGTTTATACACTTTACTAAATACACTTTACTAAAATTACTAAATATAACGAATTTTTAGTTATTGGGTGGGTTGATGGTACCCACATCGGCTTACAAAACCCCACAGTAAACGAGCACATGTACTTCAATAGAAAAGGCATAGTATCAACGCTATGATAGTAAGTTGCTATTATAATATATTTCTTGAATATACATATATCTATATTTGTTAAATTTTTTATTGTCAGATATATGATTCTTCTTCTTCTTTACTGGCGTAGACACCGCTTACGCGATTATAGCCGAGTCAACAGCAGCAAGGCTGTTTTTTCCTTTTCATTGGGGGTGTTTTTTACGTGGCGAGTCCCAAACCCAGCGCACAACCCTATGCAGGGGATGTTTCGCCTTCTCACTTTAGCTCGCCTTCAAACGGATGTTCTTAGGCTACCCATAGGATACTTGGTCAAAGACCGGAAGTCGTGAGCTGCTTGAGTCATATGTAAAAGAATCGTTTCTGGCCACTCCCAAGTGAATGGCGATCAGAGAACTTTCCTCACTTGCGTGAACTTCTACACATGACTCCATCCATCCATATGTGATTACACTTACAAAATTTTGGCAATTAACTGTCAATACGGTGGTGCAGCTCACGACTCATTTGTTTGGAAACACTCGGACCAGAGACGAGTTTTAGAAGAACGATTTCAGCACAACAGGAATGAAAATTCGTGGCTTTTAGGTATATTTTCTTTTTGTTCTTTTTACCACATTGATTCTATTTTTATTTTAACAGGGGATTCTGGCTACCCATTGGAATCATAGTGCATAACTCCTTACAGAAACGATTCGGATGGTACAAGTGAAGCTATATTCAATGAAATTCATTCCAAGGCAAGATGTATCGTCGAACGAACTGTCTGAATTTTAAAAAGACGCTGGAGAATTTAAGGATATGGCAAGAGAGGAAGGTAGCATCCGACAAAAGTAGCAAAGATCCGCATAAAATTTAAAATAAATTATGATCCTCAGAATTGCGATTCTGATCAAACAACGGATATCGACACCGGGGTAGCGAACCGCCTCACAGCAATCGGCCAAACAGTAAGAGATCAAATAAAGTACTCTTTAATAAATTGAAGATGAAAATGTCTTTGTCTTTATCCTTGTAAATATTTTTTTCTTCTAAACTGAAATTAATTTTTAATTTTAATTAGTCGTTTCATCACGTTTGTTGCTTTTATCACATTTCCTAAATACTAAATAAATAAAATTCAAAAAAAAATACAGCTCTATTAAATTAAAAAATTCATCAAATGCTTAAAACTAAAAATATATGTATCCATGTACGAAGTTTTATAATAATTTTCTTCTTAAGGTTTCGAGCTCCAATTTATTTATTTCGTGGGCTAATTCCCGGTGCTTTTCCATCTTAATAGCATTTTTTTTGTGCATCTACTAACCTCTCAAGCTTCTAGTCTATGCCTTTTTGACTTGCGACTTCATGTTTTGTTGAAGTAACTCCAACTTTCGTCACTCTTACTTTTTCTCCTCGGTGTGCATGGAGTTTTTTCTATTGACGTTGTTGTTGTTGTAGCGAGTACCGACTGTGTTGAAGTTGTTGGGCCTGGTAAGGAGCTGGGAAAAGGGTTTGCCTCATCACTGCTATCACAGTACACGATAAACGTCGAAGCTTGGGTTATTTCCAAATGCAGAAACATTTGTTATGCCCTCTACGCAAGCTTCGAGTCCAGCTGCTTCGATTAACAGTTCGTCCGTCGTTTGCTTGGTATTTTGATCAGCAAAAACCTAAAAAAATAATAATAAAAAATTAATATTTGATCAAAATACATTGCATATGTATAAATTATATACATACCTTCCTCCACAACGTAGCATCTTTAACTTGTGGTCCCATGGCATTAAGCTGCTTCCCCAGTTCCTCCCATTATTTATTGGATGCAATTCTTCGTTGCGCAGAGTTTTGAAAGTTATTTTTTGCCAAGCATGGATGACTTTCCATGAATTCCGCCATCTCTTTAGGTAGGATTTAGTCTATTAAAATTTGTCCTAAAATAGATTTATTATTAAAAATTTTCTAAAATACTAAATTATTTACAATCTACTCACATTTTTAAATAAGTTCGTCTGTTACGACCGGATACGTTTATATACTCGCTCACGTATGTCATCATGCCAGATTACGATATAAGCGTTACGATCACGTATGTCATAATACGAAATACAAACTTTTACGTGACGAGTGATACGTTCACAGATGTAACGATTCGACCCCTGTTCAAACTTTGAGCCCTAATAGATCAAGGATTACAACCATAATCCATAGCGTCTAAGGCACAAAATATACTCAAATTCCAGCAAAACAAACCAATTATGAAATTACGGGAATGGGTGGAAGAGTAGTACAAAACTCAAATAAATACGAAAATTAAATAAACCCATTACCCTAATTCCCCCCAAGCGGATAAGCGCATTCAAGCGTCTTACCGCAACTTACGAACATGCTTCCAAGCTATCATAAAGATTGCAAGCATTGGCAAAAGGTTACAAACTTAAAGCAACTTACCAACATGCTTCCAAGCTATCATATAGATAGCAAACATTGGCAAAAGGTTACAAACTTAAAGCTAGCAGATCCAACTGCAACACCTCCGTTCAAAAAGATGTTCATTAGGCAGCAACTTTATATCGGAAATTATTCTAGGGATTGAAAGAATTTCAAAAACCTTTTTAGCTCAAAATACTATATTCGGTTGGATACTTAGTGGACTAGTTACGCAACCAGTTGCCACAATGACAACTCAAGTTGCGGAAATCTCAAATGAGTGCCTCAGTTCGCAATTGAGAAAATTTTCGAAGTTAGAAGAACTCCCACATTTAAATTACATCCCCTGAAGTATTGTGAAGACCTTTACAAAGCCACAACTACTACATCAGATAATGATCGGTACGTCGTACGACTACCACTAAAACAACAATTTCCAGACACACTCGCTATATGTCACTTTCGAACCTCTGCAATACAGCAGTTTCTAAGTATGGAAAAAAAACCTACTTAGAAAAGGTGAGCTCAAACAAAAGTTAGAGCTGTCTTTAATGCCTCAAGATCCACTACTGATGTAGTGCTCCTCATATTAAATACAAATACGTATTCAATGATGATGTCGAAAAAATGTATCGAAAAATATTCGTACATAAAGATGATCAAGATTTTAAGGATTCTTCTTCTTCTTAATTAGCGTAGATACCGCTTACGCGATTATAGCCGAGTTAACAACGGCGCGCCAGTCGTTTCTTCTTTTCGCTACGTAGCGCCGATTGGATATTCCAAGCGTAGCCAGATCCTTCTCCACCTGGTCCTTCCAACGGAGTGGAGGTCCTCCTCTTCCTCAGCTTCCCCCGGCGAGTACAGCGTCGAATACTTTCAGAGCTGGAGTGTTTTCGTTTATTCGGACAACATGTCGTCATATATCTTATACAGCTCATCGCTCCATCGAATGCGATATTCGCCGTGGCCAACCCATAAAGGACCATAAAGGTTTCGCAGAACTTTTCTCTCGAAAACTCGCAACGTCAACTCATCAGGTGTTGTCATCGTCCAAGCCTCTGCACCTTATAGCAGGAAGGGAATTATGAGTGACCTATAGAGTTTGGTTTTTGTTCGTCGAGAGAGGACTTTACTTCTCAATTGCCTACTCAGCCCGAAGTAGCACCTGTTGGCAAGAGTTATCCTGCGTTGGATTTCCAGGCTGACATTGTTGATGGTGTTTACACTGGTTCCCAAATATACGAAACTATCTACTACTGTAAAGTTATGACTGTCAACAGTGACGTGAGAGACAGACACCACACAACAAAATATTGTAAATTGGACAAAATAAAAGATTAAAGAAAAACAAGTAAACATTACAAAAAATAAGATAACAAGTAGAGATAAAGAACATAATGCAAATGCATACAAACATATAATGAATTCAACTCAATTAACATAAAAGATTTTTTTAGGAAAGAAGAAATAGAAGTTAATTTTACAAAACCAAACAGTCATACTGGGAATTTAGATATCGAAAGATTTCATAATACTCTCTCCGAAAGAATTAGAGTCCTAGAAATTGAAAAACCAAGCCTTTTGACAGCGGAAAAAGTATTTCAAAGCATAGAATGGTATAACAAATGGTATAACAAATCTAATCATTCTACAATTAAAACCACACCTCTTGAGGTTATAAATGGAAAAACTGATAAAAATTTGATTAAAGACACTATTCAGAAGTTACGTAAAAAATTATAAAGCGGTTCGGCACAAATACGAACCAAGGTATAGAAAATTGACATTAGATAATATTCACCCGACAAATATTAAACGTCCAAACACATTTTTTAGGTCAAATACATCTTCAAAATAACATTGATGATAGCGATTGTAATAATTAGTAATGCAGCCAAACTGGAAGTACATCAAATACATACCGACAATGGATACGCAGAAATTATCACCAACACTAAACAGATTGTTACATCATCTGACCTCGTAAATCACATAATTGACCCTCGTGAAATTCTTTACATACTAAATAATATAACAAAAATCTCGCAAACATATTCACATCTACATTACTACACCCTATCTAATGAAATTGAAATCTTGAGAGGTAAAATCAAAACATTAATCCCATGAAAAGAAGTTAGTAGAAAAAAGAGGGGTTTAATTAGCGGTATAGATTCTATACATAAATTTCTATTTGGAACGATGGATGATGGAGATAGAATAGACATTGAAAATCACCTTAAGAAAGTAGATGAAAATTTACATAATTCATTTACAGCTCTCAACCACCAAATAAAAATTAATAATTTCTTTTCGAACATGTTCACAAAATTAAAACAAATTATTGAAGACGAAAGAAAGAATTCTTTAATGTATCAAGAGAGAACAGACAAAATTCTTCATGAACAAACAATAAAGATAAACATTCTCAAAAACGCAGTAAACTAGATTCAGGAAAACATTATTTCAGCAAAAAGTGGTATTTTTCACCCAAGCATTTTAACAAATGAAGAAATTTATAATTACAACAAACTTCAATATATAAAATTATGCGCCTTGGAATATAAAGAAAATTTTTTAATGTTCGTGGTCAAAATCCCAAAAGAATTTCAATCGGTACAATTAAAAACTCTTATTCCTATACCAAATACAGCAGGCAAAGAAATAACAGCAGAAATTGAAAATGTTTTTGAATACAAAAATGTCACTTATAAATTCGAAGAAGCTAAAACACTCAATGAACTACAAATTTCTAAACATTGCATCTCCTTATTAAATTGTGAACTTATCAAAAATAGCATTACAGAAATTTTTCAAATTGATGAAGAAGCTATTTTAATCAAAAATGCAAATGGCATAGAACTAAACCAGAACTGCGACAACAGAAAAATTAAGTTGAATCATTATATAATAACTGCACATTGATTCATTATAATAACTGCACAATTAAGATCCTATACCAAACATTCTCAAATACTAAAATATCATACAATCAAAGATTTTATTATCCAAACTATGATACTCACAACTTCACTAACAAAATTACAATTAACGACCTTGTATTTAAAAACGAAGAAAATTTAAAATAAATTAATGAATTAAAATATCACAAACATATCTCTCATATTGGAATATAAATTTTAAGTTTTATTGTGATTATAATGATAATTTTAATATCTTGTAAAACTAAAAAAAGAAAAACAATACTATTCAAACTCAGTAGAGTTTTCCATTAAGGGAGGGAGGAGCTATGTGTACACTATCATCCCAACCAGACACCACACAACAAAATATTGTAAATTGGACAAAATAAAAGATTAAAGAAAAACAAGTAAACATTACAAAAAATAAGATAACAAGTAGAGATAAAGAACATAATGCAAATGCATACAAACATGTTTTGGTCCTTATGTTTGACTGTAATGATAACCCAGACATTATCGGGTAAACCACACAATCATGTTTGTTTGCATTCAATAGAAAATAAGATTACATTTAACAAATATTGTATTTTTAAGAAAATAAAAAAACAAAGAAATAGATTAAGAAAATTGTAATCACTTTAGTAGTTATATAAGCAGAACATAATTTGAAAAAGAGACAGAATAAAGTATAATGTCACAGAAGTAACATAGTCGGCATTTTTATTCCTCCGCTCGAACAACTAAAACTCGAGTGCGACGACTGTTGAAGAAGTCGCATAATAGGGAGTCGCCTTGTCTGAAACCTCGTTTGGTATCGAATCCAATCAATTTACTCAGCCGTATAAGTTTTGCGGGGACACCAAATTCAGACATCGCGGCATAGAGGCAGCTCCTTTTCATGCTGTCGAAAGCAGCTTTGAAATCGACGAAGAGGTGAGAGAGCTCTTCGCCGCCGTGTTTGAATAGCTCGGCCGGCAATCCATCGGCCCCTGCCGCTTTGTTGTTCTTCACACTAGTATTTTCTATTCGAACTTCTTCATGGTTCGGCAATGGAACGTCTGCTCCATCGTCATCGATTGGGTAATCGGGTTCGCCTTCTCCTGGCATTGTGTGTTCACTGCCATTCAGCAGGTTGGAGAAGTTGTCCCTCCATAATTTAAGTATGCTCTGGACATCGGTCACTAGATCACCTTTGGTGGTTCTACAAGAGTATGCTCCGGTCTTGAGACCCTCAGTTAGCCGCCGCATCTTTTCGTAGAATTTTCGAGCATTACCCCTGTCGGCTTATCAAGCTCTTCATACTCACGCATTTCGGCCTCTTTCTTTTTCCGTCTGCAAATGCGTCTCGCTGCCCTCTTCAACTCTTGGTATCTATCCCAATCCGCATAAGGATTATTTTTCTGAAAATCTGCCAATGGTCCAATATGCGACTTTAAAATGAAAACAGTTACCTTTGGCGTAAGTTGTGCCCCATATCTAGCCATTCGTACACTACACGAACTGGCAGAAGACACAAAGTCAGAATTTCCTCTGGCACACAAGTCTTAAAAACACAGACGTATGTAGACGATATCCTGTCTGGGAGCCACAGCCTCTCACAAGCATACGAGTCCTTATCAGAAGTGACAAAAGCCCTCAACCCCGCAGGGTTTCCCCTACAGAAGATCACAGCTAATCACCCAAATATCTTAAAAAGTATACCAAACGACAATTTATTGGATACTAATTTCCTTAAATTCGAAAAGGAAAACACAACAAAAACTTTGGGGATACAGTGGAATGCGATATCTGACCAGTTTTCATACACTCCTGAGTCAATATCCGCACTATCTGCCATAACAAAGAGACATATTTTATCCTCGATGGCAAAACTTTTCGACCGCAGGATGGCTTTCACCCCCGAATACAAGATGGAACTACACGGCTTCTGTGACGCCTCTGAAAAGGTATATTGTGCCATTATCTATATGCGCACACAAAGCGATACCACAACTACAAGCCACCTTCTAGTGGCAAAGCAAAAGTTCCGTCTCTAAAAACGCTAAGTCTTCCACGACTTGAAGTCTGTGTCGCTCTGCTACTACCAATGCTAGCTTCTATGGTTCAGACCCACTTAGACATAGCGAAATACAAATTATATCTATGGCCGGATTCCGAGATAGTTCCAGCCTGGTTAGAGTAGCTACCACACGCGAGTTACATCTCAGGTTACGTCAAGTGACGGCATAAAGTGTGCACCACATCGCATGACGCACAGTACGTGATCAAAACAGCAGACTCGAAATATTTTGAGTCTGTTGGAATGTGCGGTACACCCATACATTGGGGCAGACTTGAGTTGCTGATCTGATGTATAATTTATAACTGGCGCAGTCGCAACAAAAGAACCAATCAACTGTATAGACAGCAGTAGCAGCAACACTAAGAAAAAAAAAACAATTGTATAAGTAGCAGTAGCAGCAACACTCCCCATTTGAAGTTTTTATTAATTAAATCTATTAATTTAAAACTTTTGCATAAAAGAAACTTATTCTAATTAAATTTATAATGTTCAAACATTTATTTAAAAAACATATTTAAACTTAGTTGAAGTATCTGCAACTCTACTCTACTGTTCGAACATTTTTCGAATTAGATATATGTTTGTATGTAACTTTTGTTCAAATATGCAAATTACCATAAGTGAAATTAAATTAGGGGGGTATTCTACTACAGAAATCAAATTTTGGGCAGTTTTTTGAATTTAATTAAAAAAAAAAACAAAAATATTTTTACTATACATTTTTTTATTGTGTTTTTATTGATACCTTAAGAATACAGAAAAAAAAATTTATAAAAATATAATAAAAATTAAAATAATTAGAGGGGGGAGAGACAGGTGTAAAAAAATGGCGCATCCTGGTGACATTGATCCTGACTCTCCTGGTGGTCTGAAAAAAAAATAAAAAAAAAATTCTTAATCAGTAAGGATGCTGTTATAGTTCCTACCTCAGAGAACACGAACAAAATCATTTTTTACGCTTTTTTTTGAAATTCCTGATTTTTTTTAATATTAAAAACAAAGGATTAAGTATTATATAAAGAAGGTTCACACAAAATTTCAAGTAAATCGGTTGTATAGAACTTGAGATAATTCCGGTACCGTGTGGAAAAAAGTAGTTTCGAGAAATGCGCGTTTAAAAAAGTGAGTCTACCTACCTACCGGGCTAGGTACTGCGTCACTAAAGTAACTGTAGCTCTTAAAATAATTTTAATTTTTAAAAATCCTTTGGAGGATATATTCTTAAGGGTCTAAACCAGTGTTTCCCAAAGTGGGCGATAACGCCCCCTTGTGGGCGCTGCAGGTGTCAAGGGGGCGGTAAGAGACCCAGAAAGAAAATGGGGGCGTTGTGTAGAGGCCTGGGGGGTTATTTGTAATTTTATTTAGCTAGAAGGCCTCTTAGACAACGACTACATGAGCTTTCGACTCTGTTTAAATGAGTTAAGCTTCCACCCACTCTACCCGGAAAAACTGGCGCACCCTACTAAGAAAGCTTAGTTCACCACAGCTGAGAACACCACAACACAACTCCCCAGGCCTATACACCAACAAACTCATCAAAAAAAGGAAGGCAAAAGGGAAATATTCAACATTTTATTTTATCACTTTTCGTTTTGTGACTCTTCCCGCGCGTTTGCAATAACATCGTTTTACAGCTGATTCGGTTGTTACACCGCTTCGCACGTCTGTTTATTCGCATGTGCATGGTTTTATTATGCTCGATCAGCTGGAGAAGAATCGGGATATTGGCGAAATTTAAATTGATATACGGAAGTATTTCGTTATTCCACACACTTCGTCACATACAGTGCGCACAGCAATATACATACGCTTTTTCGTCACCGATCTCGCGCTGTAATCAACTCTCGCTTATACACCATAAATCGGATCAATCCTGCATGCGGCGTACAATAATTAATTCGACCTGTTTATCGTCTAATATTCATCTGGATACGCGTCATTTATTCGATCGTATCTTTCTAGCGAATGTCTTTATACATTTTTAATATTCTATGAAGTGTCAAAATTAATACTTTTAATAAATCAAATTTTATTAAAAAATATAAGAGTACTTTTTTTCATGCCCCCGTTTAAACAGACTCTCAAAAACAGCTTGTGAACATCAACTAATATGTATGAATTAAAAGATTGCTCAAACTCGGTTCTATATTTCTCTCCGTAGCAATCATATTCTCTGTCCTATTTTATTGAATGTAGAAAAAAATGAAAATCATGTCAATCGGTCGCTCCGTTTCATAACGGGGCATCTCGACAGGATAGAATTTATAGAATACTAACTGTATGTGGGCATTTGCTATCATAATGTTACAAAAGTAGTATTAAGTTGTATTTGTATTACTATATGCATCCCTGATTATGAACAATAGCTGTAGGTATATGGAATAGCATTTGTCTTGTTGTAGACATCTGGCGCCACGGCTGTCTGCTTGTCTAGTTAAACAATTGCTGAGTCTGGCGCCGTATAGCATTATGTTCTGGTAATTTCCAGACGCGATATTCTAGAAGGACACGTCGGCATCAGCGAGAAGTGCGTGGCTATATAAGCCGTGGCAGCGCCAACGTAATCAATCAGTGCTAAGAGTAAACTGCTATAGTGTAGACGAGTTGTGAAATAAAGAATTGTTGAATTAAATTAAACAGTGTTGATTTTATTTGTCAATCCAGAGATACGAACCTAACAAAGTAAACTAGCAAGCAGTAAATTCGTAACAATTGGTGTCAGAAGTGGGATTGTCAAATAATCCAAATTCAAGATGGTTAAATTCGGAGAATTGAGAATTCAGCAATTAAAAAAGGAACTGGAGGAGCGTAATTTGCCGATAAGCGGGCAAAAGGCGGATCTGTAGGCACGACTACGTGAAGCAATGGAAGCGGATGGAATTAATGTGGACGAGTTCGAATTTGATGGGCCAGGAACTTCTACAAAGGTAGAAGAAAAATTAGAAGAACAACGAACATCATCAAGCGTAGACACTAACATGTTATTAGTGGCTATTAGGCAAATAGCAGAAAATGCAGTGCAAACAGAAAATCGTCTGGCACAGCAAATAGCTGAAAATATATCACGAATAACAGAAAATGTAGTGCAAACAGAAAATCGTCTGGCACAGCAAATGACGCAAATAGCTGAAAATACATCACAGTTAGAGTCTCGCCTTACACAACAGATTACAGAGAATAATACACAAGTGCAAGAGAAATTTTCAAAATTTGAAGACGAATTAAGCACTTTAAAAAATGACGAAGAAAATTTAAAATCAGAAGTTCTTCAATTAAGTAATCGTGTGCGAGAACTGCAACTGCATGGCCCTGCACCATCAACAAATATCCAAAGATTGAAGGCACCCACATTCGATGGAAGTATTCCATTTCAAATTTTCAAACTTCAGTTTGAAAAGACAGCAATGGCCAATAATTGGAATGCAGCGGACAAAGTGGCGTCCTTGTTTGTATCATTGAAAGGACCTGCGGCAGAAATCCTTCAGACTATTCCAGACTGTGAACGGGACAACTATGAGGCATTGATGAGTGCAATAGAAAGACGATATGGTAGTGAGCACCGGAAACAAATATACCAGATCGAACTGCAAAATAGGGGTCAGAAGATGAACGAGTCATTGCAAGAGTTCGCAACTGAAATCGAACGACTGGCTCATTTGGCAAATGCAGATGCACCTGTGGATTACATTGAGAGGGTAAAAATTCAAAGTTTCATAAATGGAATTCGTGATGTGGACACCAAACGCGCCACATATGCATTGCCAAAAAGAACGTTTGCTGAAACGGTTTCGCACGCCCTCACACAGGAAACAGCTTCCCTACTATGTAAACCAGCACACAAAGTACAAAGGGTTGAAATGGAACAACCGGCGCTGATGGAAGAAATATTGAAGACTCTAAAGACAATTGCTGCACCGCGAGTAAATACAACAGGAAGATGTTTCAACTGTGGAAAAGCGGGTCACTTTGCCCGAAATTGCAATATAAAAGTAAACCCATCAAAACGGAAACAACCAACAGATAACGAGGACGGTGCATCCACATCTCACAAGTCGTTAAACTAAAACGGAACAGTTCAAAGGGGCGTGAGCTGGTTCCCACAACTATTTGCCCCGCCATCTCGATATCACAAATAGGTCGCCATGACAACAATCTTACTATCAACGGCATCGTAAATGGACGACTGTCAACGCTTACTTTGGATACTGGTGCCACACATTCAATTATCCGACCGGATGTGGTAAGAGGAACGGTTGAACCATTAGTCGGTTGCAAGCTTCGAACGGCCACCGGGGAGGAAGCAGCTGTCGCGGGAAAAGTGTTTTGCGAAGTGATGATTGGTACCCTGGAAGTTAATCACACCTTCATCGTAGCAGAAATCACGGATGAAATTATAATGGGAGTAGATTTCATGATTGATCACGGGGTTACTTTGGATTTAAACAAGCAAATGCTGTTTTGCCAGAACATGGAGATGCCTATAAACACCGGATATGTGACCAACGTTGAAAGTAAGAGGGTGATTGTTGATGATAATCAGAGTATTCCACCAAAATCTGAGGCGATTGTTTGGGCTAAAGTGAATGGAGGAGGTGGGACTGAAGAATTGTGGATTGTGGAACCAACAAAAATAGATACACCCATATTGGTAGGAAGAACGCTTGTGAAAACTAGAGAAGACGCCACCATTCCGGTCAGAGTAGTGAATGAATTCAACACGCCTATAAGTCTGAAGAAAGGAGCAGTAATTGGACAGTGCCAGAATATAAGTGCAATAGCACGATGCGAACGGTCACAACAGAAACCTACTATTGAGCCACAGCAGATAAGTCCTACACTCCTAAATAATTTGCTGAACGAACTGCAGGGAAATGAAAAATTAAAAGCAGAAAAACTATTAGAAATATACGCATCCATATTTGCAAACGAAGGAAACACAGGAAGAACCGGCATTGTCAAACATCGCATAAATACTGGAGACGCTAAACCAATCCGACAAGCTCCGCGTAGGGTTCCACTAGCGAAACGTGAGGATGCTAACAAAATTATCGAAGACATGCACAAAAACGGTGTAATCGAACCTTCAATAAGTCCATGGAGCTCACCTATCGTCTTAGTTAAAAAGAAAGATGGTAGCACCCGTTTCTGCGTAGATTATAGGAAGTTGAATGATGTCACAAAGAAAGACAGTTATCCTCTACCAAGAATCGACGATACATTAGACACCTTGTCTGGAGCGAAATGGTTTTCTACATTAGATCTACAAAGTGGATATTGGCAAGTCGAGATTGATGAATGTGACCGTGAAAAGACCGCTTTCAGTATGGGCGACGGGTTATGGGAATTCTCTGTGATGCCATTTGGGTTATGTAATGCGCCTGCAACGTTCGAGCGACTGATGGAACATGTGTTAAAAGGACTCAACTGGAAGACTGTTTGGTGTATCTTGATGAAATTATCATCATGGGAAAAAGTTTTGATGATCATCTAAAAAATCTAGAGGAAGTCTTTCAGCGAATAGCATCAGCCGGATTACGCTTGAATCCCAAAAAGTGTTCATTGTGGAAGAAGCAGGTCACATATCTCGGACATAAAGTGTCAACTGAGGGGATTCACACCGAGGAGGGAAAAATAAAAGCAGTTAAAGATTGGCCTCAACCCACCAGCATACATGAACTCCGCAGCTTCCTCGGCTTATGCACGTATTACCGCCGTTTTGTACCTGGATTTGCGAACGTGGCTAGAAGTTTACATGATTTAACAAAGAAGAATCGCTCGTTTGTATGGCAGTTGGAACAATAAAAAGCGTTTGAGCAGCTTAAAGAACTACTTTGTACGGCGCCGATGTTAGCTTATCCAATACCTGGAAAGAAATTCATCCTGGATACAGATGCGAGCGCTTATGGAATTGGAGGTGTCCTGTCTCAGCTCATCGACGGACAAGAAAGAGTAATTGGGTATTACAGCAGAGTGCTCGGGAAACCAGAGAAAAACTACTGTGTGACGCGAAAAGAACTACTAGCTGTGGTGGAATGTGTAAAACATTTCCACAAGTATTTGTATGGACAACGATTCTTGCTGAGGACTGATCATGCAGCATTAAAATGGTTATTACAGTTTAAGAATCCGGAAGGCCAAATTGCACGATGGATCGAAAGATTACAGAATTACGACTTCGAAACGGAACATCGAAAGGGGATTCACCACAAAAATGCGGATGCATTATCACCTCGCCCTTGTCCACTGGAATGTAAACATTGCTCCAAATCAGAAGGAAAAGAAGGTATAATCGACGTGCGATTACTGAATATAGAACCTGAAGATGATTGGACTCCTCACCGCATCAGAATCAATCAGCTGGAGGACACTGATCTTGCAAAGCTGATAATAGCCAAAGAAAATGGGGTACGACCACCAAAGGAACAAATAAATAACGAGAGTCCAACGGCAAAAGCATATTGGGCCCAATGGAACAGCATAAACCTCGTTAATGGATACCTTCATCGTACCTGGGAAAGCGAAGATGGCAAACAGTCTCGTCTGCTGATCATAGTACCGAAGTCCATGATCCCGAAAGTATTGAAAGAATATCACAATGGACCTAGTGGAGGGCACCTTGGGATTACAAAAACTATAGAGAAGATTAAACAACGGTTCTACTGGATCGGTTGTCGAGATTCCATAGCAGAATGGATAAGTAATTGCGTAGAATGCATGGCAGCTAAAGGTCCTAAAGCCAAAAGTCGCGGTACGCTACAACAGTACAACGTGGGATCACCATTTGAACGAGTCGCAATGGATGTTGCCGATGGGTTTGTAGAAAATTGGATAACAAGGTTCGGAGTGCCCGTCGAATTACGCTCAGATCAAGGCAGGAATTTCGAATCTTCCAGATTCGACCGAACGCTCGAAGAACATCTGCGGAAAATCGTTGATAAAGACCAACGGAATTGGGACAAGTGCATCCAGATGTCCCTGCTGGCGTATCGTTCAGCGAAGCACGAGACAACTGGTTACACGCCAGCAAAGATTATTTTCGGATCTGATCTGCGACTCCCTGCTGATCTTAAGTTTGGAACGAATCCTACAGCTGTAAGAAATGATGGAGATTATTGTTCTGCCTTAAAGGAAGAAATGAATGAATTTCATCTAATGGTAAGACAGCATACGCATCTGATGAGCAATAAGATGAAGGACCGGTTCGATCAAGCGGTAAATTCAAAAGGTTTTGAAGAAGGTGATCTGGTCCTGTTGTACAATCCACTTCGAAGGAAAGGCTTGTCCCCGAAATTGCAGACAGCCTGGGAAGGACCCTATATGGTGATGAAACGACTTAATGACGTGGTATACCGCATACAAAGAAATGGAAAAGCACGATGTAAAATGAAAGTAGTACATTTGGAGAGGCTCGCCCCATTTGGTTCAAGAGGATTTGTGCCTAATCGGGACGATTAGGCTTTAGTGGAGGGCAGTGTTACAAAAGTAGTATTAAGTTGTATTTGTATTACTATATGCATCCCTGATTATGAACAATAGCTGTAGGTATATGGAATAGCATTTATCTTGTTGTAGACATCTGGCGCCACGGCTGTCTGCTTGTCGAAACAATAGACATCTGGCGCCGCACTGTCTGCTTGTCTAGTTAAACAATTGCTGAGTCTGGCGCCGTATAGCATTATGTTCTGGTAATTTCCAGACGCGATATTCTAGAAGGACACGTCGGCATCAGCGAGAAGTGCGTGGCTATATAAGCCGTGGCAGCGCCAACGTAATCAATCAGTGCTAAGAGTAAACTGCTATAGTGTAGACGAGTTGTGAAATAAAGAGTTGTTGAATTAAATTAAACAGTGTTGATTTTATTTGTCAATCCAGAGATACGAACCTAACAAAGTAAACTAGCAAGCAGTAAATTCGTAACAATAATATAATCATTTGCGCAAAGGTGTAGGGTAGGTAGGTTCGAGCTGATGTAGCGCATGCTTTGAGCTTTTGAAAAATTTATTTTATCACTTTATCACTTGCGAAATGACGTCGGGTAGGTAGCTGATGTAACGCACGTTTTGAACTTTTGAACTATGTTATCCGAAAAATACCTTTGAGTAATAATTCTGTGCAAAGACGAATTGATGAAATGGCTGAAAACATTGAAGAATCATTGTGCGATCACCTGAGGACAAGCCAATTCTCAATTCAGCTCGATGAGTCCACTTTAGCAACTAATAAAGCATTGATGTTGTCTTACGTGAGGTTTATTAAAGATGAGAAAATATGTGAAGAACTATTATTTGCTAGAAATTTAGAGACCGATACAAAAGGCGAAACCATTTTCAATATATTGGAAAAGTTTTACGATGAGAAAGAGATTCCTTTGAAAAATATTATTTCAATTGCTACGGATGGCGCTCCGGCTATGATAGGGTGCCATAAAGGTTTAATAGCGCACTTAAAAAATAAAATTCCAGGTGTCATTGGTGTACATTGCGTTATTCATAGACAACATTTAGTTGCTAGAAACTTAAGTGAAAAACTATTTCAATTACTGCAATATGTCATCAAAGCAGTTAATAAAATCCGCAACAGCTCTTTGAATGATAGATTATTTCATTAGCTTTGTGTTACTAATGACGAGGATTTCAACCGTTTGTTGTTTCATACTGAAGTTTGTTGGCTATCAAGAGGCAATTGTCTGACTCGATTCTACAACCTGTTTGACTCTGTTATAGAGTTCTTGGAAACTAAAGATACAGAATTTCAAGACAAGCTCATAACATCAAAGAATGATATAGCTTACATATAGCTGAGTTAACAACAGCAAGTTTAGTTTAGTTTTCATTGGTACTGTTTTTACGTGGTGGGTCCCAAACCCAGCGCACAACCCTGCGGAGGGAAGGTTTCGCCTTCTCACTTTAGCTCGCCTTCAAACGGATGTTCTTAGGCTACCCAGAGGATACTTGGTCAAAGATCGGAAGTCGTGAGCTGCTTGAGTCATATGTAAAAGAATCGTTTCTGGCCACTCCCAAGTGAATGGCGATCAGAGAACTTTCCTCACTTGCGTGAACTTCTACACATGACTCCATCCTCCTATTTCTGCTTCTACACAAAAAAAATCTGGGCAGACGTGAGTTTCACAATTTACCGAATTTATCAGTATCATGCAGTAACGACGAATTGTTTGCCTACTGCCAACATTTGGAAAACCTCCACATTGACTTCACCGAACAATACCAGGACATTTTGAACTTGGAAATACCAGACTGGGTGTTGGATCCGTTTTCAAATGTCAACACAGCAATGTCACTTCAGCTGGAAGAATAACTTATAGAATTGACAACAAACGAGGAAATAAAAATCAAGTTCAAAAATGGTTACCAAGAATTTTGGCTACAAAAACCGATCTCGCAATGTACCCTGGATTGTGGTCAATCTTTCAACGATTCTTGATAGCATTCCCATCGTCATATTTATGTGAACGTGTATTTAGTGCTGTGACAACACTGCTTACTAAAAATAGAAGTCGTTTGCTTGTTACCGAACGTGGCGACTTGCGACTGTTCTTGAGTAAATTGGAACCTGATATTAACAAACTTATTAAACAGCATCAGATTCATCCCTCACATTAGTTTTTTATATATGGATCGATTATTTTAGTTTTATTTTTAATAAAAGATTCTCTGTTTTAATACTATAAAGTTGTGTTTCAATAATCATTCTTATTGGCAGGTGGAGCCCGTAAGAGTTAACTTGAGACCTAGGCGCCGTTGTATGTTACCTACTGCGCTCAGCTTTCAAGTTGCTGCTTATAGTAAAAGTTTCGTTTAGAATTCTCCGTTAATATACATACATATATAGGTCACACTAATTAATTTGAAGTTATAGTGGTTTTTAAATAGGTGAAAAAATGGGGGCGCTAAAAAAATATTTATTCTCAAAGTGGGTGGTAGACAAAATAAGTTTGGGAACCACTGGTCTAAACTTTAAATATATGAAAAAATAAAAATCGAATTTTTCAAAATTCTAGAGTAGAATACCCCCTTAAAGTGCACGAAATTTTTGTTTACGAAAAACATGAGAAAATAATGCTGAAACGTGGGGTTGTGACAAATATTTATTGAAATGATAATATGTATATGATATGAAAATTATTGGAAGAGAAACAGGTGGAAAGATGTACCCAAGGAGGATATTTATATTTTAAATAATGATTACAAGAAAAAACTATTTGTACTTAATGATTAAAATTTAATATTGTAATGTATGTACAACTTAAAAAGTATATAGATCGGTTTTTTGACGTGAAACGTCCTTAAAATCGCGCCGAAACATACGGGTACCAGGTTTAAAAAGTGGACCGTAACGAAAAGGTCTATATCATCGTACCTTATTAATTAAAAAACTATTAGTCTTAGAAACAAAAATGTGGTGTGAATATTTCGCTTATATAGTCAGCTCGCTGTCTTAGAAACAAAAATGTGGTGTGAATATTTCGCTTATTTAGTCAGCTCGCTGTTATGACATTGAGTTCGTGTCGAGGTCGAGCGGGGCGGCGGGGAAGGCATACTGCGTTAACTGTGCGAAACCGGCGCTCTCGCTTGCTTCTATTCAGTGTAACTCCGACTCGTGACTCTGACTCCGACTTTATAGCGCGGTGATTCTTTCGTGTGTTTGTCAAGTTTATTTAAACCGATTGATTTATACAAAAATAAGTGTAATTTGAACAGTATTTATATTTAAAATAACAAAATAAACAACATGGTGCAGCAATTACCGAGGCGGATAGATAACGATTTTGCTTTTAATGTCAACATAAAAAAGAAAGTTATTCATAAATCGAATTACTTGAGTGGTTTCGTACGTATGTAGATCAGTTATCAAGGTCTGGCTGCGTTATTTGGTAAACCAACCGCTGTACAAACACTATGACATAAAGATCGACTGGAGTGTGTTTGACAAAGATATAGGTTACTATCGGGCTCGAATTTCAGATTGAGTATGTCGACCCCAACTTTGGCCCAGAATCTGAAATCCTGCTGGCTCGACAACATACTTTGCTATGGAATGAGGAACAATGTTTGGATATTGCTCCGGGACAGAACTCATCTCCGATAATAATAAGTAATTTATGTTTCTATTATGTACCTGTTCTTTTTTATTAAAATATTTAAAACAGCGTCAATCTTGTTTTCATTTCAATCTTTTACTTTAAAAGCGATTCGCTAACATAGATGTTTCACGTTGACACAGCCGAGTCAGTCCCACCCGATTGTTAAAAAAAAAACTATTTTTTTTTTAATTTTTCAAAACTAATGTATATTAAATAAAATATAATCTCGCATCATTGGTATTGGCAACCCTTCTCGTGTTCAGCTGTGCTTTGTTTCGTGTTCTGGCGAATTTGTTTAATTTTATTTAAAACTTTATTTGAAAGTGTCTGGATTAAGTGATCTTTTA
The DNA here is from genome assembly GCF_023373825.1 of Bactrocera dorsalis. NCBI lineage: Eukaryota > Metazoa > Arthropoda > Insecta > Diptera > Tephritidae > Bactrocera > Bactrocera dorsalis. The sequence continues at coordinate 43,949,066 of NC_064303.1, forward strand.
CGATAAGTATCAGTGTTATACTGTGCTGTTGAATCAATTGATATTTAGTAATTGTGTGTTGGCTAATTTTAATTTATTCCGCCGAGTCATTTTAAATTTGTTGTTGTGCTACATTTTAAGTAGTGCAATTGTTAGTGTTAATTTACTTTGCTTACTTAAATTTCTTTCTTATTTTTATTCGTCTCCATCTTTGTCCACAGCTGTTCGCGAGTTTCTTACTTTTCGCGTATTACAGTGCATCTCAAACTGCTCGCTACATTGGTTGTTATCTTTGATAACCATCAATTTTTATTGCATTCATTTGTAATAAATATTTTTGTCATTGCTTGTTGTTTCATTTATTATTTACCATTTTTATATTTCTATTTAATATTGTTTTTATTTTTTTCTCTTTTTTTGTTTCTTTTTTTAATCATTATGACTTGTAACATTCCGAACTGCTCTGTAAAAGGCGAGTCGGAACGATTTGTTTCTTGCTGGCTTGCCCATCTTAAATGTGCTGGACTGACAGGTAGGATATTGGATTCAATTCTTGACAGTAAGGGATTGCGCTGGTCTTGTTTAAAATGCAGACCAACTGAAATTGAATTGTTTAAAGTCTTTAAGCAAGCGCGCAATGGTTTCAAGGAGATTGGTCAAGAGCTTGAAACCCTTACTGAAAAATTTAGGCATTATGAAATGCTTTTTCAATCATTTAAATGCCTAAATGTTCGGGAAGAGAATCAAAAACCTTCATCAAAACGTAAACGTCCGTCTGATGAAGATGCCACTGTATCTTCGTTAAAAGAATGCCCCCACCCACTATTGACCTTATTAATCTGTCATCCCCTTGTCCTCAAGGTGAGAAAGTTCCGTCTGCTCAGGACACAGTGAAAACTGTTACTGAACACAGTAAGCAGAAAACTTCCCAAGATCCGCCTGCAAATACGTCCAAATCAGCTACTAAAAACTTAGTGGTAATACCGCGGAAAAAGGCAATATTTGTTTCTAGACTTGCTGCGGATACCACAGTCGACGATATAAAAAATTACATCTCGTCGAAATTAAAAACGGAAGATACAGACATCCGTAAATTTAATTTCAAATACAACAGAGATATTTCGTCGTTTAAAATCAACGTATCCGCAGACAGTTTTCAATCGATACTAGATAACTCATTCTGGCCATCGGGGGTCTTCGAGCACAAACGTGATAAGCCCCCTGTAGTTATCACCAAATTGCCAAAAAATCCCAGTATTACAAAAAACTAATTAACAATAATTCGCTGATTGTTTATTATCAAAATGTTAGAGGTCTTAACACAAAACTTGCTGATTTGTATTTAAACAGCATTCATTGTAACCTTAAAATCATTGCTTTCACGGAAACTTGGCTAAAGCCTCACATTTTTGATAATGAAATATTCATCAGCGAATTCCAAATCTTTAGATATGACCGGCTGGACAGAAAAGGAGGTGGTGTCTTGTTTGCTGTTCATTCTTCAATTCCATCTGAAGAAGTCGATGTTTCGCATGCAGACTTCATAGAATTTAAGTGCATTCGTATTTGCGCTAATAGTGGCCATATCTACTTAACTTTATCTTACATACCGCCTCACTCGGACATATCTGTATATTTGCAGCATGCTTCATTAATAAATAAGGTTTCCTCAATGGCTAATAATACTGATTCCATGATTGTTTTGGGAGATTTCAATTTATATAATAATAGAATTTAACAAGTCTTATTTAACGATACTTTTTCTGACATAATCAATGTTCCTTCAGGCGTTCCACAAGGTAGCCATCTTGGCCCAATTTTGTTCTTGTTATTTATTAATGACATATCATCTGTTGTTAAGTTTTCAAAAGTCTTATTATATGCTGACGATGTAAAACTTTTTAAAACGTATACTTCAAACAACGAAAGATGCCAGTTGCAAACAGACTTAAACAACCTAGTTTCTTGGTGTGATAGAAATGACATGCCATTGAACCTTAAAAAATGTAAAACAATGTGCTTTTCACGTAGATCTGTAGACCCAACTTCATACACAATACAAAACTTTAGGTTGGAGCATGTATGCAGTTTTGTTGATTTGGGAGTAACTATGGACCCCAAACTCAATTTTAATCTTCACATATCTTCCACGGGTTTTAAAGCTAAAGGCGCTCTTAGTTTTGTTAAACGTTGGTCTAAAGAATTTAGAGATCCGCTTGCCACAAAAATTCTTTTTACATCTCTGGTGAGGCCTATATTAGAGTATGCTTCTGTGGTATGGAACCCTAGTTACCAAGTCCATTCGGATAAGTTAGAGTCCGTTCAAAAACAATTCTTACTTTTTGCCTTAAATCATTTGAATTGGGATTCCAGTTTAAATCTTCCCCCTTACACTAACCGTTTAAAACTTATAAATCTCCCGACACTCGCTAGTCGTAGGGAGATGCTTGGTATAATATTTCTTGTAAAACTCGTGAATGGGTCGGTCTGTAGCCCATCTCTCTTATCTGATATTAATTTTAACGTCCCCGCTCGCTCTACCAGGCAGTTTAGACCCTTACTTTTAAAATTTTCTAGAACAAATTTTGAGTTAAACGAACCATTCCGCCGTATATGTCATGATTTCAATTTTCATTCCAGCACATTTGATTTAACAGACTCACTTTTTACAATTAAAAAAATTATTTTAGCTACTCTTAACAAGTAAAATTGTAAACTTTAATTTAATTCTTAATTTTGGCTGTTGAAATTTTTGTTTCTGTAGCTGAGCAGCTTAAGATCGCAACGCTTAAAACTCTCTTGCCTTTTATGACTCGGCTAATTCCGCTCGTTCGCGGATTGTGCCCCTCGCGTCGGTTGGGCGGGAGGAGGGTAACCGTTGGGTATTATTATATAAAAAGAAAAAGATACAAAAAATGATGGCTCAAAATCAAATGTTAAACGTTAACGTTGTTTATCAACAATAACACAATTGCTTCAACAAAATGCTGCGCAGCAGGAAACTAGTATTAGGCAGAAAATAGAAAAAGATCGAAACTAATTTCATAGGGCTGGACGATGGAAGTGTATACCCTATATTTTTAGCAAGAAACAGAAATTCAAACCAATTTGCTCAGATGGCAAGAAATTTTAATAATAACCAAATTCAAAATAATCAAAGAATAATCAACTTTAGGAGACAAAATAATTATCACCCAAATAATCCACAGAGACAAACTAATTGTCGGACAGAAAATTCAGGCCAATATAAAAATCAATATCGTAATAATAATATTAATAATAATAATAACGGTTACGGTAATTCAGCAAGACAAAATATACAGAACGGCACTCGGCAAACAAGACGTTAAAATGGCCAAAATCCCATGGATGTTGGTGCTGTGGGCAGATGCAGAGGACAGAGTAACAACGAATAACAACAAGGAATTTATTACCAATTAGCTTCGGAAAATCAAAATAAAATATTAATTTCACTTACTCTGTTTAATAAAAAATGGTGTGCATTGGTAGACCCAGGCTCTACCATTAGTATTATGAAAAAATCAAGCTTCGAGCATTATAAGTTACCGGTTCTAGAAAAAAATAAAACAATAATTAGTACACGGATTGGTGAAATAAGAGCGTCTAACGTTAAGACATCATGCCCGCTAGAATTTAAATACCCTCACAATGCTAGGATGAGATTGTTTAAAATTAGACTTTGAAAAACCGTACGATCTTCTACTAGGAAACGATTTTATGTTTAATAATTTCAAGATAATCGATATTGAAAACGAAGAAATTGAGCTTAGAAATGGTGTTAAAATTCTGTTTTATTCAAAAGCTATCCAAGAGCAAGTATATGCAAACAAAACTAATTGTCGGACAGGAAATTCAGGCCAATATAAAAATCAATATCGTAATAATAATATTAATAATAATAATAACGGTTACGGTAATTCAGCAAGACAAAATATACAGAACGGCACTCGGCAAACAAGACGTTAAAATGGCCAAAATCCCATGGATGTTGGTGCTGTGGGCAGATGCAGAGGACAGAGTAACAACGAATAACAACAAGGAATTTATTACCAATTAGCTTCGGAAAATCAAAATAAAATATTAATTTCACTTACTCTGTTTAATAAAAAATGGTGTGCATTGGTAGACCCAGGCTCTACCATTAGTATTATGAAAAAATCAAGCTTCGAGCATTATAAGTTACCGGTTCTAGAAAAAAATAAAACAATAATTAGTACACGGATTGGTGAAATAAGAGCGTCTAACGTTAAGACATCATGCCCGCTAGAATTTAAATACCCTCACAATGCTAGGATGAGATTGTTTAAAATTAGACTTTGAAAAACCGTACGATCTTCTACTAGGAAACGATTTTATATTTAATAATTTCAAGATAATCGATATTGAAAACGAAGAAATTGAGCTTAGAAATGGTGTTAAAATTCTGTTTTATTCAAAAGCTATCCAAGAGCAAGTAGTTATATGCATTGGAAGAAAGTAAAATGCAAAACATTCAATTGGATCATTTAAAATCATATGAACGAAAAGAGGTTGAAAAATTGCTAAACAAGTATGAAAAATTAATGTATGAAGAAGGAGATGCCTTGACAAACACAAAAATGGTGGTCCTCGAAATAAGAACCACCACTAACCAGCAAATCAATTCAAAAATATATAGGTTACCTCCGACACATGAGGAAGAAGCCATAAGGCAAATTAGGGAGCTAGAAAAACAAGGTATAATGCGGGAAAGTAGGAGTAAATATAGTTCACCTATTATCATAGTACCAAAAAAATGTGATAGCATGGGAAATAAAAAAATTTGGTTAGAAATCGATTACCGTAGACTAAATCAAATAACTGATGGAATCTTAGACAAGTTGGGCAAGGCACAGTACTTTAGCACTCTTGATCTAAACAAAGGTTACCATAAAATTTTAATGGAAAAATAGGATATTGAAAAGACAGCTTTTGTATCTCCGGTGGGATTATACGGATAAATAAGAATGCCGTTCGGACTAAAAAATGCTCCGGCTACCTTTCAACTACTAATTTATGACATATTAAGAGAATACTTAAATAAGATATGTGTCGTTTATTTGGACGACTAATTTATTTTATATTTTGATAGTACATTTTATTAACAATGTTTGTGCGAAATTTCGTGGAAAAATATCAAGTAGTATTTACGGGGTGGCTGTTTCCCTTAGAGGCCTTTTTTTGGCAGAGCCTTGCGGTGACAATTCCCCAGGTCGAACAAGTTAACTGAAACCATAAAAGTAAACAAATTTTATTAGTTTAGTGTAATTCCTTGTGTTTGAACGATCGTTTTATGATTTTTGTTTTTTTTTGTGCACATGGGAACGTTTTATGCAAAAAATGAACTTTTTGGTCACTAGAAATTTCACTAAAAAAATCATTTCGGCGAAAAAAAAGCTTGTGCGTAAAAAGTCGATCGTTCAAGCACAGAAAAATTTCATTACCAACATTTAAAAAAAAATTGAAGAAAATCGGCTCAGTAGTTTTCCGCCAATCCATGTCGCCGCAAAGTCATTTGTCAAACAAGTAAGGAAGGGCGAAGTTCGGGTGTCACCGAACATTTTATACTCTCGCATGATAAAGTGATAATCGAGATTTCATTATCCGTCATTTACATATTTTTTTATTTTGCTGTAAAATTAATTAGATTAATAAGATTAGTAGTTCCTGAGATATGGTTTTTGGTCCATAAGTGGGCGACGCCACGCTCATTTTCAATTTTTAAGAATAAGCCTGGGCGCAGCATCTTTCTGCCATTTCTTCCGTAAAATTTAGTGTTTCTGACGTTTTTTGTTAGTCGGTTAACGCACTTTTAGTGATTTTCAACATAACCTTTGTATGGGAGGTGGGCGTGGTTATTATCCGATTTCTTCGATTTTTGAACTGTCTAAGGAAACGACTGTGTAGAGCTTGGTTGACATAGCTATAGTAGTTTCCGAGATATGTACAAAAAACTTAGTAGGGGGGACGTCCAAATATCCCCTCCCTAATGCGATCCTTTGTGCCAAATTTCACTTTAATATCTTTATTTATGGCTTAGTTATGACACTTTATAGGTTTTCGGTTTTTGCCATTTTGTGGGCGTGGCTGTGGGCCGATTTTGCCTGTCTTCGAACTTAACCTTCTTATGGAGCCAAGAAATACGTGTACCAAGTTTCCTCATGATATCTCAATTTTTACTCAAGTTACAGCTTGCACGGACGGACAGACGGACGGACGGACAGACAGACATCCGGATTTCAACTCTACTCACCCTGATCATATACCAAAGTGACCTATATCTGACTATTTTAGTTTTAGGACTTACAAACAACCGTTATATGAACAAAACTATAATACTCTCCTTCGCAACTTTGTTGCGAGAGTATAAAAACACCATTTCGAGATATTCGCGTTTAAAGCGAGACCGCTCGGGTTTGGGGCCGCGAAGAGGCGCGCGGTTAGAAGTGCTGTAACTTATTTTCTACTACTCGAATCTCTATGAAAAGGAGTTGTTCTTTAAGATAAAGCAATAAAAAAATTTCGATTTTTTGAAATTAAAAAAGGTATATAACCCCTTAAAAGAACAAAATTTAAAAATTGAAGTCGATAAATGTGGTTTTCCAAAGAGTAGAACAAAATTTTTGGGGCATACCTTAGCAAAGGAAGGGACTCAGGATAAGATAGCAGCGATACAAAATTTGAAAATACCTAGAACTGAAAAACAATTAAAAAGTTTCTTGGGAGCCACTGGTTATTATGGAAAGTTCATTAGCGTCTACTAAAAATTGCATACCCAATGATTAAATATTAAAAAAAAATCGGGTGGGGCTGTGCCGGGGCACACGGCCGAATCGCTTTTAAAGTAAAAGATTCAAATGAAAACCAGATTGACGCTATCTTAAGTATTTTAATAAAAAGAACAGCTACATAATAGAAACATAAATTACTTATTATTATCGGAGATGAGTTCTGTCCCGGAGCAATATCCAAACATTGTTCCTCATTTCATAGCAAAGTATGTTGTCGAGCCAGCAGGATTTCAGATTCTGGGGCAAAGTTGGGGTCGACAGACTCAATCTGAAATTTGAGCCCGATAGTAATCCATATCTTTGTCAAACACACTCCAGTCGATCTTTATGTCGTAGTGTTTGTTCAGCGGTTGGTTTACCAAATAACGCAGCCAGACCTTGATAACTGATCTACGTACGAAACCACTCAAGTAATTCGATTTATGAATAAGTTTCTTTTTTATGTTGACATTAAAAGCAAAATCGTCGTCTATCCGCCTCGGTAATTGCTGCACCATTATGTTTACACCGACAGGTACACTGATTACCTGAATGACTATATCATAGTTACCTTCGTAGTGTAATCAAATTTGCATAAATGGTAACCGCGGTGAAATCCATCGAATGCTGATAGGGTCAAGCCGCGGTAGTCCGCTCGGCTTTGGAGGATAACGAAAACCGTTTGAGCGCGACAGCGTTGGAATTTTATTGGCATCTATCGATTTGCTACAGGTACTGCATAAGCGAAATTCCGTCACATTTTCATCGGGTAATTTTGTTTGAAGGAAAGAAATGTTGCGATGTTTCACTTTCTTTAAGTCTCTTTCGAACCAAAGTCGATCACAAACGCTGCAAGATAAAACGAAGGGATTGGCTTCAAATATCGTTTTGAAGCGTTTGTCCGCTGAACGCTAATGATTTTGCATTGCTTCACTTCTACTGATATTAACATCTCTCAGTTCCGTGGCAGTTCCAATAGACATATCGATCGTCTGTTCATTCGTTACGTCCATAAGTATAGGTATTCCAGTGCAAGAGGTACTCGCGACGTCGGCGGCAGCAGTTTTGCGACGTTCCCGAAACCGTCTCGCTCGTTCGGCGCCGGACATTGGGGTACCTATGTGCGGCCCATTTCATAGATTTTTGTATAAATCAATCGGTTTAAATAAACTTGACAAGCACACGAAAGAATCACCGCGCTATAAAGTCGGAGTCACGAGTTACACTGAATAGAAGCAAGCGAGAGCGCCGGTTTCGCACAGTTAACGCAGTATGCCTTCCCCGCTGCCCCGCTCGACCCGACACGAACTCAATGTCATAACAGCAAGCTGACTATATAAGCGAAATACATATTCACACCACATTTTTGTTTCTAAGACTAATAGTTTTTTAATTATTAAGGTACGATGATGTAGACCTTTTCGTTTCGGTCCACTTTAAGACGTTTCACGTCAAAAAGTTATAAAATAGATCGAAGAGATCCGCAGTACATAGCTAATTTTGAAAATTTGAAAACACTAATTTCATCACATACAATTTTAAAATTCCCTGAATATGATAAGGATTTTAATATTACAACTGATGCAAGTGATTACTCAATAGGCGCAGTGCTTTTTCAACAATATCAGCCAGTAAGCTACATTTTCAGAACATTAAATAACCATGAACAGAAATATGCTACAACAGAGAAAGGATTTTTAGCCATTATATATTCAATAACCTATTTCAGGCCGTACCGATATGGCACAAAATTTAAAATTATAACTGATCATTGCCCGATAGTGTTTTTAAATAATAAATATAAAAGAAGGGAGTTTTCACAACGTCACCAGAGGTGGCTATTGAAACTGCAAGAGTTCAATTATGAAATTGAATATCAGAAATAATAATGTAGTAGCAGATTTTTTCCCCAAAGGAAAGCCATCGAGATCAACTCTATTAACCCGGAGAACATATTGAAAATATTTTCCGAAGACATTGACAGGGGCAAAGTGGGTATTTTTTCCGAAGTGGAGGAGGCCGATTATTAAAAAATTTAACTATTACTTATAAGCATGTTGTCTTGCAATAGCAAGCTACAATTCATAAAATGTACAAAAAGAGCAACAGACATTATACGAGTACAAGAAGAAGACCTGTATAAACAAATTTCACTTTACCATAGTAATGAGTCAATGCATAGCGAATAAACGAGGCTTACAATACACTTAAGGATAAATTAGACTATCCAAAATTATGGAAACATGTACAGGTAATTGCGAAAAATGCAAGACAATTAAATATGACAGGAAACCGATAAAGCCGAAGTTTAAACTAACAGAGACATCTTCAGATAAAAATGAAATAATACATGTGGACTTTTTTCATTTTAAAAAGCAGTCATTTGTCACAGTAATTGATAAACTAACAAAATTTACAGCAGCATGCAATATAACTGACAGAAATTGGAGAGCAAAGAAGACCATCATAATTGAACATTTCACGAAATTTGGGAAACCAAAGAAGATTATCATGGACAACGAATTCAGGGCCGAACAGTTAATTCAGTTCTTAAATACAGAAGGAGTCGAAGTACACTTAACAAAACCAAACTCTCATACAGGTAATGCAGACATTGAGAGGCTGCATTCAACCCTGTTCGAAAAACTAACAGGAATTGAGGATCCAAGCCTCTCAACAGGGTACAGATCGTTATAGGTAACTATCACTCAACCATAAAATGTACACCCAATAATACAAGAAATAGTATAGATCCTATCATTTTAAAAAACACAATAGATCAGAAGAAACAACTCACAATACACAAAGAAATAGGTATAGAGAGGACTACGAAGAACTGAGATCGACGAGGCCAATAAAAAACTATAAAAGAGTAAGACACAAGAACGAACCATATTTCCGAATCACTCCCTTGCAAAACATTCGTGTAGCAAAAATAAAAAGATCAGATAATTAGATAGAGTAGGTATGGAAAATGAAGATGATAGGTTAAGCACAATAGTACATAATGGCGATGTATTTGAAAGTGTTAATTCACGAGTCAACATATTTTCAGACCATAATGTGGATAACAATGTTTCTGATGACCGTCATGAAATTGGCTACAGCATTCCTACAAGTGTTACCGATAGTTGTAGAAGCAGGATACACCATGATCCAACTCGACGAAGTAGAGATCTTTGACGAAGTAAATACAATACTACATATTATACATTTGAAAGATCTAGCAAGTTTGGTGGAGGAAATGGAAGAAAACATAAGACGAGCAGACCTAAGTAACAAAGCACTTCTTTTTAATGAAATTAAAGTAATTAAAGCAAAAAATAAATCGATTACTCCCAAGGAAGAGGGAAGAAAGAAGAGAGATTTAATTAAATTAGGTAGGAAAATGTATAAATGGTTGTTCGGGGTAATGGACGAGGAGGACCGACAGGATATAATTAGTCATTTAGAAGTAATAGAGGGAAATTCGCATAATGCAATAACAAATATCAATAAGCAGACTATCATAAATAAGCATTTTAACGATTCAATTAATTTAATGAAAACAAGAGTATAGTAAAAATGTCAGGAGTAAAATTTTTAAAGAATTAAATCAGATACAAAAGGAAGATAGAGAGCTAGCGAAATTGGTTCTTTACAATGATCAAATGAATAAATTAAGACATATTGAAGTGAAGATCCATGAAATTCAAAATAATAAAGCAGCCGCTAAAAACAATTTAATACATCCGGGGATTTTAACAAAAAAGGAAATAGATAGTTTAGACATACTTAGATTTTTATAAGTTGAAAATAGCCAAAGTAGTAGTAGAAGCTTTCAAAAATGAAACACTTGTGCTCGTTATTCAAATACCAAAAAGTTATTTTAAAGTATGTGTAAAATTAATTATGAAAAAACTGTAACAATAAATAAAAAACATTATAAATATAAAGATAATACGTTATTGAAAAAACTAAAACAAAGTAGGAATTGTATTTTTTTAACGTTTGTGAATTTAAGTATAACAATACGACAATAATACAAGAAATAAGTGATGACACTTTAATCACCAAGAATGCAAATAATTTGAGGCTTCTTCAAAATTGTGATGACAGAAATTTTATGCTACAAAATAATTATATAATGAATTTTGCGAAATATGAAAATAAAATTAATGAAGAAAAATTTAGTAACAACAAAACTAAATTTATTGATAAACTGATACATCCTGATAAAATGTTAAACCAAAGCTATGAGTCAAAAATAAACTTTGAGGATATTGTACTAAATCATTTTCAGAAAATCAAAGAGCTAAAGTATTACAAAAATGTATCTTATGGCATAAGTGCCTCATTAATTATAATAAGACTAATAAGTATAATTATTAAAATGAAAAAATAAGTTTGAAAATTATTAACCCTCTAACCGGCCAATTTTTGTTTGAGCTGAAAAAATTACCATACACTAATTTTTATACAAGGAACAAGAATCTGAAGTCAGATTTAAAAAAAATTCAATAGGTCACCTTCCAGGTTGGAAAAAGTGAGGTCTGCCTTAAGGCATACTTGCCTGTTGGCATGTAAAAAAATACGGATTAATTTATTGCAAATTATTTAAAAGAAAAATGTTTATTTCAATAATTTAAAGTAAAACGTATCAAATTCAAGTTTAGTTATATTATTTCATAAACAATATTAAATAAAATAAAAGATAAAGTAAACATATATATTGCATAGCAGTAAAAATTCAAATTTAGTTATAATATAATACATCGATGTCCTTTGAGAGCTTACCATTTGGAAGTCTATTGGCACGAACCGTACCAAGTGCATAAATTCCTCTGCTTCGTAAATAAACAAGCAATGGCAATGACGTATAGAAGTTATCAAAGTATACTATGTGATTTTTAAAGTTGGGCACGGTTTGTGTTAAGCGGACGACAACGTTTCCGGTTGCTCCCAAGTCAGGTGCATCTGCTACAACATCATTATCACCAGCACCTCTGTAGACTTCAAAATTATACGAAAACCCATATGAGTCACATAACACAGAGGTTTATCTGGCATATATTGACGTAAGTTTGTTATAATCTTTGTGGGACACATTTACTCGTCAATACATAGCCTTGGTGATTTGGGTACAGAATTAAAGCGTTCATTTAATGTATCTATGAGTGGACGAACTTTGTAGAGCTGATCGTACCCTTCCTCACCCTTTTTCTTCATATACGAACTGTCATTGAAGTGCAGGTATTTCTTGATTTCATAAAATCGTTTTGATGGCATCGCAACTCTAACACATTCAAGTGAGTGTTTCGACCAATAACTTTCAATATTTGGATAGCGAAACACAGACATATATAATATTACACCAATGTAAATTTTCAAATCTTGTCTGGTCAAATTGAAATCAGAGTTTATGTTTTGCTGATGAGCGGAGAGATTTGTTTGGCTGACAATATCGTCCAGCAATTTATTTGTAAAAAAATATGTAAAGCATTTAAAAGGAGTATTCAATTCATTAAATGCTTGTGGTAATTTCTGTTCACCATTGAATACAATTTCTTTCCGATGTAGCTGCAAGTTTTTTTTTTCCAAACTATATTTTTGAACTGTGAAGATTGTGGTGTACAATGCTTCACAGAACCAAAAACTCCACCAGAGTTAGATGGAATAGAAACTTCACCTTCTTCAATTTGTGGTATCGGTGATCGAGCTCTTTTCCTCCTTGGTGGCTGTTTTGTTGTTTTATTCATTGCGTTACTGCTGGTACTTGATTGCTCGGAAGAAGGTGGAGTAGACTCATTGGGTTCATCTACACTTATATTAATTGCCAATGACAAAAGATCTATTGCACTTGCATTATATAAATGCTCAATATAATGATCGATTTCTTCAAAATCTTCATTTGCTAATTGCATGTTAACTTCTTGAGCGCTATCATCGCTGTCAAAGTCTTCTTCATTCACGCTTTTATCATCTTCTGAATCATCATCATCAACAACAGAATTCATTAATTGTTGGATAGCTTCTTCGCTCATAAGCGACAAACTGTAACGCTTCCGATTATTTGACATGCTTACGACTACGAAACACAATACAAATTATTAAAAAAAAAATTAAAATGTATAAAATATGTTATAATAGTTACATGTTTTGCTTTCAACTACAAAACATAATTTTATAAATTACTATTTACTTTTAAACATGTTAAAATAATTACGAATAGAATTTACATACTTACAACGAAATAATTTTTTTGAGCGGGCGCCGGCAAGTGTGCCTTTAGGAGTAGTGAACTTTTAGCTTGCTAGAAGCTTTTCTGTACAAATTTTTTCACAAAAAACTTTAACTAGTAAACCAAAATATTGTATCTATACCGTGATATTTTTTTAAGAACAATTGTAGCACAATTATTATTTTTTTACATTTTCTGAAAATGCGCTTTGCATTAAAATAATTTTTTGCTGATCTTCACACCAACTTTTGACATTGACTGATCACTGGCGCCTGAACTCATAAGCAAAGAGCATGCAAATGCTTGTTTTATGCAGCTGTGACATTTTACAACAGAAATTTACAAAGGTAACGGTAAAAACTTTTCGGGCTGTTGCGCTATTGCAATTGTGCTTAACTATACCTTTTGGTAGCATTGCCGGATAGAGGGTTAATAAAAGAAGTTAGGAGAGTGGCTCTGGGGGAGTTACATCTCAGGTTACGTCAACTGACGGCATGCAGTTGTGCACCACTTCGCATGATCAGCCAGTACATGACCAAAACAGAAGACTCGGCATATTTTGAGTCTTTTGGAATGTGCGGTACACCCACACAATTGGTTGATTGAATTGCTGATCTGATGGCAGAGTCAATCTGATTCTTGCTACAGTACAGACTGGAACATTATAATTTTTAACTCGCGTGGAAAACATATATTTCTAATCGAACGTCTCAAATACTTGACCTAGTAGGATCTGCCACTTAGCGACACGTAGCCAGTGCTGACAAATCTGCTGATCTAGGTACAAGAGGGTGCAAACCCCTGAATCTCGCCACCACCACCCTCTGGTGGAATGGCTCGCGATGGTTAAAAAATTTCCCGATTCTTGGCCACAATCGCCCATGCGCAACATATTAGCCCCAGAAAGTCATAAAATCGAAACTTATCATACAACACTGGATAACACTGACATCCTTGTCTCCCTTCATCAACAAACACTAGCAGACAAGATCGGCTTAGACTCACAACACTGACACGCAATCTTCACTATACTCACCAAATCACTGCTTACAGTCCACATTCTACACTACTCATGAGAGCACCACACACCAGACACCCACACACAAGTACACCAACCACAATCACACCACACCATCTGATACCACAGAAAAGGGAATAAAAGGACCGATGAGAAGATCCTGCACAGTTCGTTTTTTGACCTTAACAGCGTCCTACGTTTTCACGTTCCCATTTTATCCTCTGCCATCCTTCTAAGATACACATAAAATTTTAGTTAATTTCGCATACTTTCACTGTATAATTTCCCGGACAGCGCCAAGAAAATATCCACATGGATAATTAAACAGAAAATATCATGTATACCAAGTTAGTTAACTGAAGAGAACGACATCTGCACTATAATACATGAACAATAAAGAATCATTAAACAACATAAATAATTTAGTTTTTATTTCCTAAAAAAGGATTTAACATAATTCAAAACCCGCTTATTTTTTATCCAAGGCGAAACAGAGTTCGCCAGGTCCTCTAGCATATTTATAAAATTGCTTGAAAATAAGTTCTAAAGTATACCGGAGCGACGTCAAAAATTAATGAAATCAGCCCCTCCATTTCTCTTTCCCCAATATGTTCTATAGGTTGGTCAAAATGTGTGATACTACATTTTAAAGAAATTAAGGTGATACGTTTTCTTAAAAGTTATAAAATCAATTAATGGTTTGGCGCTCAATTAAAATGAATTGGGCTTAGTCTAAAGATCATAATTCCAATATCATGAATTCCGATCCTTTGGTAACATTTTTCACATCAATGCAATATATTAAATTTATTCCCTTCAGTTGAGTTTATAACACATATATGTAATTTGAGGATAAGTTTAGAATAATTTTCGCTGATGCGATTAAGATTTAGTAATGTAGTATAATTTATTCACGACTTCATCGAAAAATGGATACTTAATTCTTTTGCTACATGGACCCGATGGAGCTTATCCAATTTGTTTGCAAGTTGCAAGAGTAGAAAATGTTCGGTTACACACGAGTTTAGCCTTACTTTACTTGTGTACCCTTACGATCCACTATACTAATTATTTTGTCATCCTCGTGTTTCCGTCTTTGAACAAGGTATTAAAATTGAAAATGTCCATTGCTACAAAAAGACGGAATGCAGCAATATATTCCCTTTTATATATTTTACAAATATTAAATCAGATAAGAACTATGTAATTCTAATAAATTATACAGCACTTGAAAACAACCCAAACCACGCAACATAAGCAACTCAGTTAGAACAGTGGCGGTCATGTTACCTAGTGACAACTAATTTAATTGTCACTCTTTCCTATCACGTTTTTAAGGGCGAAACAAAAAAGCTCCCAAACCTTTTGTATACATGTGATCTTTTATCACCTTCCCGCTTTGTAATAAAACTATATCCTTCTTTCGCACATTTTCATTAAATTTGGGACACATCAACAAAATTGCTTTCAAGAAAGCGTGACGGTGCATTCCAAAATAGCCTAGTGACTAAACCACTGACTTACCATTCCTTCAACTTAAAGTTCAATTCTCAAAAATAAAAAGATCTTTTTTTATTAAAATGCTTTTTATTAATTTTAATAATAATGAAATCATTTTACTTAAATTTACATTAAATTAATTTTTCTTAACACATTTTTTTAATAATTTAAAATTTATTTCATATATAATATACAAAGTTTATTATATATATAAAAAATAATATATACATATGCATACATATGTACATATATCCAAAAAATTATTATAATATTATGATGTCTCAGCTTTTCCCTTCCTATATTTTTCTTTTCCTTAAATCTATGGTGGCTCATTTCGATAGACTTCCGAATTTGTTGTTAGAAATTTGCAAGTCAACAAGTGATGAAAGAATCTAATCAATTTAAAATACATTTTATTAGGTAAATATGTATTTATTAAATTTACCATTACATACGAATTAGCACCTTACATTCACAGACGGTCTTTTGTTGGGCTCTCTCATCGCTTTTATGAATTATCTGAAAAGAGAACAAGTGCAGTTAGGGAATAAAAACTTTTATGGACATAAACTTATATTTTCTTTCAAAAATTTTAAGAAATGCATTTCAGAAATATATTGGATTACCGTTTCCATCCACAAGCAAATTGTTCACTTGTTATTTTGAGAAGCTTGCCTCTAAGTTGTAGCAAAAAGAAATATTGAACTTCTTCCCTTTTAATGTCAATTGTTTTACAAAAACAAAGGGGTAAAAATAAATTGAAAACTAAAAAGACATTTTTGCATATACCTTTTACGGGAGTCGTAGACGTTGTGGGTCATTTCTCCAAATAAATTTCATCAAATAGCGTTGGTGAATCCATCTGATTTAGAAATAAAAATTTGGCAGCATCAAAATTCATTTTAAATAACTTAACGTAATATAATAAAATCTTCTTCCTCTTTACTGGCGTAGACACCGCTTAGACGATTATAGCCGAGTTAACAACCGCGCGCCAGTCGTTTCTTCTTTTCGGTACTTAGCGCCAATTGTATATTCCAAGCGAACCCAAGTCCTTCTCCGCTTGGTCCTTCCAAAGTTGAGGTCTTACTCTTCTTCTGCTTCCCCCGGCGGGTACTGCGTCGAATACTTTCAGAGCTGGAGTGTTTTTGTCCATTCGGACAACATGACCCAGCCAGCGTAGCCGCTGTCTTTGAACTCGCTGAACTATGTCAATGTCGTCGTATATCTCGTACAGCTCATCGTTCCATCGAATGCGATATTCGCCGTGGCCAACGCGCAAAGGACCATAAATCTTTCGCAGAACTTTTCTCTCGTTTTTCCTTCATCCGTTGTTGACATCATCCAAGCCTCTGCACCATATAGCAGGACGGGAATTATGAGCGTCTTATAGAGTTTGGCTTTTGTTCGTCGAGAGAGGACTTTACTTTTCAATTGCCTACTCAGTCCGAAGTAGCACCTGTTGGCAAGAGTAATCCTGCGTTGGATTTCCAGGCTGACTGTGTTGGTGGTGTTAATACTGGTTCCTAAATAGACGGAATTATCTACAACTTCAAAGTTATGTCAACAGTGACGTAAGAGCCAAGACTGTTTGTTTGATGACAGGAGATATTTCGTCTTGCCCTCGTTCATTGCCAGACCCATTTTCTTTGCTTCCTTGTTCAGTCTGGAGAAAGCAGAACTAACGGCGCGGGTGTTGAGGCCGATGATATCAATATCATCGGCATACGCCAGCAGTTGTACACTCTTATAGAAGATGGTACCTTCTCTATTTAGTTCTGCAGCTCGAACTATTTTCTCCAGAAGCAGGTTGAAAAAGTCTCACGATGGGGAATTGCCTTGTCTGAAGCCTCGTTTGGTATCGAACGGAGAGGTCCTTCCCGATTCTGACGGAGCTTTTGCTATTGCTCAACGTCAGCTTACACAGCCGTATTAGTTTTGCGGGGATACCAATTTCAGACATCGCAGCATAAAGGCAACTCCTTTTCGTGTTGTCGAAAGCAGCTTTGAAATCGACGAAGAGGTGGTGTGTGTCGATTCTCCTTTCACGGGTCTTTTCCAAGATTTGGCACATGGTGATCATCTGGTCGGTTGTTGATTTGCCAGATCTAAAGCCACACTGATAAGGTCCAATCAGTTTGTTGACGGTGGGCTTTAATCTTTCACACAATACGCTGGATAGAACCTTATATGCGATGTTGAGGAGGCTAATCCCACGGTAGTTGGCGCAGATTGTGTGGTCTCCTTTTTTATGGATTGGGCATAGCACACTTAAATTCCAATGGTTGGGCATGCTTTCGTCCGACCATATTTTACAAAGAAGCTGAAGCATGCTCCTTATCAGTTCTTCGCCGCCGTGTTTGAATAGCTCGGCCGGCAATCCATCGGCCCCTGTCGCTTTGTCGTTTTTCAGGCGGGCAGTTGCTATTCGAACTTCTTCATGGCCGGGTAATGGAACGTCTGCTTCATCGTCAATTTATAATATAATAAAATACGGTCGGGAAAATACAATAATTATAGTGAAAAATAGTAATTTGACAATTCATGAAATAGGTGATGTAAAATGGGAATTAAAAGAAACTTGCCCTCATGTGGAATAGAAAAATATTTATAAACTCTTTATCGTCTTTTTCTATTTTAAACAAATGTTCAAACAAACAAACAAATGTTCGAATTTTTTTGCCAACAAAATAACTAAATCAGATGACGATTCCAATGGTTCCTGAAAGTAGTTTTCAACACCCAAGAAACAATGTGCCATTACTATAGCGATACCAGGTTCCTCTGTCATGCCTGTTACTTTTATGCGACCAAATTTTTGACTAAAACAATAAGTCTTTTTCTTTTTTTAAATCCATATTAAACGAACTAA
Source organism: Bactrocera dorsalis (assembly GCF_023373825.1). Classification (NCBI taxonomy): domain Eukaryota; kingdom Metazoa; phylum Arthropoda; class Insecta; order Diptera; family Tephritidae; genus Bactrocera; species Bactrocera dorsalis. The sequence continues at coordinate 43,967,464 of NC_064303.1, forward strand.
TTTTGGATATTTCATTGCAAGTAAAATTTGCAATATTTCTTTCTTCAAGCCTAAAATGTAATTGCTGCAGGATTTTATTAGGCTTATTTATAAGTTTTTTTTATATACTGCATGTGATTTTCAAACTTTTAAGCGGAAAAGTTATCTAGAGGACCATATTGCTTGGTACAATCACTTAAATGGAGTATATGGAGTATATATTGCAACTAACTAAATGGTCTCCGTTTTGTAATAAGAGGTAATTGTAGTAATGGTCATTACCAATGCAATCCTTTAGGACAAATATACCTACATATATACAATAAGAACTGCCTAAACTCTGCCGCTTTCCAATTGCTGATTTTATCTAAACTTCTACATATTCGACCGAACTCTAAAGGAACTAAATTGGAAAAAATGTTATTTTTTCGTTAACTTTGCTTACGTTTATATTGCCTATTTTAATCAACAATAGAAGCAACTTTTTATATACACCAAGATCTACAAGGTGCATCATTTTCAAATTTCCTGACTCTAAAATGATTTCTCTAAATTTAAAAGGATTAATGTGATGTGATCTGTCACTTCTATTTTTAAAAGATTGGTCAGTTCTTAATGTTTTATTTGTTTTGAAAAACAAACTCTCCTTTCACATTTCGAACAACTACTTTTTCTAGTGTGCGACTGCACACCTGTAACAAAAGCTCGAGCGGGAGCATCGCAGCAAAACAAACGAATGTCAAGTTTCTTCTTTACAGGATAAGTACCAACCTGAAAACCATTTTTTTTTTAAATAATTTACTTCTTCAAAAAATTCTTTTAAAAAATCATTGATGCGCCAAAGTTTTTCTGTTCCAGAAAAGGATGCAATTATAATTCGTTTGGAAAAACAACTATGGATGCTAGAATAGGCCACAATACTCTATTCGAGTTCTTGAATAATTTGAGGTCATCTGCTTCCCGCGGCGTCACAGTATTGCTTTCATTTTCAAGTTGAGGAAAAGAATTATTCTCAAAATGATTTTGAATTCCTTTACTTTTTTCGGATGGTACCTAGGAGACTTTTCGCCATTAGAGGTAAATCTGCACAACCTATTTTTCGCAACATTTGCAGAAGATCGGTTATTGTATTGTGGGATACCTTGTTTCTTAAAGCCCAAGCTTTTAATTCTAAACTAAATGTATTATTTTGTATCACTTTTACATAAAATTTCACTATCTCTATTATTTCTATCACTAACATAGCTATCGCTGCAATTTGAAGAAAAATTAAGAGGCCCCACTGAACTCCATCCCTCAGGATCACAATCAATATTTACATCTTTTTCACAAATTTAGATGCACTTAGATTAAAAGCCCTTTTCCCCGGCTCATATATGCACAAAATGCATTTTTCTTCCTATTGATTATTATTTCCTCTCCTCACCCTTTTTCCAAATATTCTTGTTGTCACAAATATTGAACGAAACACTATTCGAAGAGATATTTTAAATAATTTTGCCTAAATATGCACAAGCACAAATATGCACAATTCCTTTCACCACGCGTGTGTAACCAAAATTTATTTTCATCGAATTCAATTTGTCACAACGAACAAGCAAACGTCAAATTAACGGCTTCATGCTGTACGCTTTCACATTCATAGTTTTCAATACGCGGTGACAGCTAAAAAAAAAATTTTGTCTTCTTTTGTTTAACATCTGTTGAATGTAAGAGCTTATAATATAAAACAAACAAAAGACATAATAGATTGACTTCTCACTCATTTCAAAAGTTTGCGAGGGAGCGTTAGTGACAAGTAAAAATTGTGTAACAGAATTGGAGTTTCGGTCACGCAAGTTTTGCTGGGAATATGATAACAGACACTTGTTCTCCTTCTTCTTCACTGGCGTAGACACCGCTTACGCCAACAACAGCGCGCCAGTCGTTTCTTCTCTTCGCTATGTGGCGCCAATTGTATATTCCAAGCGAAGCCAGGTCCTTCTCCACTTGGTCCTTCCAACGGACTTGGAGCTGGAGTGTTATCATCCATCCGGACAACATGACCTAGCCAGCGTAGCCGCTGTCTTTTATTCGCTGAACTATGTCAATGTCGTCGTATATCTCGTACAGCTCATCGTTCCATCGAATGCGATATTCGCCGTGGCCAACGCGCAAAGGACCATAAATCTTTTGCAGAACTTTTCTCTCGAAAACTCGCAACGTCGACACATCGGTTGTTGTCATCGTCCAAGCCTCTGCATTATATAGCAGGACGGGAATTATGAGCGACTTATAGAGTTTGGCTTTTGTTCGTCGAGAGAGGACTTTACTTTTCAATTGCCTACTCAGTCCGAAGTAGCACCTGTTGGCAAGAGTAATCCTGCGTTGGATTTCCAGGCTGACATTGTTGGTGGCGTTAATGCTGGTTCCTAAATAGATGAAATTATCTACAACTTCAAGGTCAGTTTACACAGCCGTATTAGTTTTGCGGGGATACCAAATTCAGACATCGCGGCATAAAGCCAGCTCCTTTTCGTGCTGTCGAAAGCAGCTTTGGAATCGACGAAGAGGTGGTGTGTGTCGATTCTTCTTTCACGTGTGTGTCGATTCTCCTTTCTTTTCCAATTTGGCGCATGGTAAATATCTGGTCAGTTGTTGATTTGCCTTTGGGCTTTAATCTTTCACACAATACGCTCGATAGAACCTTGTAAGCGATGTTGAGGAGGCTTATCTCACGGTAGTTGGCGCAGATTGTGGGGTCTCCTTTTTTATGGATTGGGCATAGTACACTTAAATTCCAATCGTTGGGCATACTTTCGTCCGACCATATTTTGCAAAGAAGCTGATGCATGCACCTTATCAGCTCTTCACCGCCGTGTTTGAATAGCTCGGCCGGCAATCCATCGGCCCCTGCCGCTTTGTTGTTTTTCAGGCGGGCAATTGCTATTCGAACTTCATGGTCGGGCAATGGAACGCCTGCTCCATCGTCATCGATTGGGGTATCGGGTTCGTCTTCTCCTGGTGTTGTGTGTTCACTGCCATTCAGCAGGCTTGAGAAGTGTTCCCTCCATAATTTAAGTATGCTCTGGGCATCGGTGGCTAGATCACCTTGGGGGGGTCTACAAGAGTATGCTCCGGTCTTGAAACCTTCTGTAAGCCGCCGCATCTTTTCGTAGAATTTTCTAGCATTTCGGCCTCTTTCTTTTTCTGTCTACAAATGCGTCTCGCTTCCCTCTTCAACTCTCAGTATCTATCCCATCCCGCATGCGTTGTGGTCGATCGTAACGTGCGAGATAGTCAGCCTGTTTTCTCCCCGCTGCGGCATGGCACTCCTCGTCGTACCAGCTGTTCTTTTGCACTTTCCGAAAACCAATGGTTTCGGTTGCAGCTGTACGTAAGGAGTTTGAAATGCCGTCCCACAGTTCCCTTATACCGAGTTGTTGACGAGTGCTCTCAGAGAGCAGGAGTGCAAGCCGAGTAGAAAATCTTTCAGCTATCTGTTGTGATTGCAGCTTCTCGACGTCGAACCTTCCCTGTGTTTGTTGGCGTGCGTTTTTTGCTGCACAAAGGCGGGTGCGAATTTTGGCTGCAACAATATAGTGGTCCGAGTCGATGTTAGGACCTCGGAACGCACGCACATCTAAAACACTGGAGACGTGTCTTCCGTCTATCACAACATGATCGATCTGGTTGGTGGTTTTTCGATCCGGAGACAGCCAGGTAGCTTGATGTATCTTCTTATGCTGGAATCTAGTACTACAGATAACCATATTTCGGGCCCCGGCGAAGTCGATCAAGCCTCAACCCATTTGGGGATGTTTCCTCGTGGAGGCTGAACTTATCATCCGTAGTGCCAAAGATACCTTCTTTGCCCACCCTGGCGTTGAAGTTGTCAAGCACGATTTTGACATCGTGGCGGGGGCAACTCTCATAAGTGCGCTCCAATCACTCATAAAAGGCATCGTTGGTCACTTCATCCTTCTTTTTCGTCGGGGCGTGGGCGCAAATCAGCGATATGTTGAAGACTCGCTTTGATGCGGATTGTGGCTAGACGTTCATTCTCTGGAGTGAATGAAAGTACTCGGCGACGGAGTCTCTCTGCCACCACGAATCCAACACCAAACTTGCGCTCCTTTATATGGCCACTGTAGTAAATGTCACAAGGACCTACTCGTCTCTGTCCTTATCCCGTCCATCAACCATCAACCAGCTGGGCAGAGCACCTTCCCAATTAAGGGACCGGACATTCCAGGTACATGCCCTCAAATCATAGTCCTTAATTCGTTTTCCATGGTCGTCATCAAAAGGGGGGTCACTCATCCGAGGCTTGTTGTTCCTTTTCATTGGTAAGATTTTTTACGTGGTGGGTCCCAAACCCGGCGCACAACCCTGTTGAGGAGATGTTTCGCCTTCTCACTTTAGCTCGCCTTCAAACGGATGTTCTTAGGCTACCCAGAGGATACTTGGTCAAACCACCGAAGTCGTGAGCTGCTTGAGTCTTTTTACGGATGAGTCACAGCTTGGGGGAAAGGTTGGTGAAGGAGTTTACTGTCAAAAGCTCTCTATCAACTCCAGTTTCGTTGTTCCTGACTATTGCGGTGTTTCCAAGTCGAGGTTGCAGCCATTAAGGTAACAGTGGCGACTCCCTATCGTGCAACTTCTTCAACCTGCTTTTGGAGAAAATAGTTCGAGATGTAGAACTTAATCGAGAAGGTAGTTACAATCTTTTAAAGGGTGATTTTTTTGAGGTTAGGATTTTCATGCATTAGTATTTGACAGATCACGTGGGATTTCAGACATGGTGTCAAAGAGAAAGATGCTCAGTATGCTTTGACATTTCATCATGAATAGACTTACTAACGAGCAACGCTTGCAAATCATTGAATTTTATTACCAAAATCAGTGTTCGGTTTTTTTTTTTTTTCGGACAAATTTTGTTCAGCGATGAGGCTCATTTCTGGTTGAATGGCTACGTAAATAAGCAAAATTGCCGCATTTGGGGTGAAGAGCAACCAGAAGCCGTTCAAGAACTGCCCATGCTGTGGTTTGTACGCTGGTGGAATCATTGGACCGTATTTTTTCAAAGATGCTGTTGGACGCAACGTTACGGTGAATGGCGATCGCTATCGTTCGATGCTAACAAACTTTTTGTTGCCAAAAATGGAAGAACTGAACTTGGTTGACATGTGGTTTCAACAAGATGGCGCTACATGCCACACAGCTCGCGATTCTATGGCCATTTTGAGGGAAAACTTCGGACAACAATTCATCTCAAGAAATGGACCCGTAAGTTGGCCACCAAGATCATGCGATTTAACGCCTTTAGACTATTTTTTGTGGGGCTACGTCAAGTCTAAAGTCTACAGAAATAAGCCAGCAACTATTCCAGCTTTGGAAGACAACATTTCCGAAGAAATTCGGGCTATTCCGGCCGAAATGCTCGAAAAAGTTGCCCAAAATTGGACTTTCCGAATGGACCACCTAAGACGCAGCCGCGGTCAACATTTAAATGAAATTATCTTCAAAAAGTAAATGTCATGAACGAATCTAACGTTTCAAATAAAGAACCGATGAGATTTTGCAAATTTTATGCGTTTTTTTTTAAAAAAAAGTTATCAAGCTCTTAAAAAATCACCCTTTATAAGAGAGTACAGCTGCTGGCGTATGCCGGTGATATTGATATTGGTTGGCCTCAACACCTGCGTCATTATTCTGCTTTCTCCAGACTGGATAAGGAAGCAAAGCAAATGAGTCTGGTAGTGAACGAGGGCAATATGATATATCTCCTGTCATCAAATAAACAGTCGTTGCACTCGCGACTACGCCCCTACGTCACTGTTGATAGTCATGAGCTTGAAGTCATAGATAATTTCGTCTATCTTGGAATCAGTATAAACACCACCAACAATGTCAGCCTGGAAATCCAACGCAGGAAATATCTCCTGTTATTAAACAAATAGTCGTCGCACAGGTGACTGGGCTCTCACGTCACTGTTGACAATCATAACTTTGAAGTTGTAGATAATTTTGTCTATCTTGGAACCAGCATTAACAAAAACAATAATGTCAGCCTCGAAATTCAACGCAGAATAACTCTTGCCAACAGGTGCTACTTTTGACCTGCTATATGAAGGCATGGACAACGACAACATTTGATGAGTCGACGTTACGAGTTTTCGAGAGAAAGGTTCTGAAGAAGATGTATGGCCCTTTGCGCGTGGACCAAGGCGAATATCGCATTCGATGGAACAATGAGCTGTATGAGATAACTGTGATCAGTTGAATGGTGGTTAATTTATACTTCGCGTGTTTTTCGAATTGAGACATTTGTTTTTTCTGTAAGTTGGTAGTACTGTTAATGACATCTATGCTTCACGTCAAAATATTCATTAGTATTTGAGATGCGTGCCGTTTTGTGAGGCTCTAAAAGTAAATTCTTCGATTTTTACTATGCCTGAATTTATTGAACAAAGAAGTGCGATAATGCATCATCTCATACTGCATTGGTTATTCGTGATCATTTCGCACATTTTAAACTAATATCTTGCCGCAACCACCGGATTCGCCTGATTTACGTTCGTGTAACTTCTGGCTATTCAGCAAATTCACTTGACCACTCCTTCGGACACCGTTTTGACTCAATTGAAGAAATACCTCCACTTCGTTAGAGGAAGCAGGTAGAGAAGGACCTGGCTTTGGATTCTCCAATTGGCACCACCTTGCCAAAAGAAGAAACGACTGACGTTGGGAGTAATAATTTTATTGCCTCCTCGTTGTCTTTCTCGCCAAGATATTCTATAATGAATCCAAGAAGGAACTACCTAGTGTTTTTTAGGGTGGCTTTTGTGAAAAATAAATATTGTACATAGGGTTGACGAAGAAGGCAGAAGATCACCAAAATAATCGTATTGTGTAAAGCTACTACCGCTTGACTTCCCTACACCAAAATTAACATATGCATAACTAACAGCTACCAATCAAGGCAACTGACGCACCAGTCGTCTTTTTTATACTGAAATTTCGTAATCAGGCAATTGCCTAAAGAATTTTGAAATTTCAATACAAAACAACACATTGAACATCTTGTGCTACCAAATTGATCTAAAAAAACTTTTTAAGTACTTTAGGGTATGAAACTTAATTTCATTATTTTGCCTGCGCCAGCTTCGTCTATTAATTAGCAATACTGCTAAATATTTACTAAAAGAACTTGTAAAAAATGTAAGCTCAGAATTATGTACATTTTACTCTAGTCTACGCCGTGCACAATACATATATTAAGGTGTTAATGTATTCAATTGTATAATACGTTGCATAATAAAAAACGGTATAGCTTAATTGTTTTACGTTATTCATTTAATTGTAAATTATTATTTTTTATTCATATAGATACGTATGTATATACTTGATCTCATTTTTGTATAGTTAACTGGGGCAATAATTACCCCTTCAAAAAGTCAGATTTTCATGTAAAACTCACTATTAGAACCAATCCAAAAAAATTCGTGAAAAAAAGAAAACGTATAAAAGAAATCTCATTTTACTTATATGCAAATCTGTCTCTTCGTACAGCGAGAATTTACACAATTAAAACACTGTAGATTTCCATGGTGTTATATTGTATATTATTATTGTTAAAAGAAATTAGCAAAAGTAAATTTCAAAGTTCATGCAATTTTTACGTTTTTGATTAAAAAAAATCGTAATTAATCCTTGACTTTAGTTCTTCATACAGCTTACAGTAGCATTCTACTGCTTAATTTAATTGGCAATGAAATCCTGCAGAGCGTCCTGTGAAAAAAAATCCGTACAAAAAGGAGATCAAGTGTATATACATATGTATATGATTGCTCAACTCTCACACATTTTATCATACAAATTATTTTGTGAATTCGACAGTGTTATATATTGTATAGTACTATGTTATATGAATATTAAACTTTTGATTTTCGGTATAGTAGGTTACAAAATCGTATACTTGTATTGATATTTTATTTTAGTATTTATGTTACAAAAATCGACTTATGAATACATATGCAAATATAGGAATGTTTTACTTATATATAATATATTTATATGCTCGCCTCCTTTGTATATACATATGTAACTGCTCTAATATGTATTTTTCTAACTTTTAGCTCAAACGATACCAAATGTGCAAAAAGTCTATAACAAAAATGAAAGAAACAAACCTCTTTCAGTACAATTTTGCTCGTTGCATTCAATTTGAAATAAATATTGTTTGTATTTGATTTGACACAGTATAACACAAATGTAAATTAACAGTAAATCGTGCCGATTTGGATTGCTGGAATTTTTAATTGATTTTCGTTTCCATAAACATACTTTGGCAAAAAGTGGCCTTCCGACCCGTGCAATTGCTAGTATGTTAAAATTGTCTTTGAGCTCTGTTGTGGCCATAAGAAAACGTAGTTGCTTCCTTGGACGTAATAGGACGCCCACGATTGTTAACAAACTCTGATGTCAGACAAAAGAGACACCGAATGAAGCTGAAAATGCCATAAATAAGAATGTCAGTGAATAGACTGTATGGAGAGGCCTTCAAAGAATTTATTTTGTGAACCCTGTTAAACAGAAAATAACGCATATATCTACTAAAAATATAAACATAAAAACTAGTCCGTGGAAGATTGAAAAAAAAAACTTATCATCAGATGTAACGAAAATCAATAATTTCCAATCGGAAGGCAAACAGTAATGTCCACGTGAAAATCTACAACGACATTATGAGCGGCAGATTGTCGTTTTTGTTGTTATAGCGGCAGAAAACATTCCTGAAGTAATTTAGAGGAATGGTGTCGAGTCGGCAGTGCTTAGCTGAAATACCAGGTCCGTTCCGGTTACTTAGACCTGAATGCCATGGAAACAGTGACGGAATGTAAAATATGATAGAAGCGATCTCATTCTATGGGGATGCTTCACTTGAAGAACCTCAGGAATTCTGAAAAAGGAGACTATTCGAATAATTTGCAGTCAAAATTAGTGGATTTTATGGACGAAAGCGCTTATCCATAGGAAGAGATAGTTTTATAGGGGAGTAACCATCTGAAGCACACTGCCAAATTTTTACTCGCTGTAATCAATTTCAACTCATCCACTGGTCAGCACAAAATCACTTAACCTGATTAAGGTTTTGTCGGCTACTGTGAACAAGAGACAGACTATGACGTAGAATATAAAACGAATGGAGAAGCATACCGAAGTAAATACTAGCACATTAAATTGAAATTATGACGATATGTCTATAAAATGTAAGTAAACACAAAATATCAAAAATTTTTACCAGAGAAACTGTACTTAATGCGTTTATTTTAGTTTTTTATAACACAATACAAAAAAAAAAAAAAAGTTCACTGAAACTTTAATCAAATTTGAGTTATAAAATATTTTATAAGATTTAAAATGCAAAAGCGACGAACGTCCAAATGGGTTTGCTTCGTTTCTTGAAATGTTGATTATTTAACATGGCATTTTTATTGTGTACAAAACATTTCTGTAAATAAAAAATTTCATGTAATATACATTATCACAATGATTCATATGCTCTCTTTCATACGAATAGCTTCCAATGTTTTAATTGAGCATATAAAAAATATGGGTTTACATAACATATTATATTTTACATATAAAATGCATAGAGGTATAACTTATTCATAAATATAATTGAGCACCATTTTTGTTAAATTCAACCTTTGTGGTTACAAAATCTTAGTTTTAGTAAAAAAATCTTTAAGATTAATATTATAAACATTGTATATAGATAATATTCTTAAATACAGTTTATAAAAATTAATTAATTATTTAAAATACCTAATTTGAAATGTCTTGAAATAACAGAGCCTTCATTGTATGTTAACAACAGATTGTTAATGCTTTTATGGTATGTTATAGGTAGGTTATTTAAACGGTCAATAATATTTAAAGATTCATTAACAAACTTAATTAAAATTTATAACGGGTGATTTTTTTGAGGTTAGGATTTTCATGCATTAGTATTTGACAGATCACGTGGGATTTCAGACATGGTGTCAAAGAGAAAAATGCTCAGTATGCTTTGACATTTCATCATGAATAGACTTACTAACGAGCAACGCTTGCAAATCATTGAATTTTATTACCAAAATCAGTGTTCGGTTCGAAAATTTTTTATCGACAAATTTTGTTCAGCGATGAGGCTCATTTCTGGTTGAATGGCTACGTAAATAAGCAAAATTGCCGCATTTGGGGTGAAGAGCAACCAGAAGCCGTTCAAGAACTGCCCATGCATCCCGAAAAATGCACTGTTTGGTGTGGTTTGTACGCTGGTGGAATCATTGGACCGTATTTTTTCAAAGATGCTGTTGGACGCAACGTTACGGTGAATGGCGATCGCTATCGTTCGATGCTAACAAACTTTTTGTTGCCAAAAATGGAAGAACTGAACTTGGTTGACATGTGGTTTCAACAAGATGGCGCTACATGCCACACAGCTCGCGATTCTATGGCCATTTTGAGGGAAAACTTCGGACAACAATTCATCTCAAGAAATGGACCCGTAAGTTGGCCACCAAGATCATGCGATTTAACGCCTTTAGACTATTTTTTGTGGGGCTACGTCAAGTCTAAAGTCTACAGAAATAAGCCAGCAACTATTCCAGCTTTGGAAGACAACATTTCCGAAGAAATTCGGGCTATTCCGGCCGAAATGCTCGAAAAAGTTGCCCAAAATTGGACTTTCCGAATGGACCACCTAAGACGCAGCCGCGGTCAACATTTAAATGAAATTATCTTCAAAAAGTAAATGTCATGAACCAATCTAACGTTTCAAATAAAGAACCGATGAGATTTTGCAAATTTTATGCGTTTTTTTTTAAAAAAAAGTTATCAAGCTCTTAAAAAATCACCCTTTATTTGCAGACACCATGAAATACTAAAGGCTTTAATGACAACAGTAAACCTCGTTTGGAATATTGCCTATATACTTGTGTATAGATGAATTTTTATGAAATATCAAACGTTTTCACAAATTAAAAAAAAACGGTAGAAAACCACAAATATCAATTATCAAAATCACAATTAATTAACAAATTGGGATCGATTCAAGACTTTTTTAAGAAAATCTTGCAATCGTTTTTATGACATGTACATGAAATAGTAAATGGGAAAATGTACTTATTATGTACGTTTATATACTTATGAAAAAATTTTAAATTGTTTGTATGAATTGAAGGGGTATTTCAGAAAAACGGTAGTAGTAATGGAAATACAGTGGTGCTCCAGTATAACAAACGCCGATATAACGAATGTTTAATATAACGAACGCTGTTTTTCAATACATTGATGACTCTATATAACGAAAGCTGGAAATGGGATGAACTCGATATTACTAATGTATGGCGTTTGTATTTGGTTTTGGTTGTATTACAACAAAAAACAATGCAGGCAGTTAAATACCCGTTAGTTCTTGTTATTATTGAGCTATTTTTTTTTAAGACTTCTATTTATTTTTTTATGCACGCTTCATTACGCGAAATATCAGTTGTGAGTTCAAAGTGGTAAAGTGAGGATATCGCATAAATTATTTAAAAATGCTTTCAATTCGGAAACGGCTTTGCTTGGGTGACAAATTAAAAATAATTGACGAAAATAAAAAGGGGAAAACCCTGAAAGAAATCTCTTTGAAATATGATATTCCAAAATCGAGTGTTTGCACAATTTTAAAAAATTGCCGGAAAGTGATAAGAAGTGTTAAAGGTACACATGCTGGCACATTGAGACGACAATCGTTAAAGAAAGGCGAATATCAAACTTCAACACAGATGATTTGGAAGCATGGAACAGTGTAGACAATGTACTTGTAGAAGAGAACCCGAGTGCTGAAAATGAACTAGCTATAGAAATTTCGGAAGAGGAGGAAGGTGATACCGCTGCAGTTGTAGCTGTGCCGCCAATAAAGCATCCTGATGCCATCGACTGCTTTGAGAAGTGTATCAAATGGTCTGAAGAAAACAACGTGGAACAGGAAAAAATATTTGTATTGAAAAGCCTACATCAAAAGGCACAGGATCTCAAAATTTCTCGCCCACAAAAGCAAATGAGCATAACAAATTTCTTTTCAGTTGAATAATGCTCATATTTTTGTTATAAAATTCAACCAATGCTTATGAATCCATGAATAAATATTTATTTTTAAACATATATGTACCAATATTAATTTGTTTTCGTTTCCGATATAACGAATATTTCAGTTTAACGAACGGTCCCAACATTATATCATTTGTTATATTGGAGTACCACTGTATTGCCAGTCTATCTAAAGCTTGGGGAATAGAAGACGACTAACATGAGTTAAATTATTATTAATTATATGAAAGTTGCGAAACACGTGTTTACGTTAACTAGCTAGTACATTTTATATTATGTGCACAAGTAATTGTGATAAATCATTGAATTTTACTGAATGTGTAACTTTCGGTTAAAAATTTGAAAAAAAAATTGTATTTAAAAATATTTTTTCTATAAGTATGCCTCGGGCATTTATAAGTACAACTATATTATATAGAGTTTTTTGGTGTTATTATTATTTTAATTAGTTATATTAAGTTGTAATTAGAGCAATAAGTTTTTTCAATAATTGCTTTATAAATTAAGCTTAAATCCCTCATTTAGAGAGAGTGGCTTGTGGTTTTTCATTTTCAAATTATTCAATATACATTCATTGAACTTTTTTTAATATGTTGAATAATATTTATAATGTCAAACAATAAATATAATTACATATATGTATTTATATACACCTTTTTATAAGTTATATATGCTGGTAGCTATTAACAAACTTTGCTTTATTTAAACAAATTTCAAATAATTCCTCTTGATTTCTATTGTGTTTGTAAATATTATGACCATATTTTAACATAATAATTAAAATCAGAATCTTCCGGATAGTTGAGTTGAATTAATTAATTATGTAATTTCTATCAATATATTAAATTTATATAATATTGTATATTATTTATATTTTTAATATAGTAGGTAAATATCTTTAAAACTTGAACGCACTGACTTAGCACCATTTATTTAAACTAACAATGTCTGCAGAACTTTGTGAAAATTTTTTAATATGACACCAAAGTAGTAGTTCACAAATAAAAATTAACTCAATATATTGTTGTAAAAGAAATTTTAGATACTCAAGTCAAAATTGGAAAATTTAATTTGATTCAGTTCACATTTGTAATTTCAAATCACGTCTACATTATATACATACATACATGCATGTACAAAATTTTCGATTTTTTTTTTTTGATTTAGTGGAATGCGCTATTTTGCAGTTGAGTAAATTGACGGTCTCTTTTTCTTTCTCCAGCTCTTTTCATCTAAACGTCTAATAATTATGTGTTTTATTATACAAATTGTCTTTTATAAATCGGTTTACCTCTGCGGGTTCCGATTCTTTAAACGTTAGCGATTTCGTTTTGTTTTTCTATTGACATTCCCCTCGATGATGATCTAGAAATAAAATGTGTAAATAAATATTATATTAAATTAAGGTATGAAGTTGTAATTTAGTACAGAGGATCCTATTAAGAAGGGACACCTTTGGCAAAATTTTTGGAAAAAGTGGGTGTGACCCCGCCCTCTAACAAGTTAAATGTACATATCTCCTAAACCACTATACTACCAAAGTTACTACAACCAAATTTGCTTAGTACAAATCTTATGGATAAAATCGGAGAATAACCCCGCTGGTTCCCCTTATAACGGTACTGTTAAAAACTAGCAAAATCGCGATAAACTAAAACTAAACTAAATACGCTAGAGATAATAAATTTTACCACCGAAATGGCATGAGGAAGCCTTATGGGAGCTGGTGTGAAAATTGGACGATGGGCGTGGCACCGCTCACTTTTTGGTAAAATCTCATATCTCCGGGATAAAATTTTGTACGTGCCATTCTTTTTAAATTCTTAACTCACACTGTGAAAATGGACGAAATCGGACAGTAACCACGGCTACTGCCCGTATAGCACAATTTTAAATTTCACTTAATTCGTTCAGTTTCCAGTGCACAAATCAAGAAGCAATTAATATAACAGGATACAACTTTGCACGAATAATGTCTTTAGTGTGTGCCGCCTTATGACCAAAAATTGTTTAAGTCCAATAAAAACTGTTTAAGTACCTAGGTACCGGAAATTTAGACCCCGGTACCTATAGTTATCTTTTGATCGAAAATGAGGGTCAAAGTGTGATATATACACTGCTGGTCTTAGGTTAGACGCACCAATGTTTTTTTTTAATAAATTGTTATATTTATAATCATGCTTGTTCTTATTATCCAAAATGCTTTTCTTGTCGAAGTTCGCATCTTGTCCAAAAAATATTTGCTCATAGTTGGTTGATTTGCGAAAAAATAACTGTACATTCGAAGATTCCAGAAATGTCTATGGCAATCACGTGCGCTTGAGATTGGTCATTGAAATAGACGCACTTTATATTTCTTTGTCTTGCGTAAACAAGTGCACTTTTTGTTATTAAGAAAGTACTAAAAATAAGCAAATAAATTGTTTTCGAGCTATATTTAAAGTAATAATGGGAAAAGCTACTATTCTGAGCTTATTGGAACGTGAAAAAGTAGACTTTTTTCACTCCCAAGGGCTATCCAATCGAAACATCGCCAAACAGATAAAAACGCAGCTCCAGAACCGTTGATAGATATTAAAAGGATCCAGAAGAATATGGAAAAAACTTTAAAGGAAAACAGAAAGCGCTGTCTGAACAATCAGTACGCAAAATTGTTAGAATTGCTTCAAATTCGACTAAGTCTGCAGCTAAGATTAAGGAACTAGCCGGAGTAAAAGCAAGCCTTTCAACTGTTCAGCGTACAATTAGAAATGCAAAACACCTAAAGCGTTTAAAAATCAAGAAAAAACCACCTCTGAATGAACTACGCAAAGAAAAACGTCTTCGATTCGCGAAAGAATACATGACATGGACTGTTCAATCTGGCACGCGACTTAATGATTGGCGTTCAGTGGTCTTTACTGATGAAAAACGTTTTAATTTAGATGGCCCTGATGGCTTTCAATACTATTATCATGATTTGCGGAAAGATGAGTTATATTTAAGTCGCCACCATAGCCGAGAAGGTGGTGTCATGGTGTGGGGTGCCATCACGTTTTATGGAACGATTGACTTGGTTTTTATCGATCAGAAGATGAACGGCGCTCGCTTCAAAACATTATTGGAGTCCGTATTTCTACAATTAAGAGATCTCTTTGGACCAATTCCTTGGATTTTTCAACAAGACAATGCTCCCATTCATAACGCCCGGGTAGTAAAGTCGTTTATTTCGAGTCAAAACGTTAATGTCATGACCTGGCCACCATATTCTCCAGATCTGAACATAATTGAAAATGTTTGGGGCTGGCTAACACGGAAGGTATGCGAAGGAGGAAAGCAATACGGAGATAAGGAAACATTAACTGCAGAGAGATGCTTGGAGGGAAATTTCCTTGAGCTACATAGATTCTCTGTATCATTCTATGAATGACCGGATATATGAAGTTATTACCAACAAAGGAGGAAGTACTCATTACTGAAATTATTATTTCTTTATTTCTAATAAACCAAATAGTTATAGGAACTAAAAATTTAAGTTAAAAAAAAATTTATTTTCTTATAAAAAATTTAAAAGCGTATATGCGTCTATTCTAATGACCAAGAAAAAGGCACCTTTTTTTGAGTTACTTTAAGAAAATGTTTGAAAAACACAATTTTGTTAAACGTGAATAAATATTTGAATACTATATTTATATTATCATTAATTTATCCATGTTTTTGCATTTCAACTTTTTTTCAATCATCATTAAAATAATAAATATTTAAACAATTGTAATGCAATTAAACGTGCGTCTAACCTATTGACCAGCAGTGTACATATAACTGAAAGTAAGAGATAATCCTTCTCTTATAATGGTATGTTTCTATGTCAAAAATGGGTTGAATCGGACCAATACTTTCCTTTACCCCCAATACTTAATATAAAGATTTTCGAACTTCGGTGTGACTTTGTATTGCATACTTATATCGGGCAAAATGTGAGTTTCCCAATGAAAATATCAGAGCATGTTTTATTCATAACAGAGTATCTTTGTGCCTAAAATAAATAAAATAGAACAAAAACTCGGGTTAACTCCTATATACTCGCAACTAATATCAGTACTTACTCTAATTGATTGGTTTTACACCTTAAAGTATTTCCTTGGCTTTGATTCTTGCAAGTTGCAAGAGTATAAAATGTTCGGTTGCACCCGAACTTAGCCCGTCCTTACTTGTTTTATTTTAATGGTCTTTAAATTAATGCTGGATATTATTTTAAAATGGAATTAATGCAATATAAACCAGTTTCCCGATTTGAGGTGCTTAGAATGTCCATAAGATATTCTAGAATATTATGTCATGCAATTAAAAATTTCGAGTCGAAGTTTAGTTTTCATTTGAAAGTCTTTTAGAGTATTCAATACAATGACTAAAGGAATTGCCCTGATTTTATTTAGTTACTATTGTTCTGTATTGGATATCTAGGTACGTTCATCACAACTGGAATTAATGATCCAGTGGTTTTCCGTAAGTGGTCTAATGCTTAAAATTAAATTTGCCTGACAATACTACTTTTTGGAAGTTGCGATCATTACTTTTATTAGACAATTTGGACCATCAGATTGTATAGAGAATGTGCTACCAATAAGTATATCTTATAACATCTTATAAATTTATCAACATTTTTAGAATATAAATTTAGAAAATATGGCAAATGTATTATAAACAAGTTAGGAAGGGCTAAGTTCGGGTGTAACATTTCATGCAAGGATTAAAGCCAAGTAAGTATTTTCAGGTACATTCGGCTTGTTAATTATATGGGGGCTGGGGAGAGTTTTCACTCTAAGCACATATACGCGCCATTATAACAAAACCACGCTCTTTCAATTTTGTTAAGATAACTCACATATTGGCCGATTTATGCGGTATAAAGTCACTTGGATGCTCGATTTTATATTAGGGATATGCTAAGGGAAGTATTGACCCGATGAAACCCATTTGTAGCTTACAGATATACTAATATAAGGAAAGTATTTTCTTTGAATTTCAATTACATATATATTTCACACATTAACCGATATTTTCGGTAAAAAGTCAACTATAAACACAGGGTCCACATATTCAGTACCTAGTTAAACAGTTTTGGTTCGATTTACGCAATTCTTAGGCATAAGGGAACATACCTCAAATGCAAATTAGTGCAAATGTTCATGAAAAATTCTAAGAGAATTTAAAATTTATATTATATGGGAAGTAGGCGGGGATGCCCAATTAAGGCCTTTCTTGCACTGTTACATACATATGTTACCAAAATGTAATGTGTCTGCCGTATTTAGTTATTGATTTATCGCGCTTTTAGCAGTTTACAACAGTACGTATAAGGGCCATGTCCACTTTTAAAAATTTTTTTCCCCACAGTATGGTACTTTATACGTTTTCGGTTAATGGCGTTTTGTGGGCGTGGCAGTGATCCGATTACACCTATCTACGGACTCATCCTTACTTTTTCACCAAGGAATGCGGATTCCAAGTTTCATTAAGATATCTCAATTTTTACTCACGGACACACAGTCATCCGGTTTACAACCCGTGTCATCATCCTGATATATAACTCTATATCTATCTTGATTAGTGTTAAAAGATACATACAACCGTTATGTGAACACAGCATTTTAAGCTGGTAGAGGAAAATATTCAATATCTAACAGAACCCTAACATTTACATAACCCATGACGCAGAAGAGATAATAGGAGCTGCTTAGATAATAGTATTCGATTTTTTATAAAAAATCAAAGCTTATTCAATTAGGAATTTTGATAAAAATTTTAAACAACACCAAATAGCAACAATCATAAAATAGATTACGGAGGTATTTATTACAAAAATTTAATTTTATTTGAATAGTTAACCGTGGCTAAAATAACTAGCCACCTAATTTACACTTTCAATATTTAAATACCTTTTGATAAGGTTTATACATTTAGTGAATACAGGGTTCCTGGAAAGTAAAAGAACTGATATGCTTCCGCCGCGACTGTACTTCGGATCTTGCGCGTACTGACTGGATTCGGTAAAGGGCGTTTCTAGCTATCGAAAGAGCGGCTGGTCAGTTGTTTCCGATTAACTGGAGAGTTACGACAAACATTTTCGCGCGACGTGTTTCTGTGAATGGTGCAAGCCGAAAATGCAGTGCTCGTTAGAGCAGGGGTACGCGATTAAATTCTGTGTGAAACTCGGTAAATCTGCGACAGGGACGTTTGATATGATCTAGCAGTATGTTTCGGTGGCACTAGGTTTTTTTGGAGGACCGGGAAGAGGTCGCTGATGAAGATCGTGCTGGAACACAGGTGACTCTTGCGCAAGTTGTGAACTCAAACCGTCGACTAAGTATTCGTTTAATTGCACAAATGTTAAATTTATGAAAATCTATGGTTTGTGACGGAACGGAAGGTGTGCGCGAAGATGGTCCCAAAAGTGCTCACTGACGACAAGAAATTGCGGCGAGTAGAAGTGTGCCAAGAAAATTTGAACATGTGAGAAAGTGACCGTCATATTTTGAATATATTTTTGTTTCCTTGCCTGAAAAGGCCGGTGAAAGGCAAGAGTTTTAAACGACAGAGGGGATCCAAGCAGCTTGCACCTTGGCTCTCAAGGCTATCTCAGAAAATGCATTCAGGCGTCACATTAGGCATTAAGGCGTCACATTAAATGCTTGAAAATCGCGTTGGCAGCGCTGCATCGGCGCAAAAGGAGCCTATTTTGAAAGTTTTTAAAGAATTGTAACGATTGGTTCAATACATTTTTTTAAATCGACTAAGTCTTATTACTTCCCGGACAAATCCTCTAAGGTAAACTTGGTATACAGATAAGTATGTCGACATTTTACTATATATGTTTAAAAATACATATGCAAAACAAACCTGTAGTATTTGGCTGGCCTCAAATGCTGTACCTGGTAGTAAAATAATCGGCGATGATACATGACCCGACTCCACGCATAGCATATTGGGAAATTCATCATCCCCAAAATCACTCATTTCCCTTGCTTGATCTATCCATGGGTTCCAAATAACTGCAATATAATTTAAATTATAATATATATTAACACTAGTTACTAAATAACCTTATATTAAGGCCAAATTGTACATTGAGGCAAATCAATAATTAATTACGTTTACTTAATGTTTTACGAGAGAAAAAAAATACATATTAATATACCTATTAATCACAGATATCAAATCCGTCTTTTTTAGACATTGTACATATATGTTAATGTATGCATCAGAAAGTAACTTGAACTCAATGACGCTTTTATCGTGTGAAATTTGAATTAATTAATTTGCACTATTGAAAAGTCCCCAGCCTGATACATAGAATTAAATCCATGATTTTTAATTAGACTTAACCTTCAAAAGGCGCGTGTATATATTTTATAGCTGTCGGAAAATTAGTTTGTGAATTACATACTTATATGATTTTGATTGAAGCAACTTTGAAAAAAAGCGAAAAAACAGTTGAAGCAAAAACTTGACTTTATGTATATTTTGTGGATACTGCCACAGGGAAAATCAAAGATTAGTAAATGAGCATCGAAAACGGTGAACGTAGTGGACATCCAAAAGAGGTTGTTACCATCGAAAACATCAAAAAACAACAGCGACTATTACATAGCATTATTGGACATTTTGAAGAGTGAAATCACTAAAAAACGAACGCATTTGAAAAAAAGAATGCATGGTTTACCCATTTTTGTGAAAACAATGGCAAAAATCATTTAATTGGGCTTCGAATTGCTTTCACATCGGCCGTATTCTTCAGATTTATCCCCCAGCGACTATTTCCTATTCTCAGATCTCAAAAAAATGCTTGCTGGGAAGAAATTTTTGTCGAAAGAAGGGATGATCGCCGAAACTAAACCCTATTTTGAAGCAAAAGAAAAATTATACTACAACAATATATTTTGAATTTAAAAAAATGGTATCGAAAGTTGGAGTGGCGCTATAATCAGTGTATCAACCTTGAAAGAAGCTATGTTGAAAAAAATAAACGAATGAAATGAAAAATGTGTTTTCAACATGCTTAAATTGCAATGCTATGGAAAAGATTGTCTTTATAGCCAAGCTATAATGCAATAAGTCCAATATGTATATATATATATACGGTGGTCCTCCATTACAACGAACTTTCGAAATATAAAATTTTTGCTGTAACCATTGGAAAACAACTTATATTTTCCAGTGACTTACTTTAGCAATCTAAAGGGAGTGGAACAATTTTATTATATTTAATTTAGTATAATGTATGTACAAGAAAGCAGTTAAAAAGCAAACGAAGTGAAAAATGTGTGAAGTACAAAAAGAGTGTTGCATGAATATGTGCAATGTATACAGGCATGTATTTCAACAAGTCTCCTCAACGAGCATATTCTTACAAGTCAAAAAATTAAATAATTTTTTAAATCAAACCTAATATCTTAGTAAACTTGTCATGACTATTCTTGTTTAAATCCTTAGTTGACGTGTCAGTAATACATAGGCTGCTATATATATTTCTGGACTAGGCAACACTAAGTGTTGCCAGGTGCAATCTGACATTTCCATTGGAAAGTTTGACATTTTTTAGCATAACATCACTCAGAACGTTTTGTCATTTAATCGTGAATTGTTTTATTTACAGGGAATTAAAAAATTCAAATGCCAAAAAATGGAATTAACTCGTGAACATTTTCGTGCGATCATTTTTCACAACTTTTGACGTGGATTATCATGACAAGAGTGCATCGATGAACTAAAATCTTTGTATGGCTATGAAGCACCATCCTATAGCACTGTGAAAAACTGTTACAACGAATTCAATCGTGGCCGACGTTCGCTCAAAGACGAATTCCGTGAAGGTCGTCAAAAAACAGCCGTTGTGCCAGAAAACATCGATGCTGTACGTGAACTGATAATGCAAGACCGTCATGTAACATACCTTCAGATAGATGCATGCCTACGCATTTCTCCCACCAGCATACATTTGATATTGCATGAACACCTGGCCGTAAAAAAGGTTTGTTCTCGTTGGATCTCACACAATTTGACAATCGCTCAAAAAAGGCTCGTGTGGATTGGTGTAAAGAAATGCTGAAAAAATACGATCGCGGTGCTTCAAAAGACGTTTATAAGATCGTCACAGGTGACGAATCATGGATCAATGCGTATGAGCCCGAAACAAAACAGCAATCGACCGTGTGGGTCTTCCAAGACGAGCCAAATCCAACGAAAAAAAAAAACATTTTCGTTGATAAATATTCCTATTTTCATTATTAGGCCAGAAATATATATAGCAGCCCTCGTATTAGGAGTCCAACAGTATTATAAATCAATATCGTCTTACTCTTCGAATGATAAACGGAATCTTTTACGAGATGCATCGGACTCAAGTAATCGGCATTCACTACTATCACCTTTGGACACCGAAATTTCATTCCTGTTAATAGCTCTTTCACATAAACTGCTCTTTTGCTGCTCAGGGCTACAGTCGGCTGCTTCTTTGATTCATATGGGAATGTGCGGAAGAGTAGTTCAAAACTCCAATAAAATCTGCTTCATTACCCACCAATTTCCCCCCAAGCGAATAAGCGCATTCAAGCAGAAGTTATTCAGAGGTGTTGTGGAATCCAAGACAGAATTGCAAACCAATTCTGATTTTAAATGGTGTCCCAGAATCTGATTGGATTTTCGTCTTTTCGAACATACGCAAAACCAATATTCGAACCAGCGGTTTACTAATGTGACAAAACTTGCAAATGAATACATTTGGAATACTATTGGAATATTATATTAAAGTTTTTAATAAGTTCCGCATTAAAGGAAGATTTTAAGAGATAACATTTATCGAATGAATAAAGACGAATTTGGGTATTAAATTACGTTTATTACGTTTTGTAAATCCTCTTTAAGGGGGGAGCCGGCTTTAGAAGCTTTAAAAAATTGAATTGTTCTTTGCTTAAATTTCTTTAAAAATTATCTGAGAATATTACCCCAAAGTTATAGATGGGAACTGGGAACTCGAAATATTGTCGAAGCTAGCGAAAACTTTGACGCGCGATTTCTCGGTTTTTCAGTTTTACGATTTTTCTTAATTGGCGAGCAGCATAAAAAAACTAAACCTCGTATGAAATTTGGACAAAGTTTATTATCGTTGACATTAAATTATCTTCTATTTAAACTGAAATATACTAAGAAAAGTTAAATTTGAACATATGTTTAAACAACATAAAGTAACATTTTTTTAGTCAAACACCAATTTTTTTTCAAATTTTTAAAAATTTTAGATTTTTAGACTTTTTTGAAATTTTCCTAGTTTAACTTGAACATACGTGTTTTATAAATATGAATATTTTTAAATTTTTTGTTTCCCTTAGAAATTGTGTCCTGCATACTGCCCGCCGTCCGACAAATGCACCTACGAGATGCATCGGGTAATTTCTTCCCTAAGACAGAATATCAAAGATTTCGTATTCAAAATATTTTCGGGTGATGTTAAAATATATAACTATAAGCCCTAGACATTTCGCTTTAATCAACTATTTCCTTCCATCCCAAAAAAAAGCAGGTTCCTCCCTTAAATATCCGCATTTTTTCCAAAAGTCAATAATTAAGACTTTTCGTGTTTTATACTTATGTTTTGTCGTATAGAAATAAAGATACATCAATTCGTAACAATAAAATAACTTGATTTCTTAACTAACATTTCAAATCTGTGTGCGACTATCTTCTTGATTTGTTTCTAACAGCAAAACCGATAAATTGGTTTCCGTGACACCCAAACCCGAAACAAATTCTGTTTCGAATATCAAACGAATAATGTCTGAATTCATGACACCTACTGCTTTTTTTGATCGGTTTCAATTCTGATTCCGACAACTATCAGATTCCACAACACCGCTGATTGTCTTACCCCAATTAGCAAGCATGCTTCCGAGCTATCACACAAATAGCAAGAATTGGAAAAAGGTTTCGCACCTTAAGTTAGCAGATCTCTACTGCAACTGCAGCGACCAAATCTTCTTCTTTACTGGTGTAGACACCGCTTACGCGATTATGGCCGAGTTAACAACAGCGCAAGTTAAGGAACGTATTCCTTATAATAGTAACAAACATCAATACACCCTTTTCAGTAAACAGAATGCATCAAAACAACCTTGAGTTTGAATACCTTATCTTTAAACCAATCAAACTAAACAAACGATATACTATGTATGTAAACAAACCTAGACATGTAAGAACCATGTAATAAGTTAGTCTTAAGAGTAAAAAATAAAAATATGTTCTTTTGACTAATTTTTACTTTTGGCAAAAATTAACTAAACAGGGGTGGTAAATTAATTTGCTATCCAAAAAGCCAGATTTTATTCCGAAAGGAATAAATCAAAAAAAAGTCCACAGAAAGTAGGACTTCCATCACGAAATGCCTGGGAAAATTTCAGAAACAAATGGCAATGGATATACATACGTATAAATCCTGTAACAGCGAACAATACTTCCAGGATGAATCAATAGCAAATCCTACGCTGAACTATGTCAATGTCGCCGTATATCTCATACAGGCCATCGTTGCATCGAATGTGATATTCGCCGTGACCAACGCGTAAAGGATAATAAATCTCTCGCAGAACTTTTCTCTCGAAAACTCTTAACATTGACTCATCAGATGTTGTCATCGTCCAAGCCTCTGCACCATATAGCAGGACGGGAATTATGAGTGACTTATAGAGTTTGGCTTTTGTTCATCAAGAGAGAACTTCACTTCTCAATTTCCGAAGTAGTACCTGTTGGCTAGAGTTATTCTGTGTTGGATTTCGAGACTGACATTGTTGTTGCTGTTAATACTGGTTCCAAGATAGACGAAATTATCTACAACTTCAAAGTTATGACAGTCAACAGTGACGTGAAAGCCTAGTCGCGAGTGCGACGACTGTTTGTTTGATGACAGGAGATATTTCGTCTTGCCCTCGTTCATTGCCAGACTCTTTTGCTTTGCTGCCTTTTTCATTCTGGAGAAAGCAGAACTAACGGCGCGGTTGTAAGACTAATGATATCAATATCATCAGCATACGCCAGCAGTTGTACACTCTTGTTGAAGATGGTACCTTCTCTGTTTAATTCTACAGCTCGAATTATTTTCTCCAGAAGTAGGTTGAAGAAGTCACACAAGGGGGAGCCGCCTTGTGTGAAACCTCGTTTGGTATGAAATGGCTCGGAGAGGTCCTTCTCGATCCTGATGGAGCTTTTGGTGTTGCCCCACGTCAATTTACACAGTCGTATTAGTTTTGCGGGGATATCAAATTCAGATATCGCGGCATAAAGGGAGCTCTTTTTCGTGTTCTCAAAAGCAGCGTTGACATCGACGAAGAGGTGGTGTGTCTCGATTCTCTTTTCACGGGTCTTTTCCAAGATTTGGCGCATGGTGAATATCTGGTCGGTTTTTAATTTTCAGGTCTAAAGCCACACTGATAAGGTCCAGTCAGTTTATTGACGGTGGGCTTTAATCTTTCACACAATACGCTCGATAGAACCTTATATGCGATGTTTAGGAGGTTGTGGGGTTTCCCTTTTTGTGGATTGGGCACAGCACATTTAAATTCCAATCGTCGGGTATGCTTTCGTCCGGTCAGATTTAACATAGAAGCTATAATTTCTTCACCGCCGTGTTTGAATAGCTCGGCCGGCAATCCATCGGCCCTTGCCGCTTTGTTGTTCTTCAGACGAGTAATTGCTATTCGAACTTCTTCATGGTCGAGCAGTGGAACATCTGCTCCATCGTCATCGATTGGGGAATCGAGTTCGCCTTCTTCTGGCGTTATGCTTTCACTGCCATTCAGCAGGCTGGAGAAGTGTTCGTTTCATAATTTTGCTCTGGACATCAGTCACTATATCATTTCGGCCTCTCTTATTTCTGTCTGCAAAAGCATCTCGCTTCCCTCTTCTACTCTCGGTATCTGTCCCATTCCCCACATAGTGTGCTCGATCGTAACGTTGCTAGGTAGACAGTCTGTTTTCTCTACGCTGCGACGCGGCACTACTCATCATACCAGCTGTTTTTTTGCGCATTCCGAAAACCAATGGTTTCGGTTGCAGCTGTACGTAAGGAGTTTGAAATTCTGCCCCACAGTTCTGTTATAAAGAGTTGTTGACAAATGCTCTCAGAGAGCAGGAGTGCAAGTGGAGAAGAAAATTCTTATTCCTTTTGCCTTATTCGTCATCAAAAGGGTATCTAATCCCAACCCTGTAAAGGGGATGTTTCGCCTTCTCAGTTTAGCTCGGCATCAAAGGATACCCACAGGATACTTGGTCAAAGACTGGAAGTCGTGAGCTGCTTGAGCCATATGTAAAGTAATCGTTTTTGGCCACTCCCAAGTGAAAGAGAACTTTCCTCACCTGCGCGAACTTCTACACATGACACAATATTCTCATAACTGCGCAACATGTCCTGAATGTGGATCGTTGTTTCCTTACGCAAGGTTACACACTGAGTGCCAAATGTCTCGCCATGTACATGTAATAATAGGTATATCATTACAAGTTACTTGATGTCCCGCATCTAGTGAAGTAGTGATCGGTCGACAGTTTTCCATACGAATAGCTTAACAACTTCTGTATATACAAGGTCCATTCCAAATTAAACAAGACTTTTTGAATCTAGAGCCCCCTGGCGGCGCCATTTATATGTCGAGTGATGCGTTAGAATCTGCTATCTTTATCGATTGTCCAGTGACATTTCATTGATTGAAAGTGAAGTTATTGCGTTTTAAGTGTCAGTATGTTTGTGTTATCGGTGCGAAAATGAGCTTCAAACAAAGTGTCAACATTAAATAACATAAATGACGATCAACATGTGGGCCAATCAAAATCCGTGATCACCGAAAATTTCATCGAAACTGTGATTGAATTTAGCAAAAGTCATCATTAAAATGGAATTGAACATCTCCAAAACATCGATTTATCGCATTTTGACCGAACATTTGGGCTTACGAAAGGTGTGTGCACGGTTTGCCCCACACAAATTGACTGACGACCAAAAATTTCTCAGAATTCAATATTCGAAGGACATCATTAACCGATTATTTGACCAAAAAGTCGTAGAGGCCATTCAAAAGGCTTGCACCGGCATACTGGTGGCCATACCGGCCAACGAGCTAAAAAACTCGTTCGACATGCTTTAGGAACGTGCGAAAAGCTGTATTGAAGCAGAAGAAGACTATCTTGTATAAAATAAATTGAAAAAACCATTTGTTCCGTTTTTTTATAAGTCCTGTTTACTTTGGAACGCACCTTGTATATCGATTTCCATGCTCAAAAAATATTTTACTGCTACCTTGTCAACTATTTTAACTTCCTTCGAAATATCCTTATTTATTTGTTGCATTTGTTTATGATCGGAACAGACTATAAACAGAGCATCGACATAGACTATGATAATATTGATGTGACCTTCATAGAGCTTTAGATCAGAGAACATAAAAAAATGAGAAGGAGCCGGTTCGACAGCGAACATTTGTAAAATTTAAACCGGGGAATTTACCTCACAACAATGAAATTGACCTCATGAAATAGTAACTTTGTGTTGATTTTAACAGAAAATAATCTCTATAATTACAGCTTTGTTAGCATGATTAAACAGTGAATATTGGTGACTTATGGAGGAATATTTGTGCCTTGCGATTTCTAATCTTCTTATAAATTTTTATAATTTTTTATTTTTTACTGATTCATTAGGGATTAAAACAGTAATAGTTGAAAAATAATTTGATATATTTCCTTAGATAAATTATGCCACTATGAGGGAATCAAACGAGCATAGAATCGCGTTTTGCATTTCCATGTCTATACGCAATAAACAATTTTGATTTTCCGTTGTTAACATTTTTTTCTCAACCAGGGGATTGTGTGAATATATAATATACAAATATAATATTGTTCCAAAAGTAGTATTAAGTTGTATTTGTATTCCTATATGCATCCCTTATTATGAACAATAGCTGTAGGTATATGGAATAGCATTTGTCTTGTTGTAGACATCTGGCGCTGCGGCTGTCTGCTTGTCGAAACAATAGACATCTGGCGCCGCACTGTCTGCTTGTCTACTTAAACAATTGCTGAGTCTGGCGCCACGGCTGTTTGCTTGTCTAAGCGGTGGCTGCGTTTGGCGCCGTATAGCATTATGTTCTGGTAATTTCCAGACGCAATATTCTAGAAGGACACGTCGGCATCAGCGAGAAGTGCGTGGCTATATAAGCCGTGGCAGCGCCCACGTAATCAACCAGTGCTAAGAGTAAACTGATATAGTGTAGACGAGTTGTAAAATAAAGAGATTTTGTTGAAGTGAATTAAACGGCTTTTGGTTTTATTTGTCAATCCAGAGATTCGCACCTAGTAAAGTAAAACTAGCAAGGAGTAAATACGTAACAATTGGTGTCAGAAGTGGGATTGTCAAATAATCCAAATTCAAGATGGTTAAATTCGGAGAATTGAGAATTCAGCATTTGAAAAAGGAACTGGAGGAGCGTAAATTGCCGTTAAGCGGGCAAAAGGCGGATCTGCAGGCACGATTACGTGAAGCAATGGAAGCGGATGGAATTAACGAGGACGAGTTCGAATTTGATGGGCCAGAAACTTCTACAAAGGTAGAAGAAAAAGTAGAAGAACAATGAACATCATCGAGTGTGGACATGAACATGCTGTTAGTGGCTATACAGAAAATAGCTGAAAATACAGAAAATGCAGTGCAAACAGGAAATCGTCTGGCACAGCAAATAGCTGAAAATGCAGAAAAGGCAGTGCAAACAGAAAATCGTCTGGCACAGTAAATAGCCGAGAATGCAGTGCTAACAGAAAATCGTCTGGCACAGCAAATAGCAGAAAATACATCACAGGTAAAGTCTTGCCTTACACAACAAATGACTGAAAATAATACGCAGTTAGAAAAGCGTTTGGCACAACAGATTACAGAAAATAATACACAAGTGCAAGAGAAATTTTCAAAATTTGAAGATGAATTAAGCACTTTAAAAAATGACGAAGAAAATTTGAAATCAGAAGTTCTTCAATTAAGTAATCGTGTGCGAGAACTGCAACTACATGGCCCTGCACCATCAAAAAATAATCAAAGATTGAAGGCACCCACATTCGATGGAAGTATTCCATTTCAAATTTTCAAACTTCAGTTTGAAAAGACAGCAATGGCCAATAACTGGAATGCAGCGGACAAAGTGGCGTCCTTGTTTGTATCATTGAAAGGACCTACGGCAGAAATCCTTCAGACTATTCCAGACTGTGCACGGGACAACTATGAGGCATTGATGAGTGCGATAGAAAGACGATATGGTAGTGAGCACCGGAAACAAATATACCAGATCGAACTGCAAAATAGGGTTCAGAAGATGAACGAGTCATTGCAAGAGTTCGCAACTGAAATTGAACGACTGGCTCATTTGGCAAATGCAGATGCACCTGTGGATTACATTGAGAGGGTAAAAATTCAATGTTTCATAAATGGAATTCGTGATGTGGACACCAAACGCGCCACATATGCATTGCTAAAAAGAACGTTTGCTGAAACGGTTTCGCACGCCCTCACACAGGAAACAGCTTCCCTACTAAGTAAACCTACACACAAAGTACAAAGGGTTGAAATGGAACAACCGGCGCTGATGGAAGAAATATTGAAGACTCTCAAGACAATTGCTGCACCGCGAGTAAATACAACAGGAAGATGTTTCAACTATGGAAAAGCGGGTCACTTTGCCCGAAATTGCAATATAAAAGTAAACCCATCAAAACGGAAACAACCACAGAATTACGACTTCGAAACGGAACATCGAAAGGGGATTCACCACAAAAATGCGGATGCATTATCACGTCGCCCTTGTCCACCGGAATGTAAACATTGCTCCAAATCAGAAGGAAAAGAAGGTATAATCGACGTGCGATTACTGAATATAGAACCTGAAGATGATTGGACTCCTCACCGCATCAGAATCAATCAGCTGGAGGACCCTGATCTTGCAAAGCTGGTAATGGCCAAAGAAAATGGGGTACGACCACCAAAGGAACAAATAAGTAGCGAGAGTCCAACTGCAAAAGCATATTGGGCCCAATGGAACAGCATAAACCTCGTTAATGGATACCTTCATCGTACCTGGGAAAGCGAAGATGGCAAACAGTCTCGTCTGCTGATCATAGTACCGAAGTCCATGATCCCGAAAGTATTGAAAGAATATCACAATGGACCTAGTGGAGGGCACCTTGGAATTACAAAAACTATAGAGAAGATTAAACAACGGTTCTACTGGATCGGTTGTCGAGATTCCATAGCAGAATGGATAAGTAATTGCGTAGAGTGCATGGCAGCTAAAGGTCCTAAAGCCAAAAGTCGCGGTAGGCTACAACAGTACAACGTGGGATCACCATTTGAACGAGTCGCAATGGATGTTGCAGGTCCGTTCCCAACCAGTACGGCCGGAAACAAATATTTACTTGTTGTCATGGACTATTTCAGTAAATGGCCAGAAGTATATGCCTTACCAAACCAAGAAGCGAAGACAGTAGCCGAAGCGTTTGTAGAAAATTGGATAACAAGGTTCGGAGTGCCCGTCGAATTACACTCAGATCAAGGCAGGAATTTCGAATCTTCCATTTTCCAAGAAGTCTGTACATTATTGGGCATCCAGAAGACACGGACAACAGCGTTACATCCACAATCAGATGGAATGGTGGAGAGATTCAACCGAACGCTCGAAGAACATCTGCGGAAAATCGTTGATAAAGATCAACGGAATTGGGACAAATGCATCCAGATGTTCCTACTGGCGTATCGTTCAGCGAAGCACGAGACAACTGGTTACACGCCAGCAAAGATTATTTTTGGATCTGATCTGCGACTTCCTGCTGATCTTAAGTTTGGAACGAATCCTACAGCTGTAAGAAATGATGGAGAGTATTGCTCTGCCTTAAAGGAAACAATGAATGAATTGCATCTAATGGTAAGA
The DNA here is from genome assembly GCF_023373825.1 of Bactrocera dorsalis. NCBI lineage: Eukaryota > Metazoa > Arthropoda > Insecta > Diptera > Tephritidae > Bactrocera > Bactrocera dorsalis. Next base: position 43,997,562 of record NC_064303.1, read on the forward strand.
CAGCACACGCATCTGATGAGCAATAAGATGAAGGGCCGGTTCGATCAAACGGCAAATTCAAAAGATTTCGAAGAAGGTGATCTGGTCCTGTTGTACAATCCACTTCGAAGGAAAGGCTTGTCCCCGAAATTGCAGACAGCCTGGGAAGGACCCTATATGGTGATGAAACGACTTAATGATGTGGTATACCGCATACAAAGAAATGGAAAAGCACGATGTAAAATGAAAGTAGTACATTTGGAGAGGCTCGCCCCATTTGGTTCAAGAGGATTTGTGCCTAATCGGGACGATTAGGCTATAGTGGAGGGCAGTGTTACAAAAGTAGTATTAAGTTGTATTTGTATTCCTATATGCATCCCTTATTATGAACAATAGCTGTAGGTATATGGAATAGCATTTGTCTTGTTGTAGACATCTGGCGCCGCGGCTGTCTGCTTGTCGAAACAATAGACATCTGGCGCCGCACTGTCTGCTTGTCTTCTTAAACAATTGCTGAGTCTGGCGCCACGGCTGTCTGCTTGTCTAAGCGGTGGCTGCGTTTGGCGCCGCATAGCATTATGTTCTGGTAATTTCCAGACGCAATATTCTAGAAGGACACGTCGGCATCAGCGAGAAGTGCGTGGCTATATAAGCCGTGGCAGCGCCAACGTAATCAACCAGTGCTAAGAGTAAACTGATATAGTGTAGACGAGTTGTAAAATAAAGAGATTTTGTTGAAGTGAATTAAACGGCTTTTGGTTTTATTTGTCAATCCAGAGATTCGCACCTAGTAAAGTAAAACTAGCGAGAACATAAAACTTAACATAAGTAACGTTAAAAATTATAGTTGACGCTAACAATTACAGCTGACACTTATATTTGTCAACAGGAAGTAACATCCGCCACGAGCCGCTAAAGCTACAATTCCTAAGAATTATAATATATGGGACAGGTTGAATAAGGTTACTTTTTAGCTTAAGTATAAAATGTAAAATCAGTTACAATTTAATTTTTGAATAAAGAAGGTCATAGACTTTACAAAAAATTAAAAAATTATTTTTTTTGGTGCCGAAGTAAAAGGCCCGATAACTGGCGCCGGAGCGAAGTGAAGCCCGATAACGAGAAACATGAAAAAAATCTCGTTACCGAGCAAAGGGAGAAAAAGCCCGATAACGAGCGAAGACCAATCCGCGAAACTCTAATACGGATTACACTGGCTGCTACGTGGCACAAACAGAGTGAAAGGGTGCGCCCGAGTATAGAAGGAAAAGGACAACGCACCGTCACGGGCCATGGGAGGAAAACTGACATTTATATTTACGTAAGAAATAAGTTAAAATAATTTAAGTTTATAAGCAAGAATACATTAAAAAAGAGAAACAATTTTTGTGAAAATTAATATAAAGATTTAAGAAAAAAAGAAAGTGAGAAACACAGAAAACTATTAATTTAAAAATATATAAAAAATGTTAAGAAAAGAATGAGAACTTAAGAGAAGAAAAACTCAATCATTTTAGTTCAGAGGAATAAATTTTTTAAAGAAAATTCAAAGGATACCAAAGAGAATTCCCTTTTTAGTACACATATAATAAAAACGGGATTGGACAGACAATAATAAATCAAGAGACCCTCCAGAGAATTATAAACTACAAAGCTAAATAAAAAAGGGCTTGAAGAGCCAATAACTTTTAATTTTTAAAAGGCCTGAGATTCACCACCTAATGGGAGACCCTCCGGTTCTTATAACAGTAAAATAACTCTGCGACTTTCCTGTAAAAGGGACCCTCCAGAGATTAATAACATAAATAAAACGAAAGGTAAAAAATATTCTAAAGAAAATAAACCAAATCTAAATAACAATAAATAAAACAAAAAGTAAAAATATTCTAAAGAAAATAAACCAAATCTAAATAAAAAATATGTCTAACCCAAATAATTTGATAAGGCCACCAGTGTTAGGGAATACAGCTCGCGCTGCACCAGCAGGACCTTCCGTTTCCAGCAACCAAATTTCGCCCGAAGTGGCACATTTAGTTAAAAACATTGTAACTCAGATGTTACAGACGGACGCACAAGCCATAATAAAAAAATATTCTAAATAATGGTACGAACCAGAATATTACTGACCAAACAATATACGATTGATATTTATAAGAACAACATGAACGAAATGTACAAATTTCCCGACGTAGTGCGATCACTACGGGAATTTTCGTTGAACGTTTCGAAATTTACCTCCTGGGAGAAAAGGGTCGAGCGGATTCTGAGGATAAATGAACCCTCAAAAGGTATCCCACGATATTTTGGCATATTGAATGTAATTCGAAATAAAACCAAACATAGCACTAGAGTCGCAGACAAAAGAGACATTGGTATTTAGTATTAAATGACTTATCTCATACAGGGAAGACTAACAATTAATGATTTTTACCAAAAAGTTTATTCGCACCTACCCCTAATCCTTAACAAAATTGGATATATGTATAGAAGTAGGAGAAGAAGCAATTCACCTTTTAACTGAAAACTACCGTGCTAAAGCCCTTTCCTAGGCTTCCCGGCATCAGAGAACCAAAAAGCCTCCCAGAAGCTCTTCACCTTTGCCGGAAATTAGAAAATCAAACCTTCAGATCAAAACGCGCTAACAATCAGCATGACCATAGTAATTACCAACATCAATATCCTAGAAAACAATATCAACAACAGAAATTCCTTCCAAATTTTAACCTCAAACCAAATTTCATACCGAATTAGCTTTTATACCAAAACCAACTCAAATATATGTATAATTCTTACTACCAACAACGCTATCTCCAATATCCAGTAAATCAGCAACATGATTACAATAACCAAAATCCATTTAACCAACCACCAAATAATGCTCCTCCAAGACCACCAAAACCACCTCAACCAATGGATGTAGACGTTAGCTTAAGAACAAATGCTATTAATTACGCCAATAGATCAAATCCCAATCGACCATCCAATTTTTCAAACAAAAATGAACTGCAATCAAAAGTTCAAAGAAACTTTCACGTAAATTCAATCTTTTTACAGTGAACAAAATTACCAATACAACAATGATTCCCAAAACAACGAATATAACTACGACTTTTCCGATACAACAGAATCCGACGAAAAAGAACAATCGCTAGACTTGACAGATGTCAATTTTTAAGATTAAACAGCTCTTCGTTATCTTATTTTAACTGCAAAACGAAAAGTGGAGAAATATTAAAAATTCTAGTTGATACAGGTTTCAATAAAATCTATATACAATTAAATTTTGTTCCAAATCCCAAAGAAAAAAATAACCCTTTTTACGCCAATTCAATCGGTGGGAAACACACATTAGCCATCACACTTTTTAAAATCTTTTTAATATTGAAGAATGCAAATTGAATTTTTTTTTGCTACCCACTCTTACAACTTTTCACGGAATTCTTGGAAATGATAGTTTAAAGGAATTATCAGCTATAATACATACATACTAAGGACAATTTCATGCATGTCGAACAAGTGTTTTAGCTCGTTGGCCGGTATGGCCGCCAGTATGCCGGTGCAAGCCTTTTGAATGGCCTCTACGTCTGCATACCGCTTTTCTTTCATGGGAATCCATTTTTGATGAATTCACGGACAGTTCCTGTGATCACTTATTTTGATTAGCCCACATGTTGATCGTCATTTATGTCCTCACGACCACTTTGAATAGGCAATCATCGCCATAAACTTGTTTCATCAATTGAAATATTTCGGTAAAAGTTTTACTAATTTTAAGACAAAATATAATGTTGGCTCTTTGTTCGAAGTTCATTTTCGCACCGATAACACAAACATACTCGTACTGACAATTAAAACGCAATAACTTCACTTCCAATCGATGAAGCAATCAATAAAGATAGCAGATTCTAACGCACAAAAAGTCCTGTTGAGTCCTTGTATGAATACTTCAGAAAAAAACAAAATTAAACAACTTGTACAGAAACATCGAACTCTATTTTCAGAACCTAACAAAAAGCTAATGTACACAACAAAAGCGGAAATTAGAACAAATTTAAACACCTGCATACTCAAAGTCATACTCATATCCTGGCAGCTTAAAACAAGAAGTAGACAAATAAATAAATAAACTATTAGAGGACGGTATTATTAGGAAATCAAGATCACCATACAACTCACCAATATGGCTTGTACCTAAAAAGACGATGCATCAGGCGAACAAAAAATTCAGAATAGTTGTTGATTACAGTTACAACTGCTGACAGATATTCAATGCCAGAGATAAATGAAGTATTATCACAATTAGGAGAAAACCGAATATTTTCAGTAATCGATTCCATCAAATTCTGACGTGGAGAAAACAGCCTTCTCAACGGAACGAGTTCACAAGACTACCTTTTGGACTGAAGAACGCCCCAACCATATTCGAACGTATGTACATTATACCATGTTCAGACCGAACATTTTAAGGGATTAAAATTAAGGCCTTTATAACCCAACAATGTTCTTATTGCCGTTGGAGATTTATAAATCAGATGTTTTTGACATTCACCCATAAACAGCAAAGTATTTATTAAAGGAAAATATTGTAATGTCGTACCTTGTTACAAAAATTGTCTTTTTTTCTAAATTATCTCCGCTCAGTGGAAATAATTTACCGAACAGTTGGAAATATGTTCGGAATTGGTAAAAGCACTATTTGACTCTTAGTTTTTATATACTTTTAAGTTTTAGATGGTTGTCATATAGAAGAAGTTCGACCAGCTGCAGAAGATGCTCTTGACCACTACAATTACAAAGGCTAATATTCCACAGTTCTTTTGGCTTTAGTAGATGCAAGGTAAGTTCTTTTATGAAGCTCGTTTAAATACCTAATGTATTTCCTTAATGTTATAGAAGTCGCTTTATATACATCAATGTTGGTAGTCCAGGCCATTGTAATGACTCTTCAATATTTGAGGGTTCATCTTTAAAAAGCGAGAATCTACTATATTTTAAGACATGTGTAGACAAATATCGTCAGTTAATGTTCCAGTCGTTTTGTTGGGCGACTCTGCGTTTAAATTTGATAAACATTTGATGAAACCGAACCCATGTTGTGTAAACCAACCTTTGGATAAACAAAATTCAAGTATGTACTCTCGAAATGCCGAAGAGTGGTGGAGAATGCTTTGGGTCATTTAAAGGGAAGGTTTAGACGGGTTAGAAAAGGCTTCGATAACCACATGGCCAACACGAGAATTGTCATCAAGGCGTGCTGCGTTTTGCACAACTTTTTAAATGAGGAAAATGATGAAATCAATGAAAAGTGGATTGCAGCACAACAAATCGAAAACGAATCCCGGCAGGTACCAGAAAACGTCTCTAACATTTGTTGAAATGTTAACCCCAGAGGAAATAAGACAAGCGTTCATTTCGTATTTCGGTGAGTTATTGCATTCAACTTGGAAATATCGAGCCATTACCGCCAAAATAATGTATCCCACACCATAACCGATTTTTGGTTTGTTATCGAAATCGAGAGTTCAACATCATTTGCATCATCTGTCAAAATTTCATGGCCCTAGATTAAACCGTTATGATTTTATAACAAAAACAATTTTAATGTAAATGCATATGGTGACTTGTTTACATTTTCTTTGAACGCTTGTGTGGGATACAATTAAATTCTCTTTTGATATAAATGAAACACAAGGGGGAAAAAACACAATTTTTTGAGACTTTAATTAAAGATAAAGCTTTAGAACAATATGTCGAAGGTATGAATTTGTTTTTTTTTGCAAAATATGTTTTTGTTTTCAATTATTGGATATTTTTACAGCTCTCCCTGGTACCGTATAGCGATTCAGATGAATCTTTCGTTGATTTAAATGGTTTGGAAAGTTGAAAAGAAGACGAGGAGGAAACGTGTGTTGGGAAAAGGAGCTACAGAAAGCAAAAGAGAATACCTAAAAGGCTGCAAAAAGTTAAGAAGAAAAATACGAGTGTTTGCACAACCCGTGCTTAAAGAAAAAATGTCCAAATTCGTGTCATGATAAAATTTCTGAAGATGAAAGAGTAAGAATAAATGAACATTTTCGGGGAATCGGCAACAAAATTAGGCAGAAAGATTGGCTGTCTTCTTGTGTTAAACAAGTCGATATTAAAAGGCGATATGGAAAAAGTGACAGAAAAAAGTGCAGCTTTAATTATTTTATCAATATCAATAATAGCAGTTTTAAAGTTTGTCAAAAATATTCATTCTACAATGAAAGTTTTTGTGAGAGTGATACAAGAGATGGGTTTTGTTTTTTATGGGGAGAAAAGGATGGTAAACGAGGGTGTAATGAAATTTGCACAACTGTTTTCCAATACCTTAAATTAGTCAATGAAGGAAAAACCCAGTCGATAGTCCATCTTTATTGTGATAGCTGCGCAGGACAGAATAAAAACAGAGCTATGCTTGCGACATTAACCTATTTTGTTCAAAATTCTAATTTTGTGACTAATATAAAAATCACACACTTGTTGCCTGGACACACCATGATGCCTGTTGATTCGATACATAGTACAATTGAATCGTTTATTCGGAATAGGACTATTTGGGCTCCAAGTGAGTGGTACACCATAATATCAAATGCAAGAACTAACCCAAGAAAATATAATTGTATTGAATTAACTAACAGTGATTTTAAAGACTGGAAGACATTTTCACAGGCGTTACTACCAAATTCAGTGAAAATTCAATTTACAAAATTATGCTCTGTTACATTTGAAAAAAAAAAATTTCAAATATTGCTCTTAAATATGGCTACTTTGATGAATCTGAAACCGTAAATTATGATCTAGATTCAATTCCACGATCCAGACGAAACTCCCAAATAGTTTGTGAGGGACCTACTCAATTATATGATCATATATTAAACATTTCTTCTGCTAAATATAAGGATTTGAAAAAGCTTTGCGATAGAAAAACTATACCCGTAAAATTCCAACACGAGTATTTAAATTTAAAATGGGATGGATATGTTAAAGATTTGATACCTGAAACCGACCAGGAAGATAGTATTTAGCGTTCTTTATATATTTTTATCTATCGTTATTCAAGTTTACAAGATTTTAATATGAATAACATTACTTTGTTAACAGAAAACTTTAAATATATGATTTACATTACTTTATTTTTGTTTTATCGAATATACTAAGAAATGTATGCATTTATTTTTTTTTAAATCAAATGTAATTTAATTTTAAGGACTAAGTAAAAAAACCAAATAAAAAAAAGGTGCGTGGAGTCCCTACGCGCGGATGAAGTTATACTTCTTAGTGATATTCAGAAATGCATATCATTTTGTATGAAAGAAAACTAGAAAACTTAAATTCACATTTTATAAATTTATTATGCACATAAAATGAAGAATAAAGCAAAGTCTAAATGAATGAATTTTGACTCAGAAAGTAGTTCCGTCTCTTCGTTGCGGAAGAGAATATGCAGCGTAATCATCTCTCTTTTGTTCTTCGCCAATTTGGCTGCCGGATTGACTTGTGAAGATCAATTTTTGTTGGTGACGTATTCATATGTGTACGCATATGTATGTTTGTATGCTTGTGATTTATTTGTTCGGCAATGTATGCAAATATATGTACATATAAGTATATATTAATGTATGAACATGCAAGTCAATGCGCGCACATGCGTATACATACACTCATATGAGCATGTGCATGATACACAAGATAGGATAGAAGATGTATGCCTTTTAACATCGTATACTATACAAATAAATATTTTTCTTACTAATAGAAATTAAAATAAAGAAAAATATTTATTTTTATAGTATACGATGTTAAAAGCAAAAAATTAAAAATTTATTCTGTCGGGATTCGAACCTGGGACCTGTGTTAGCATCTTGACCTTCCAAGCGCTTACCACCAACACCACCAACACCACCATTGACAATTAGGTTGCGCTGACTTAAGTATGATGTGGTTATGAATGCAAAAAACATACGATGGTTCTAATAATTTTGTTTAAGTATAGAAATATACATACTTTGTAGAACATTTGCTTTCGCAATAAATTTATCACAGCAATATACATATACATAATATGTATATACATATACATAATATTGCTGTGATAAATTTAATTTCTATTAGTAAGAAAAATATTAATTTGTATAGTATACGATGTTAAAAGCAAAAAATTAAAAATTTATTCTGTCGGGATTCGAACCTGGGACCTGTGTTAGCATCTTGACCTTCCAAACGCTTACCACCAACACCACCATTGACAATTAGGTTGCGCTGACTTAAATATGATTTGGTTATGAATGCAAGAAACATACGATGGTTCTAATAATTTTGTTTAAGTATAGAAATATACATACTTTGTAGAACATTTGCTTTCGCAATAAATTTATCACAGCAATACATATGCATAATATGTATATACATACATATACATAACATTGCTGTGATGCCCTGAGAAGTATAGTCTTAATAAATTTATTATTAATTTTTTGCTTACTAATAGAAAATAAATTTATCACAGCAATATTATGTATATGTTTATGTATATTGCTGTGATAAATTTATTTTCTATTAGTAAGAAAAAAATATTTATTAGTATTGATTTCCAAAAGCACAGAAATGATTCTGTGAATTTATTCATTAAAATCGCCACTCAGAAGTCGTTTTATCCCTTGTAAGCGAGCGATTTTCCTCCCCTCGTGGGTCAATTTCAAAAACCACAGAAATGATTCTGTGTGATTCTGAAAGGCCAACGCAGAGTATTTCAATTAAAAGTCACACAAAATAGTTGAGAATTCGCAGAAAGGCAAACGAAAGAAAAAGAACTATAACTTCAATAATGTACAAGCATACAAACATACATATGCGCACACATGTGAATATGTCACCAACCAAAAATTGAAACATTGTTCTACAAAAACAACAACAGCATAAGCATGGCAACATTGTGTTGTGGTGTTGTGTCGGCCGAGCTGTGCCGAAAGAAACGAACAAACGATCGCCGATTGTCACCGCTTCGCTTGCTTCTCGCACATCTTCGCAGACAAGGTTGCGTTACATTCATATGGATGGAGCGAGGTTGCGCAACTTTGCGTTACTTTTATATGGAAGGTTGCGCAACCAGAATCTATCGCAACCTTTTCCGGCGTCGTATAAGAAGTATAACTTTAAAAAAACGGGAAGTCACTTCCTTAAAATAATTTTTTTGTGTAACCCACACACTTTTTTAATAATAGGTTGCCAGAAGGAAAGCAAAAAAAATTTATCCCACAAAAACAACCGTTATGATCCAAATATCTATTTAAAATTATTAAAATTAACTGCATTACACAAAAAAATATTTACGTTATAAATTTTAAAATAATGGCTTTATTCAAACTGATTTCATTTAAAAAAAACCTTCCCCTGTAAAATTTCGAGTTTGTGGGATACATTTTTTCGGCGGTTATGGCTCGATATTATTAAATCTCTACCAGCAACCGATCTTACATATCTCATAATTTAATTTCGATACAAAAAAAACAGATATTTCTATATTTTATATATAATATATATATATTCATATTCATTTTCCATTTTCGTATTCTTTTATTTAAATATGTATATCTTAAAAGAAAAACTTTAAATCTATTTTTGGCGACGAAAGAAGTCGATGAAAGCGTCCTTCAATCGTTAATGTATGTTTCTAGGAGAAAAACTCGTTTTTCATCGGCTTCCTTCATCGCCTCAGTCGCCTTTACAAAATCCTCTCTCATTTCCTTCATTATTGTTATTGCTGCATCTCTTGACGATGGCCGAGCGCAACTACGCGACGTAAAAGGACCATCACCTGGGCTTGGGAGCGGCGACTCTCCTTCCGTGTCGGCCTCCACGTAGATTGGCTCCATGTCAACTGAAAATAGAAGAAACAAATAAAAGTGTAAAGAAACATTCCAATTTTCATTTTAATACAAATATTGGAATCTACTCCAATGCGCTTAAAACTTACCCACAATGATATCCTCCACAAGTTCGGCGGAACAAAAACTTTTAAAGCCGCCTACTGCTTGGTGTACCGCCTCATAATGTTTCCACCGAGTAGGGGAGCAACCCGATGGGGCAATTTTCTGTTTTTCTTGTCTAAAAGTAAAAAACAAAATATTAAATATTGTTTATATACTACTTCATAATTTATTACTTACCTGTATTGTGCAATTTTATCTTTATATGTGATTGTTTTTTCTCGTAGATTGCAGACCTGGCTTTTTTTGTTGACATATCTCTAATAAGTCGGCCTCGGCAGCCTCACTCCACATAACTCTCTTCTTTTTTGAGATTTTTCACTATTTTTTTAACATTGTACTTTTGTTTGTAATTAACGACAAGTTTTTGTGTGTTAGTATTAAATTTTGACAGTTTATAGTGTCGAAATCAGCTGCGATTAAACAAATGTGACCAACAGATGGCGCAAAATCAGAGAGATTTAGCGTGGATCAGTTTCAAATCACTTTAATGAAGTGATTTTGAACTGTCATTTTTGTATGACGAAATCTTGATAAATTTTTAAGATTAGTGGGATAAACCACTCAACAGCCGAACTCGTATGATTAAGTGTCGGTCTTTACATGGTATTAGACGACATTCTGAGATAATATATGTATAGGGAAAATATGTTATGTCTATATAGACGATATAATAATATTTAGCAAAGACGAAAAATCTCATTCAGAGCATATTGATAAAAATTTTTGATACATTTCGTAAAGCTAATATGATAGTACAAGCAGACAAAATCGAATTCTTTAAAAATCCAGTAAAATTTTTAGGATTCACAATTTCTTCTGCTGGTACTATTTCCACAAACCCATCTAAAGTAAAAACTATTGTAGATTTTCCATACCCCAAAACACTTAAGGGGTTAGGGGTAGTTAGAATTTTAAAAAAATTATTTTTTTTTTTTGCATTTTCGTTAAGTATATAAATATCTTAAAAATATTCTCTGAAAATTTCACGTTGATCGGATAATTAGTTTTTGAGTTATTCTACATATAACAAAGAGAGCTCGGGCACTTCACAGCGCTAGTGTGAAACTTTAAACGCGTTTTTCTCAAAACTACGTTTTTGAATCGGTGACAACTGTAACTCGAAAACCGCTCAGTAGATTTTAATGAAATTTATACAGCTTATAGAATACATAATAAACTAGGTCCTGATCGAAGGATTTTTATTTTTTCAAAAATTTCGATTTTTTAAGACAGTTAATTGGTAAGTTGATTTTTTCGCAAAAATTTAGAAAAAATTTCCTGAGGCTGGCATTTTGTTAATTTTGAAAAAAAAAAAAATAAAATCCTTCGATCAGGCCCCGGATTATCTATTTATAAAACTAATTTTTTTTGTCCTATTGCTTTTAGATGAATCTCCAAGGACTTAGCTTAGCTTAGCTTTAATAGTAAAAAAAAAGACTGAAAACTCTAATTTTTTCGTGCCTTTGACTAACCCTAACCCCTTAAAGACCTTAGATAATTTTTAAGACTTTCAGAATACTATAGACGTTTCATAAAATATTACGCAAAATTAGAATACAAGCACAACCTAATTCCTACTGTAGAAGTACCCATCAATGTTTTCAAAAATCAACTTTGGATCTCTTTAGGAGACGAAGATAGTTACCAATTTAAAATACCATTCCCTACATACCATAGACATATAATAATTAAATAAAAATTTTCCTCAGAAAACCTAATTTCACTTTTTAAACGTTAATTAACCCTTCGGTGATAAACGGCATATTTACTTCCGAAGAAATAATGGGAATAATTCAACAAATATACCCAATTCATTTTTCTAATTATAAAATTCGATATCCTCAAACGAAAATTTATAACATTACGAACGAGGACATTCAAAACGAAACAATATTAAAAGAACATAAACGTTAATGTTATTTTCCAAAAATGAAAGCAAAAATAGAAGCTATAATTAAACAATGCAAAATCTGTAAAGAAAATAAATAATAATCCCCAATATCCGGGTGAAATAGTTCATATAGATACAGATAGTACAGAAAAAAATCTTGTACTTACCGCAGTAGACAAATTGCGACAAATACTTTTTCCTTTGGTGTACCGAAAACCATAGTCACAGATAATGAAAAATTCCTAAACTGGTTTAAAAAAAAAAAAAAATATATATATATATATATATATATTTATAATAACATATATTTGGGGTACTCACAACCCGTCGTAAAGCATCGAAAAATCGTAAAATTATACAGTTTTACACTGGTTTAAAGAAAAAAAAAATTTTTGTTGGGTTTCATACCAAAATGAGTTTACACGTTTACAATTCTCAATGATATGTTTTCGAATCATTATAACCTATAACTTTAGGAGACTTGTGAAAACCCTAATTATCGATACTAAAAATTTTAGAAATCTATACGTACATACAATTATATATATATATATATATACATAGATAAATAAATAAATATTTTCATACGTACTAATCTGTACATGCTCACATAGTACGTACTTTTATTCAGAGTGACCACTTTAACGAGTACACAAACAGGGACAGTCAGAAAAGTCCGCATATATATAATATATAAAGTTTAAAACCAAACTACATACAACCGCTTAAACGCTAAATCTGAAAAACGCGTATTTTATTACTTTCAACAGAAATTAAAGCTCTTATCGACGCGAAAGCGCTTTACGGTTCTCTAAATTTATTCGTTTGCTTTAAATCAGAAAATTGTATATATATACATATATTACCATTTTTCATCTAAATGAACACAGATTCAAAGGAATCTAAGTCTCATCAATTTCTAAAAATACCAAAAATGATTTCGGATGAAAAAAGTCCATGTACACCGGCAGAAGCTACACGCTCGAAGCAAGGTGCTACAAAACAAAAACGGGGTAAAGACGTTTCGTACGCTAAATTTTTATCAGAGAGTGACAGCTTAATACGATACTGCACTCGATTCTCATCTTCGCCGATTCTAGATAATTCTGAATCGGTACTAGAAATCAAGAATCAAAACCTTGACAATTTTTGGACACGTCTCCAAGCGGCCTATGACGCCATTGTAGAAACGGATGATTCGGATCTTCCGGAAAATTTCAAAACCTCGGCTTACTCCAAATATGAAAATTGTCTTGACCAATATGAAGAGACAAAAGCCATGATCTCTGATCAATTAAAATTAACAAGGTCAATCGCACCAAATCCACAACTGAGAGTAGAGTTACCACAAACACAGGCCCAAGAGGCAAGTTCAGGTATTCACCTCAAAGTGCCAGCATGTGACACAGAAATTTTTCATGGGGGTTATGAACAATGGCCGTCCTTCCGGGACATGTTCACCGCCGTTTACATAAACCACCCAAAGTTATCTAATGCACAAAAATTGTATCACCTCCGATACAAAACAAAAGGCCAAGCAGGCGTCATAGTAAAACAGTTCGCTCTTAATGACAACAATTTCAATTTAGCTTGGGAAGCTTTAAAAGAACGATACGAGAATGAAAGAATACTGGTCGACAAACAAGTGACCATATTAATGAATTTACCAAAAATTCAGAGAGAAACAAGTGAAGTATTCATAAAACTTCAATCCACTGTTTCGAATTGTTTGTCGGTTCTAACGACACAAAATATTCCCACTGACAATTGGGACCCCATACTGGTAAACATATGCTCCGCGGCATTACCAGAAAAATCGTTGCTTTTGTGGGAGCAATCGCTCTCTTCGCGAAGAAAGTGCCCAACGTGGCAACAGTTGAAAGATTTCCTAACTACCCAATATGAAATCGCGGAACGGGTAGATAAAAAAATGGTCAGAACTAAAAACGTTCAACATGACCTAAATCGCAGCTTCATGCGACCCCAAGCTAATAACAACAACAATTTAAATCGTAGTTTTTTCAAAACACAATCGTTAACTTCCGAACAAAACAATCATACGTCATGCGAACTATGCACAGGAGGGCATAAACTCAAATCTTGCGATAAGTTTAAAAAATTGAATATTAATGAAAGGAACAACTTTGTCAGATCAAAAAGACTCTGCACAAATTGTTTGTCCCATTCTCACAATCTAAATAATTGCGAAAGCAAATTCAATTGCGTATATTGCCACAAAAGGCATCACTCAATGTTGCACTTCAACAATTTCTCCAAAACACCCCAAACTAGCGCTTTCCCAAAAAGAGCCACGGATTTAGTTGCAACCGCAACTCCCGAATCTCAAAATTCCGAAATATGCCAAGAAACCCCTTGCTGCTCAAAGGCTGTAAAAACTCAAACGCTACACAGCGAAAATCAAAGTAGGGTACTACTACCCACAGCAGTCGTCTCCATCGAACATCGAGGAGAACTGTTTAAGCTCAGAGCTCTAATAGACCAAGGATCACAACGATCTTTCATAGCGTCTAGGGCACAAAATAGGCTAAAACTGCCAACAAAACAAGCCAACTTTGAAATTACGGGAATGGGCGGACGAGTAGTACAAAACTCAAGTAAAATCTGTCCCATTACCCTAATTTCCCCCCAAGCGGATAAGCGCATTCAAGCAGATGCAATAGTCTTACCGCAACTAACCAATATGTTACCAAGCTATCACATAAATAGCAAGCAATGGCACAAGGTTACACACCTAAAGCTAGCAGATCCCAACTGCAACACCCCCGCTCAAATAGACCTTCTATTAGGCAGCGATCTCATATCGCAAATTATACTAGAGGGTGTTGAGAAAATTTCTAAAACACTACTGGCGCAAAATACCATTTTCGGATGGGTCCTAAGTGGACTAGTTGCGGAACCAGTCACAGCAATGACAACTCAAGTTGAAATCTCAAACGAGTACCTCAGTTCACAATTGAGAAAGTTTTGGGAGTTAGAAGAACTCCCCTCCATTTCAATTACAACACCAGAAGATCAGTATTGTGAAGACTTTTACAAAGCCACAACTACTCGATCAGCTAATGGTCGGTATGTCGTCCGACTACCACTAAGACAACAATTTCCAGACACACTCGCCTTAGGTCACTCTCGCACCTCTGCAATGCAGCAGTTTCTAAGTATGGAAAAAAACCTACTTAGAAAAGGTGAGCTAAAACAAGATTATGATGGTGTCTTGGAAGAATATCTTCATTTAAATCACATGGAGGAAGTAAGCCCATGTGAAAAAATCATAAGAGGCAAATATTACTCTTTCTATTTGCCACATCATGCAGTAGTAAAGCCTGAGAAAAAAACAACCAAAGTTCGAGTTGTCCTCAATGCCTCAAGAACCACTAGCTCGGGGAACTCCCTAAACGATATCCTGTTTACGGGACCCACGCTCCAACCTGATTTAATGCTGCTTATTCTAAACTGGCGTAGTTTCAAATACGTATTCAACGGGGACGTCGAAAAAATGTATAGACAAATAGTCGTACATAAAGACGATCAAGATTTTCAGCGCATTATTTTCCGAAAATCCCCCAATGGTCCACTTCGCGACTTCAAGTTAAAAACAGTTACATTTGGCGTGAACTGTGCCCCATATCTAGCCATCCGTACACTCCACGAACTGGCAGAAGACACAAAGTCAGAATTTCCTCTGGCAACAAAAATCTTAAAAACACAAACGTATGTAGACGATATTCTGTCTGGGAGCCACAGCCTCTCACACGCATACGAGTCCTTATCACAAGTGACAAAGGCCCTCAACACAGCAGGGTTCCTCCTAAAAAAGATTACGGCAAATCACCCAAATATATTAAAAGACATACCAAAAGAAAATTTGTTGGATACTAAATTCCTCATATTCGAAGAGGAAAGTACCACAAAAACTCTAGGCATCCAATGGAATGCGGTATCGGACCAGTTTTCCTATACGACCGAGTCCATATCCGCATTATCCGCCGCTACAAAACGCCAAATTCTCTCTTCTGTGGCAAAACTTTTTGACCCCGCAGGATGGCTTTCGCCAATTATGATACAAGCCAAAATCCTGATACAAGAACTATGGCTAGATGGTACCGACTGGGACGAGCAAGTAAAACCACTTCATCTAGAAAAGTGGTCCCAGTTCGCGAGTAATCTGAACGACATCTCGCAGATACAAATTCCACGGTGGGTAAACTATTCTCCCGAATACAAAGTGGAACTACACGGCTTCTGTGACGCCTCTGAAAAAGCATATTGTGCCACCATATATGTGCGCACACAAAGCGATACCGCAACCACAAGCCACTTATTAGTGGCAAAAGCAAAAGTTGCGCCTCTAAAAACGGTAAGTCTACCACGACTTGAACTATGCGGCGCCCTGCTACTAGCAAAACTAGTTTCCATGGTGCAGACCCACTTAGACATGGCAAAATACAAGCTATATCTCTGGTCTGATTCCGAAATAGTCCTAGCCTGGTTGGAAAACCCCCCACATGCGTGGAAAACATATATTTCCAACAGAACGTCTCAAATACTTGACCTAGTAGGAGCAGCCACTTGGCGACACGTAGCCAGTGCTGACCATCCTGCCGATCTAGGTACAAGAGGGTGCAAACCCCTGCACCTGGCCACCACCACGCTCTGGTGGAATGGCCCTCGATGGCTAGCAGAATCTTCCGATTCTTGGCCACAATCGCCGCTGCGCAACATAATTGCGCCCGAGAGTCGAAAAATCAACACCTACTACACAATATTGGAGGATAATGACATCCTTGAACGATTTTCATCGTTCCCCCGAGCCCTCAGAGTCGTCGCCTATATGCTCCAGTTCATAGAGCGACTTAAACATAAACTGAAAGGAGCAACTTACCTCCAATGCGATACATTGACGCACCAAGCCTTACAAAAGGCAAAGGTCGCTCTTATCGCATCAACTCAAACGCGCTACTTCAGCCGCGACATAGCATCACTAAGAGAATCGAAGCCGATTGATAAAAAAAGCTCCCTCTTAGTGCTAACCCCGTTCCTAGACACGAAAGGGCTGCTTCGGGCCAATGGTCGGCTTGCCAATTCAAGCCTAACATACAACGAGCGCCACCCCATAATAATACCTGAGAAATCTCCATTTGCCACATTATTCCTACATTACATCCACATATTAATGCTACACGCCGAAAACCGTCTCATGCAGCATGTGGTACGACAGGAATATTACATTCCACGTTTGAAGCCCCAAATCAAGAAATGCATTTTCAGGTGCAAGATCTGCACTATGCATAAACAGAAAATGCGAACACAGATTATGGCAGCACTTCCACCGGAACGCTGCAACTTTGCTCCGCCTTTTACCACTACAGGTGTAGATTTCGCTGGTCCTTTTCAGATAAAGGCTTCCATGCTAAGATCTCCTACACTCATGAAAGGCTATGTGGCTGTTTTTGTCTGTTTCACAACAAAAGCAGTACACCGGGAGCTATGTACTAATCTGACCAGGGAGGCTTTTCTTGCCGCATTTGCTCGCTTCGTCGCAAGACGTGGTTTTCCTTCAAAAATCATGAGCGATGATGGCAAAACATTTATTGGAGCCCAAAGAGCTACCGAAAAACAGTTTGTGGAGTTCATGAAACAAGTCTCATCTGACATTGTTCAAAAATACGCCCCTCAAGGTATAAACTGGCAATTCATCCCCCCAAGCGCTCCTCATATGGGTGGTTTATGGGAATCAGCGGTAAAGAGCTTTAAATCTCATTTCAAGAAGCTCGCTGGCAACCTCAAATTCAATTATGAAGAATTCACGACATTGTTAACCAGAATCGAAGCCGTTCTCAACTCACGGCCTCTCGCTGTACTCTCGCAAGACCCCTCCGACTTTGCTGCCCTTACCCCAGGGCATTTTCTTAAAGGAGCGCCCATTCTGGCCACACCTGAGCCAGGCATGGAGTCGCCGTCCTTACTAAACCGATGGGAACGAATTAAAATTCTCCATCATAATTTTAGCCGACGATGGAAAGAAGAGTATTTAAAAGACCTTCACAAGAGGTATAAATGGAAAATCCCAGAACAGGCTCCAATGCTTGGAGATTGTGTCCTAATTCACGACGATTGTCTCCCCCCCACAGAATGGCGGCTTGGCCGCATAGAGAAACTTCACTACGGTTCTGACGGTCACATCCGGGTGGTTGATCTCCGTACGCAAAACGGAACGCTAACCCGGCCGCTTGTAAAATTATGTTTCTTACCAACTGCCGCCACTTACGAAAACGCAAGTAATAACCCTGCCTAAACTGATCCGAAAGTTCGGGAAAAAGAAAATAAATTAATAATATCATTAAGAAAACCAAAAAAAAAAAAAAAAATGATTACAATAAGCTTCAAGCCGTAAGACAAACGTAGACCTACATATATATCGCAACCCCATAGACGGACGATCATTTAGTCATGCGCCCTCACGTGGCATCCTGTTCATGCACGCTTACAGGCAATCAACTTATAATCATTACGATTTTCTCTTTCCACAGATCGATATGGATACACCGGTAACCCCCACGCCAACTCTCCGGTCGGCTGTTACTGTGCCTCGCTCCGGAACTGTTCCAGTAGCAGCGCCCCGAACCATCACGGCAGCAAGGGCGCCAACCGTGGCACGAAGCTCAACACGCGCATCACCGACGCCGGCGCCTCCGAAACCGCAACGCACCAGATGTCCGCTCTGTTGCCGTTCTCATAGGCTGCAGCATTGCTCTATTTTCAAGGGAATGTTACCCGTACAACGCCAGAAGGTGGCACAGGCACATGGCCATTGTTTAAACTGCTTGGCCCAGTCACACGCCACGCTTGAATGCGAATCTGATACTTTGTGCCGGTTGTGTGAAAGACCGCATCATACGTTACTCCACCGGAACGCCGGACATCCTGGCTCACCAACTGTACTCCGCCGCCGTACGGCCCCCCGACGATCGCAGCCTAACCGTGTGGCTCGGCAACCAGAAGCGGGATGGTCCTGGCGCCCCCTCAATACGACCTCCACGCGCAGCCAAATAAGGCCACAACCTCACCGCCCCACCGGCCTGAGCGGCGTTGTAGCTACGTTACAGGCACTACAGCGTCTACTAGGCTAGTACTCGCCTAGGGGGGGCAGGATGTTGAGATGAGCTCCTGTCGCCCGAACTAATACAACTAAAGGGCATCACTGATCAGTGAATACAACACTCTCCACATCGACATGTTTATTAGGAGAAAAAAAAGCAGGGCATCACTGACCAGTGAATACAACACTCTCCACATCAACGCGTTAATTAGAAAAAAAACAGGGCATTATTGATCATCTCCACACCAAACTGTTTTTGTTCCATTTTTCATCTTATACCAACGAGAAGGTGACGCTGTGCCGTT
This sequence comes from Bactrocera dorsalis, assembly GCF_023373825.1. NCBI lineage: Eukaryota > Metazoa > Arthropoda > Insecta > Diptera > Tephritidae > Bactrocera > Bactrocera dorsalis. The sequence goes on from NC_064303.1 coordinate 44,016,867, forward strand.
TTTTGTTCTACACAGTTCTAGAAGTCACGTTCGCCGCTACACACGCGCCCGCACCGTCTATTTAAAACCATTTTTTTGAACTTTGCATTTTTGGCACCCTCCGGTCTTTTTTATATAAATAATCGAGTCGTTTGGTGTTTGGCTTCTATCCGTTTGAGAAAAATTAATACATGGATATATATATTATTAATCGAAGAAATACCCGTTTTATCCAATGGCGTTTATAACATTTCATTTATACCTATAACTCTTGCGTTTTACACCAAAATTATAATTTGATTAACTTTATAAGTGCTTATGTGAAGTCACTGTTGTACGTTCATAAAGGAGATTTGAAAAATTATTAAACAACACCGAAGTTATGAGATATTTACAATAATATTAAGTGTATTTTTGCTAAATAAATAAGTAAAAATTATATTTGAATGTACATGAAACATAAAAAAAATTATATATACACCTATGCATACATGAACAATATTAGTTTGTGCTTTTTTCGCTAATTCAATAAAAAATTAAATACTCGAGTAAATAAGTATAAAGGGAACAGCAAATTCAAATTTAGTCGAATCTGTGCCCGTAAGATGAATTGATGTATTGTAACTAAAAGTAAAGTGCGGTGCTTAGTAAATATTCAATAATTTGTGAAGCTGAAAAGTAAATATGGTCCTTCGAGCCGGATACAATTTATGATCAAAGACCAATTTGGTATTAACATTTTCAAAACACCCCCATACGCTAGCAAAGTCAATGAACAAGTCGAAAGATTTCACTCCACACTTTCTGAAATTATGCCTTGCATTCAACGTCATTCAAATTTATCGCCTATTTCAAAAACTTTCAAATCGTTGCACCTACAAATATAATTACTCAATACACTCTGCAACCGGGAAAAGACCAATAGAAACTTTTTTGGAAGACGCGTTTCAATAGACCAACAGCAATATGAAAACTCAAGACGAGAAAACATTGAGGCATTAAAAAACAACAGATAAAGGACTTAGAAACTCACAACAAAACTAGAAATCTAATGAAAAACCTACGCTCAGGAGAAATAATACGAGGGCTGCTATATATATTTCTGGCCTAATAATGAAAATAGGAATATTTATCAACGAAAATGTTTTTTTTTTTTTTCGTTGGATTTGGCTCGTCTTGGAAGACCCACACGGTCGATTGCTGTTTTGTTTCGGGCTCATACGCATAGATCCATGATTCGTCACCTGTGACGATCTTATAAACGTCTTTTGAAGCACCGCGATCGTATTTTTTCAGCATTTCTTTACACCAATCCACACGAGCCTTTATTGAGCGATTGTCAAATTGTGTGGGATCCAACGAGAACCTTTTTTACGGCCAGGTGTTCATGCAATATCGAATGTATGCTGGTGGGAGAAATGCATAGGCACGCATCTATCTGAAGGTATGTTACATGACGGTCTTGCATTATCAGTTCACGTACAGCATCGATGTTTTCTGGCACAACGGCTGTTTTTTGACGAACTTCACGGAATTCGTCTTTGAGCGAGCGTCAGCCACGATTGAATTCGTTGTAACAGTTTTTCACAGTGCTGTAAGATGGTGCTTCATAGCCATACAAAGATTTTAGTTCATCGATGCACCCTTGTCGTGATAATCCACGTCGAAAGTTGTGAAAAATGATCGTACGAAAATGTTCACGAGTTAATTCCATTTTTTGGCCGAGATGAATTTTTTAATTCCCTGTAAATAAAACAATTCACGATTAAATGACAAAACGTTCTGAGTGATGTTATGCTAAAAAATGTCAAACTTTCCAATGGAAATGTCAGATTGCACCCGGCAACACTTAGTGTTGCCTAGTCCAGAAATATATATAGCAGCATATGTATGTATGTGTTAAAATAAATAACCCTACAAGAATTGAATGATAGAAACTAACACAATAGCAATTTTCTCACTAACACAAATGCATAGACTTCAGAAATTATTGTATACCTATCCACAAGTAAGAAAGAGACGATTCAGATTATTTTCTTTCGGGCTATGATTACACGTGCAAAACTGAAATAGCTGATATACACACAGTGTAGAGTCAGAGAAACTAAAAACATATGTTCTCTGGACATACACTGTATGTACATATATCAGCCGTTATTTATTCTTATTAAACGCGAAAATACAGTGGAAGAAGAAGAAAAAAAGCGCAAACAAGTGTAAACAAGTGCAAGCAAGCGAAATCAAATTTTTAAATTTAAAAATTTCTAAGCGAAATCTATTTTAAAACATTAAAAAAATAAGTGAAATGAAAAGAAGACATTTTGCTAATTGTCTTTCAAAAGAAAAAAGGACTTTCCAGTCCAATACAAAAGTTATAAAAAAATATTTGAAAGGTGAAAGTGAAAATGAAAGTGGAAGTGTTAGTTCAAGTGCGTTTTTTGAAGGGATTCCCCTTGTAAGTAATAGGGAACCTGATCCTTCAGTGTTAGGTTCAGTAGTAGCAAATTATGAAAGTGATGCTAGTGATACTTTGAGCTTTTCTAGCGATGTAGGTTCTGATTCTGAGCCCGAAGCGTCCACCTCTATAGGGTTTAGTGTTTCAGAAAATAACGACGAAATAAATAAATGTAATGAAATTAAGTCGTGGGCTATCAGAAACAACATATCGCAAATCGCTTTAGAAGATCTTCTAAAAACATTGCGCAAAGTAGGTGTTGATGGTATGCCACTATCTGCAAAAACAATCCTAAATACTAGGAAAGAAAAAATAAATATAACTGAAATGCAAGAGGGGGAATTTTTGTACCTAGGAATTCAAAACTATTTTGTTTCAAGTCCTTTTAATTACCTGGAAGGGAAAAATGAGGTTTATTTAGATATAGGAGTTGATGGGTTAAAATTGTACAAAAGTTCAAACAGGGTATTATGGCCTATCTTGGGTTCAGTTGTTGGTTTCCCTAATATAAGCCCGTTTATGATAGCATGCTATTCCGGGTTCAAGAAGCCAAGTAACATAGATCAATTCATGTCCGAATTTTGTGCCGAGGTCGTGTCGCTAAGAGCAACCGGCATTAAAGTTGGATTTAAGCCAATCGTTTTAAAATTTAACATTCGTCTTTTTGTTTGTGACTCCCCAGCGAGGGCTTTTGTAACAGGTGTTATATCACACAACGGGAAAAATGGTTGTCCAAAATGCTGCCAGGAAGGTACTTACCAAAAAAATAGAGTAAGTTTTCAAAAAAAAGTCGGTTCCTTAAGATCAGATACAACGTTTATGTTACGTTCAAATCCTGCGCATCATTTGGAAGATTTCAAATTCAAAAAAAGCATTTTGGAAGAATCAGATTTTGGGATGGTTTCTCAGTTTCCCCTTGATAGTATGCACTTAGTCGTCTTAGGAGTAACAAAGAAATTACTTAAACTTGCAACAAAAAAGGCCAATCATACTATTATTAACGAAAAGCTTAACTATGTCTCTAAATTTATCCCATCAGAGTTTAGCCGCATATCTAGAAGTTTAGATGAGATTCATAATTGGAAATCGACTGAGTTTAGGCAGTTTTTGCTTTATTCTGGTATATTCGTTCTTAAAGATTGTATCAGTACCGATCAATACTATCACTTCCTGCTGCTACATAGTAGTATTCGACTTTTGTCAAATGAAAAATCGCACCGAATCGAAGCCGATATTGCCCAACAAATGCTAACAGATTTCGTCAATATTTATGGAATTTTATATGGTGATGAATTGGTTAGCTTTAATATTCACGGACTACTTCACTTGGCAGATTGCGTAAAACAGTTTGGACAATTAGATTCTTTTTCAGCGTATCGTTTCGAAAACTATATGCAGAATATAAAAAAAATTGTAAATAAACCCAATAAAATTCTACAGCAAATATATCTTAGACTTCATGAAAAACAGGGTATTGAATCAAATTCAGAGAATGTGCCAAAATTTGCATCATTTGATTTAAATCCCAACAAGCAGAAAGATAGTTTCTGTTTTAGTGAGTTGACAGGACCAATAAAGGTATTTAAAGTCATAAAGTCTCAACAGTCGTCTGAAATTGTCTGCAAAGTTTTCAGAAAGACTGAAAACTACTTTAATGAACCTGTAGAATCGTCAAGTGGCCTAGGGATTGTAGTCGCAAGTGAGTTAGATGAAGAAATGGTAACAGTTCCTATCGAAGACATTGATTTCAAATACTTGTGTTTTCCTATCGAAGAGAAATATTTGCTAATACCACTTTTACACCATCTTTTTAACACATTTTCCCATTAACCACTGATTTGCACATTCCACTTTCAATTCCATAACTTTCAAATTTAATATAAAATTTTGGTTTTACTAATATAACCAAAACTGTATATAAATGCAATATAATAAAAAACATAATAACAAATATAAAACATCATAAAAAATATACAGTATTGTTCATATGTTAAGCAAGAAACTCCAAATGTAATATGTTGAGCAACATTTTAACAATACTGTATATTTTTATGATGTTAACCTAATATAATTAATAAAATATAATATAATAATAATATAATTATTATATATATACAAATGAGTAACATATTCGAGACGCAAGATGAAGGTGGTAAGTTAAAAGGATAATACTCATCGAAATAAGTATAAATATATTAAAAATTATTAATTTTTTAGTAGAGATTCCAATCGTTGAGAGGATTGAGCGGCGCCAATATTCAGTGGGGATATCAAGAACGCAACAAAACTCAGGTCATTTTTAACATAAAGCTTCTAATAAAATATACTATATATTAACTTTTTAAATTTAAGATATACTTGAAGCGTTAAAACGAGCATTACGGGCCAAAAGAATATTCAGGAAAGGCTGGAAAAATTGGAGGAAAATGTATTTATAATTTTGCAGAACCAAAAAACGCTTAGTGAAGGCCAATCGTCACTGGTTCACAACCAAACTGCAATATTTGAAAAAGTGAATGAGATGGAGTTGAAAGTAAGTGTTTTACAATATTGTATGTACACTCAGTAATAAAAGTAAATCTAAGACTTTATTTATATCTTTTCGTCTAAATTTATTTCTTAGATTGTCGAAAAGGCTGAGGTTTTGGCGCAAAATAAGGCAATCAGAGAGTGCAAAGTTCTCATAAAACGAGTAGAGCAGTCAGTGTGCCGCATGACCGGCGAAGTGACTGATAAAGAGCTGGACGACGTCGCTAGCACTTTTCCAATTGAGTCGCAAGCAATAGTTGCGGAAGTGGAGGATAGACTGCAAAGCCAGGATTATGCCCAAACAATGGTAACCTAAAAAATAAAATATAATAAGTTTACTACTAGTTACAATACTTTTACTTCTTTTAAGACTACATTCCTTCACAAACTTAAAGGCGCCAGTGATAATGTGGCTGACGTAATGCCTAAGGTTTTCACGGATGAGCTTTTGGAAGGTTACAATTGGGATGGCAGGTGGAGCAAGAAATCCCTATGCAAGTTGGCGCTGGTTGATACCATTTTAAGAAGTACATACATATACATATTGCAACTTAATGTTTACATAAAATGTTTACTAATATATATTTTTCTTTTAATTTAGATGTGTTCCAACAACAAGGATGTAGAAGTTTCGAGCAAAACATAAAGCGCTCAGTACTGCTCAGCCATCATAGGTTAAAGCAGCGCACATATTTAAAGAAAAAAAGGAAACAATAATTGAATTGAAATGAAGCTTTAATTTAATATTAATTTTTTTTACTTTTTGTACAATTTTTTTTATAACACAAATTAATTGTTTAAATGAGTTAAGCATCCGCCCCTTCTAATCGGTAGAACTGGCGCATCCTAATGCTACATCGCCATTCACCATAGCTGATGACACTACAGCATAACTCACCACACCAGCAAACCCACTTAACAAAAAGGATGGGCAAAGGGAAAGCAGGCTCAATTCGTCAGACACTCGTCGCATGTCCGCATACAATCCGCGCATCAGCTTTCTCCGACATCAATTTTGGCATATACAGCCCGCCGCGTCGACACCTAACGCTAATCTCCTGCAGTTACCAAATTCAACCACGATCCGTGTAAAATCGATCTGAAGGAGTGACAAATCGTTCCCGGAATTAGAGTATCGCCGCCTCGCCCGTCGACATCATATTTAATGAGTTTATACAATAAAATCAATAAATTTAAATTTAAATAAACTTGTTGAAAAATCAAATGTATACAAATTAAAACGAATATTTTTATTTAATTTAACGTAGTGGTGAGTGGTCTCCAATATATCTAATATACATTTTAATCATGGTCCTTCGAGCCATAGTGACAGGCACTATGGATTTTTTAAGCAAATTAAAACAAAACCAAAACTGGTGCAGTGCGACAAATGACAAAAATAATAACTTTACATACAGATGTAACATGTACAACAATTAGCCAAAAAGCAATAAAAGTGCAATTGAACAAAAAAAAAAAAACAAAGTGCAGTGGCTCAAACAGAACAATAAAAAAAAAAAAACTAAAATAAAATTGACAAAACAAATTAAGATATACTTTTATGTAATACAAGAAACTTCCTCTTGTTGAAGTGCAGTACTCGGAAAATATATGTATATATGTATGTACATACATTCGTATACATATTTATGTAAAGGCAGAAAAGCTGAACTATAATACAAAAACAAATCACAAGGAAAATAAAAATATTAAAAGTTCCAACAAAAAAGACAAAACTAAAAACAAAAAAAAAAGTGCAGTGTCACAATCAAAAAGAAAACAAAATAAAAAAACAAAAACAAATTACACGGGAGAACAAAATAAACAAAATAATTCCAACAAACAAAAAACAAAAATAAAAACAGGAAAAAGTGCAGTGAACCGCCAAAAATCTAAAAAATGCAGTGACAACGACAACAAAACGAACAAAAAGCAATTTCAACAAAGACAACAGCAACAAACTAACGCGCGGTACCTAAACACTCAACTAAACAACTAAACGGGCGCGAAAAGCTAAAACACCAATAAAACAAACAAAAAAGAAACAAACGGGCGCGCACATTACAACAAATACACATACACAAAACAAAACAACGCCAGAAGGAGGTAGTCAGCTGGAGCAAAGAAAGAGCAACAACACGCACGATAAACCAAGCAGCTGAAAGACTGAAGGAAGAGGAGGAATACAGGAATTGGCGATAAAACTCGCACACACATTTTCCCATATTATCCCCCCAAAAAAACCCTTGCGGGAAGATAAAGTGAGTTGTATCGTTTCCATTTGTTATTGTTGCATATAATGCACGTTTGTATGTATGCCTAAAGTTACAGTTTTATATATATAATAATATATAAAACCTGTAATAAAAAATCAGTTTGGTTAATATATCAAAGCTTTCCAGAAAAAATCAAAATACCGATTTAAAATAAATATAAATACATCTCCAAATATATAGGTACATAAAATTGATAGCCTTATATGCTTAACTTTGTGCTTCCAAACTCAACAGTTTAAAAAAAAAACAGAAATAAGCCAAAGTTCAAGTATTTACTTACAATATTTTCCGGCAATACCTCATCTGCTTAATAACGCAGTAAGCAGGATTGCATAAATTAGGTATGCAAAGACAAACTAAATGAATATTATAACACAAAAACAAAACAAAGCAAGAGTTGCAAAAAATACAAACATACATACAAGCATATTTAGCTAATAATATATAATTTATTATATGTACCTACATATAGAGCAAAACATACATATTTACATATAAAAGTGCACATCTTTTTTTCAATTCCGTTTTCGCACTCTCTATTCGTTCAAACCTATCTAACGCATTGATCTCTCTAACGAGCTCTCAATTGCTTAAGAACAAAAACATAATTATAAACACAATTCCTGCATACTTATGTAAATAGCGCATTGATCTCCTCAGCGAGCTCTCAATCGCACAAAACATAAGCACATACATACATACATACATACAAGTCCAAGTATTAGGGTGTACCTAAATACTAACATAAGGACGTAAAAAGTGTTAATAAATTTAAAGTGCGGATATTTTCAAACATCAAACTAAAATATAAATAAACAATTTATTGAAAAGAGAATTCGGTTTACACTAAGACAAATTTAACTCATTTTGACAAATATTTTACTATACAGTAAAAATAATGAGTAATAATAAAAATCAAAATACACCTGCAGGAGCTACACGCTCAAATCAGGTTGCTAAATTAATTTCACAAAGTGACAGTTTAATAAGATACTGCACTAGATTTGCCTCTTTGCCGATTCATGAAAACTCTGAATCGTTATTAGAAATCAAAATTCAAAATCTTGAAAACTTTTGGACTCGGCTCCAAGTGGCTCATGACGCCATTCTAGATTCTAACGATTCAGATACACATAATTTTAAATCATCGGCTTATGATATTTATGAAAACTGCTTGGACCAATATGAAGAAACAAAAGCGATGATCTTCGATCAATTAAAACTCATTAAAGCAATTGCACCTACTCCCCACAGTGGAGTAGAGCTGCCACAAATAGAAAGTCAAAAGGCAAGTTCCGGCATCCACCTCGAGTTGCCGCCATGTGACACAGAAACATTCTATGGAGGTTATGAAGAATGGCCGTCCTTCCGGGACATGTTTACAGCCGTTTACATCAACCATCCAGAACTATCAAAGGCACAGAAACTGTATCACCTCCGATACAAAACAAAAGGTCAAGCAGGCGAAATAGTTAAACAGTTCGCATTAAATGACGACAATTTCAATTTGGCTTGGGAAGCTCTAAAAGCTAGATTTGAAAACGAAAGAATACTGGTCGATAAACAAGTAACGACACTAATGAACTTGCCAAAAGTTAAGAAAGGAACAGGTGTAGAATTCATCAAACTCGAATCCACTGTTTCAAATTGTTTGTCGGTTCTCTCGACATTAAATATTCCCACAGACAGCTGGGACCCAATTCTGGTAAACATTTGCACCGCCGCATTACCAGAAAAGTCGTTACTTCTATGGGAGCAATCGCTCTCATCACGAAAAAAGTGCCCAACGTGGCCACAAATGAAAGATTTTCTCACCACCCAATATGAAATTGCGGAAAGGTTAGAAGAAAAAATAATCAGAAATAAGAACATTAAACACGACCAGAATGATAGCTTCAATAGACCCCAAGCTAGAAGCAAAAACAAATCAAATAGAATTTTTAACAAAATGCAAGCGTTCACATCCGAACAGAGAAAACATACGTCATGCGAACTATGCACAAGAGGGCATAAACTTAAAACTTGCGAGAAGTTTAAAAAATTGAATGCCAATGAAAGGAACAACTTTGTCAGGTCAAAAAGACTCTGCACAAACTGCTTGTCCCATACACACAATCTTAAAAATTGCAAAAGTAAATACAATTGCATATATTGTCACAAAAGACACAATTCAATGCTGCACTACAGCACATACCCCAACTCACCCTATAAAAGCGCTAATAAATCAAGAACCACGGGATTAATTGCAAAAGCAAATCACGAAAGCCAAAATACTGAAAATTGCCAAGAGACACCATGCTGCTCAATGGCACAAAAAGTTCAAACGCTGCACAGCGAAACACAAAGTGGACTAGTTACCGAACTAGTTACAACCCTACCAACTCAAGTTGAGTACAATACAAATAAATACCTTAATTCACAATTAAGGAAATTTCGAAATATAGGGAAACTTCCTCCTATATTAAAAGCACATACAACTTTTCGGCCCCGCAGGATGGCTTTCGCCAATAATGAAAAAAAAAAAAAACAAATCTGAACAGATCCTAGAGCGGTGGCGGCCTACTAAACGCCAAATTAGTACATACATAAAAACATAAAATAAAAATAAATAATAAACACAGTTGTATCAAAAGTCGAAAAGTCGACATTTTTTCGTAAATTTTCAAAATAAATAAAATCTTCAACAAGATTAAGGTTCAACGAGTACCATACTCTCAATGCGATAAAGTGATGCACCTACACTTACAAAAATCAAAGGTCGCTTTTATCGTATCTATGTGGGATCAGCTATACAAAGCTTCAAATTAAATATAAAAAATTATCTACTCCACGAATCGAAGCCGTTCTCTATTCACGGCCACTCTCTCGCAAGATCCCTCTAATTTCATAGTCCTAAACCTAGGGCTAAGGAGTACCCATTCTGGCCACACCTGTGCCAGGCGTGGAGTTACGATCCTTAATAAGCCGCTAATACAGAAAAGGCATATACTAAAAAAAACCGGTGTACCAAACCGATGAAATAATAAATAACCGCAAACAAAATAAATAAAAGCAAAAACGCATACACTTTTACTGTAATAATAAGTCGGATAAACCCGCAAATTATAATTCCTTGCTATACGCACCTAAAGGTAAATAAATACCAAATACAATGTTTAAAACCAGCATGTATTCTGCGCCCTCGGCAACTCTACAAGCAGTACGCCGAATTACGTGCATCAGATTATATATGTACTATATATAAAGCTAGGCAAAATATTCGCCTAGGGGGCCCAGGATGTTTAAATGAGTTAAGCATCCGCCCCTTCTAATCGGTAGAACTGGCGCATCCTAATGCTACATCGCCATTCACCATAGCTGATGACACTACAGCATAACTCACCCTATAAAAGCGCTAATAAATCAAGAACCACGGGATTAATTGCAAAAGCAAATCACGAAAGCCAAAATACTGAAAATTGCCAAGAGACACCATGCTGCTCAATGGCACAAAAAGTTCAAACGCTGCACAGCGAAACACAAAGTGGACTAGTTACCGAACTAGTTACAACCCTACCAACTCAAGTTGAGTACAATACAAATAAATACCTTAATTCACAATTAAGGAAATTTCGAAATATAGGGAAACTTCCTCCTATATTAAAAGCACATACAACTTTTCGGCCCCGCAGGATGGCTTTCGCCAATAATGAAAAAAAAAACTAAAATAAAACTGACAAAACAAATTAAGATATACTTTTATGTAATACAAGAAACTTCCTCTTGTTGAAGTGCAGTACTCGGAAAATATATGTATATATGTATGTACATACATTCGTATACATATTTATGTAAAGGCAGAAAAGCTGAACTATAATACAAAAACAAATCACAAGGAAAATAAAAATATTAAAAGTTCCAACAAAAAAGACAAAACTAAAAACAAAAAAAAAGTGCAGTGTCACAATCAAAAAGAAAACAAAATAAAAAACAAAAACAAATTACACGGGAGAACAAAATAAACAAAATAATTCCAACAAACAAAAAACAAAAATAAAAACAGGAAAAAGTGCAGCGAACCGCCAAAAATCTAAAAAATGCAGTGACAACGACAACAAAACGAACAAAAAGCAATTTCAACAGGGACAGCAGCAACAAACTAACGCGCGGTACCTAAACACTCAACTAAATAAAAAGCGAAAAGCTAAAACACCAATAAAACAAACAAAAAAGAAACAAACGGGCGCGCACATTACAACAAATACACATACACAAAACAAAACAACGCCAGAAGGAGGTAGTCAGCTGGAGCAAAGAAAGAGCAACAACACGCACGATAAACCAAGCAGCTGAAAGACTGAAGGAAGAGGAGGAATACAGGAATTGGCGATAAAACTCGCACACACGTTTTCCCATGTTGTCCCCCCAAAAAAATCCTTGCGGGAAGATAAAGTGAGTTGTATCGTTTCCATTTGTTATTGTTGCATATAATGCACGTTTGTATGTATGCCTAAAGTTACAGTAATATATAAAACCTGTAATAAAAAATCCGTTTGGTTAATAAAGCTTTCCAGAAGGGATCAAACTGCCGATTTGAAATAAATATAAATACATCTCCTAATATACATATATGCACATAAAATTGATAGCCTTATACATATGCTTAACTTTGTGCTTCCAAACTCAACAGTTTAAAAAAAAAACTATTATATGAATTAAAATGAATTTAATTTTTTCTAAATAAACTAAATTACATTAAATTAATAAATGTATAATTTTTACATATGCTTACATCAGATATGATTGTCACAACTGCATGATATTTACATCATATGTGATAGTCACATATGCAGGATGTTGGCATCAAGCATAACAGGCATTCATGACAGAGATTTATATCATTAATGACACAAATTTTTATTCTAAACACCGTTGGAGTGAGCAGTGTAGCTATATGTTGTTCAGGTTGTTAAACCTAGTATGTAAGAAAGAAAGGCAATATCACATGTATGCAAAAGTTTTTGTCAACTTTTTCATATTGCCCTTAAAAATGTGATAGAAACTTGCACTGAGCCAGTGACAGAAAATTGTGTCCCTAGTGAATGTCATATGATTGATCATTTGATTATCATCATTCTTGTAGGGTAAACGAACATTCTCAAAATTAACAGCAAGATATAGAAAGGAAATTGTAAAAGAAGACAAATCTAGTGTCGTAATCACAGAAAAAGGACGAACAGTACACAAAAGTAACATCAAGACCTAGCAAATAACAATTAATAAAGTAATTTTCGACAGAATTAATAATATTTCTGCAATATCAAACAAAATTTTGAAAGAAGTACAAACAAATGAAGTAGTCCAACATAAAAATTGCTATTGAAATCAAATATAATATAAATTAAACATAATAAAAGAAGAGATAATAAATTAGACTATGCAATACATTTGGCAAAAGCCGGCATAGTTAATTCTTATATTGGGTTGTCAAAAAAGTCTTGCGGTATTTGTATTGAATTTTTTGGAACGAAGTTCCTTACGGCAGGCTTGCAGAAGATAGGATTTTGCTGCGGGAGCTAACTGAAAAAAAGTGATAGTAAAAACCGTAAGAAATAACCCGCAAGAAATAACCTGTAAGATCGCTAGTTATAGCCTACTTTTAGGTCTTGCAAAATAATTAGGCATGAAAATCTGTAACATTATTGTGTATGCAAATTATGCATAGAGCGCAACAGACTGCAAACTACATCTGCCAAATATTAAAATACAGACGTTCTTATGGACACTGTTATTTTGACAGCTGCACGACTACACGACTGCAGGCCGACAGTTGTCGTTCCCGCTAACTTGAATATTTCCTATATTTGCCAACGGCAGTAGGACGACAGTAGAGTTGACAGTAGAATGGAAGATAGAAAGAGGAGGTAGAGTGGTGATGTCACTAATATGTAAAATGTAAAATTATTCACAGGTCTAACAAACTTGATATTATTATTTTATTATATCATTTGTAATAACAATTGATAATTTAAAACAAAAAAAATTACCAATTTTTGCTTATTTTTTACATAAAAAAATTTTCACTTTGAACAAAATATTAAAATTTCATTCAAGTGAAAGGTATTAGTATGGCCACAACGATATTGTGTACATGCAAAATGGACAGCTGTGTTGTCTTGGTACATGCCGGCCATGCTGTCGCAGTCATTGTGTTCACCACCTGAGAATTGTGCTTGCACTAAATACGTTTATGGGGAGTTGAATTGTTGCATATTTTTTGGCGCAGGGTTTGAGGAAATAACCCGTAAGAAAAAGACTGTAAGATCGCTAGTTATAGCCTACCTTTAGGTTTTGCAAAATAATTAGGCATGAAAATCTGTAACATTATTGTGTATGCAAATTAGTTTTGAATGAAGTGCGGAACACATAGAGCGCGACAGACTGCAAACTACATCTCTCAAATATTAAAATACAGACGTTCTTACGGACACTGTTATTTTGACAGCTGCACGACTACACGACTGCAGGCCAACAGTTGTCGTTCCCGCTAACTTGAATATTTCCTATATTTGCCAACGGCAGTAGGACGACAGTAGAGTTGATAGTAGAATGGAAGATAGAAAGAGGAGGTAGAGTGGTGATGCCACTAATATGTAAAATTATTCACAGCTCTAACAAACTTGACGTTATTTTACAAATAAAAGCATAAAATAGCTCTATTATAGCTCTATTACGAGTATATCATTTGTAATAACAATTGATAATTTAAAACAAAAAAAAATATTTACCAATTTTTACTAATTTTTTGCATAAAAAAAATTTCACTTTGAACAAAATATTAAAATTTCATTGAAGTGAAAGGTATTAGTATGGCCACAACGATATTGTGTACATCCAAAATGGACAGCTGTGTTGTCTTGTGTACATGCCGGCCATTGTTATGTTGCTGCCTTCTTACGAATGTTCATGTATTATCATGTGGTATTTTTTTTTGCAAATTATATCGATTCTACATTATCCGAAGGAACTTCGTTTCTGCCTGGGGTCCCACGACAGCGCATTTCTTGTTTTTTTTTATTGAAATTGCAATGAATTTTTGATAACTCATGCCCAGCTCTTGACCGATGCTACGGCTGCTACTATACCGGTCTCTTTCGACCAATTCAGCGATTTTATCGCAATTTTCGACGACAGCCCTTCCGGAGCGTGGCGCATCTTCGACCACCTCTACACCAGAACGAAAACGTTGAAACCATCGTTGTGCGGTGGAAATTGAAACTGTATCGTGTCCATAAACTGCACAAATTTTATTGCCGGCTTGAGATGCATTTTTGCGACGCTATAACTCACGAACGACTTAAAAGAAACGGCAATCAATCAAACACGTGTTAGCGCATGAAATGAGCTTTCCAAAAAGGTATAGCATGACCTGATGCGATGAATAAAACTAGAACTACGTGCTTTCAGCGCCAACTAGCGAAAATACCGCAAGACTTTTTCGACAACCTATTATTTTGTCAAATAAAAATTAAATTTATTAAAATATACGTTTAGAAAAAATAATTTTACATTGAATAATATCGAAGAATAACTTGAATTAGCAAATGTTAAACTTGCATCAAATGAAACTCTGTTGTTATACATTATTGGAATACCATTATCCAATAGCGACTTTTGTGAATCTATTATAATTAAACCAATAAAAATAAATAGGAATATAAATAAGATTCCATATGAAAATTTTATTACATGTGAGAATAATAAAATTATATTACTAAACCAATATAACGGTCTGATAAGAATTGACAGCCAAAACAGAAATCTTTTCGGATCATAAAGAAATAAAAACATCTGATATACTCTGACAGATCAAATGCAGCGAATAAACGGAGACCTTTGTTTTTGACGGCGGAGGAGTTAACATAAGTAACATTAAAAATTATAACTGACGCTAATACAATTATAGGTGACGCTAATAGTTGAGTTAACATAAGTAATATAGCTGACGCTAATATTTGTCAACAGGAAGTGACCTCCGCCACGAGCCACTAAAGCTACAATTCCTAAGAATTATAATATATGGGACAGGTAGAATAAAGTTACTTTTTAGCTTAAATATAAAATGTAAAATCAGTTGCAATTTAGTTTTTGAATAAAGGTCATACGGACCTTACAAAAAATTAAAATATTTTTTTTTTTTTCAAATAACTAGTGCCACCCACATCTTTCCGGATTTTCGTTGACATGTTTTTGTTTAAAATGCAAAGAGTCAATGTGTCGAAAAACTAACGAGACGACAAAGCATCACAACATTTTGTTGCTGATAGGAAATCCGAGCTGTGCCGATTTTTTATTAGAGGTAAAAAAATCTTTCGATTTAAAGAATTATTCGACGTTACAAAATTAGGTTAGATTAAGTTAGTCTGGTAGAAAAATTCAATTTTATTTGATTTGTAGAAATATAATGAAAATTTTTTCGACAACCAATCATATCTTCCAAATAATTGTTTTCAAGCGAGAAAGCGTAGCGAACAATCGTACTTTAACATTTAAAATATTAGTAAAGATTGAAGTACATAAAATATGAAATCTTATTTTTGCAAAATACATTTGTGGAGTTTTCTACTTTTTTCCATTCTTCTCAAAATACATTCACCGAAAGAAGTAGATTTTCTAATTTCTTTCATTCATTCCTAGATTTTTATCATCCTCATAAACTTACTCATTACTTGACTTATTATTTGGCAATAACTAAAGGGGTTGTCAGATCCGACAAAATACATATTGTAACATTTTCAGTCAAGACTCTGTAATATTAGATACGATGGAACAATAGAAGTCAAAACAAACAAAAAACAAGTTATGTTATAAGAGATAGAATGTCATCATCATGAGCACTCCCCACGGTCGTAGTTAATACACAATTAAGTTTACGGAAGCCGAAAAAACATTGTTGTCTGATTAACTATCACTAAACAACAAAAGGTCACATTATCCAACTAGAACATTTAAAATTACCTGTGTCAGGAAAATTGTATTTTTGTAATCGCATTTTTCTTCCGGATACAACGTTCGTTATGACATGTTCTTGTGGAGTGTGTTGGTAAACTCGATCCGTCCATTCGCCAATGGTCACTATTTCACGTCCTTCTTGGTATATAGCACCGTCACGAGTCTGCAATTACAAATAATTAGAGAAGAAAAGTGTACTATCGACAAAGTATCATATTTGGGTGTATAACGTAATGCCGACAATCAAAATTTCGAAATTTAGATTCCCGACAAATCAAAACACCAACAATTTAAAACACGGACAAACAAAAATACCGACAAATCAAAACACCGACAAATCACAATACCGAAAAATCAGGAAAAGGTACCGTTGTTCGCTCAAGGACCTGCGGTCTTCAGCCTCCGACCACGGACAACCTTAGCATCATAACCCTTAGTCAGTGGAATTCTCTTTCTGTGCTTTGATAGAAATAAGGGCAGACAAGATAAAATATTTTTCACATGACGGCATTTTAGTTTGTCGGTATTTTGATTTTTCGATGTACTGATTTGTCGGTGTTTTGATTTGTCGGTACACTCAATCTTTTACGCCCTATCTTTAAATTTAAAATTTGATATGGCCCACCCCTTATCTAATTAGCTTTTGTTAGTTTATTGAAAATTTTGCAACAGTTTTGACAGTTCCACATCTATTGTGATCTAAAAATACGATCCAAAGCAATGTGGAATTTAAAAACTATTGTGAATTGAAAGCACATTACGACCCGTTTGCTATCGTATGTCATAATGCCAATCGCCGGATACGATTGACGTATTACGTAATTTTCTTTCGTTTATTTTCCGATCCGTGCACAGATGTAACGATTCGACCCCGGTTCTCCTCGATGTTCGATGGAGACGATTGCTTTAGGTAGTAATACTCTACTTTGAATTTCGCCGTGTAGTGATTGTGTTTTTTGTGCCTTTGAGCAACATGATGTCTCTTCGGGATTTTGTGTTTCGGGAGTTGCTGTTGCAACTAAACCCATGGCTCTCTTTGGAAAAGCGCTATTGAGATTGTGTGGATAGGACAAGCAGTTTGTACAGAGACTTTTTGATCTGACAAAGTTGTTCCTTTCATTAACATTAAATTTTTTAAACTTCCCGTAAGTTTTTAGCTTATGCTCTCTAGTACATAGTTCGCATAACGTGTGTTTATTTTGTTCAGATGTGAACGATTGTGTTTTGAAAAAAATTCTATGGAAGCTAAGATTTAGTCGTGTTGAACGTTCTTAGTTCTGACTATTTTTTTGTCTATCCTTTTAATTTGGTTAGTTAAGAAATCTGTCATTTGCTGCTCCGTTGGCCATTTTCTTCTTTGTGAGAGCGATTGTTCCCATAAAAGTAACGATTTTCTGGTATATGTTTACCAAAATAGGATCCCAATTGTCTGTGAGAATATTTTGTGTCGATAGAACCAAAAAAGAGAGTGTGCTTATGACCGCACGACTGAAGTAAAACTTCTATCTATATGTATATATACGATACATATATTTTAGAATTAAAATTAGACAGAAATCTAGAAAAAAACTGCATCGATTGTTGTTCCATGTCTTGTAGTTGGCTCATTACGGTCATTAATCATTTGTAATTCTAATTTATCTCGTAGAAAGTTTATCAAGAGTTGTCCATTTTCGGATGCGAAATTGATATTGAAATCTCCTGCTAAGATTAGTGGCAACGTATGATAGTTTTCTCCTAGTTCTTCAGAACCTACTCGACCATAAATCATAAGTCTTCTGTATATAAACTTTATGATATTATTAACTGTGTTATTGGGCGACATGTAAACAACTACCATTATGATGTTTGTTCCATCGTCCAAAACACGGGAAAAATTAGGAAAAATTATTTTAATTTTATTTCTCTTTATTTTTATTTAAATAAAGTAATATTTCAAATAAATTGTATTTATTTCCACTATTACAAAGTGAAGATGTGCAAAATGAACTTCATTTCTTCAAAGAAAATTGATGACCTTCATGAAATGTGCATATTCGCATTATTTCGTTATCATTTCCATATTTGTACCAATAGAATTTCTATGGCATATACATACATTCATATGTATATTATTTCTTTGGCACATTTGTCTGTATGTTACGAAAACAAATGCGAGCCACATACACATGTACATATGTACATACATTCATAATAACAAGTGTCGCACGCATCTTTCGCATCTCCGTTGTCACGGACAATCAATGGCCGAAACTCAAAGAGTCACGCCCGGAACACATAGAGCGGGGCAGGCTGCAAGCGACATCTGTCAAATATTAAAATACACACGTTCTTATGGACACAGTTATGTAGTTGTGCAGCTGCCTAAATAACTGTGTCCTTAAGAATGTGCGTATTTCAATATCAGATTCAGATGGCGTTTGCAGTCTGTCGCGTTCTATGTGTTCAGCACATCAATCTGTCGAAGCATTCCCTTGCCGCTGTAACAGCTTCGCCTTCCAACGTGCGTAAATATGTATGCATATGTATGAACTTGCATAAGGAGCATGCATGCATGTGTTTATATCTTCATATTCATATTCATGCATACATATATTTATGTCTTCATATTCCTGCGTATGTGAGACAGAGAACATAATGTATTTTGTACACATTTTCGGTGTCAAAATGAAACAAAATATAAACAAGCAAAACGAAATTCTTCGTTGGGAGTCTCTTCATATTCTATTCTTCGGCATATATGCCTTGTCATCATATGCCGTAAATACATATATTTCTGTCTCTTCATATTCTCGGTTAGAATATGTGAGAGAATTGTAAACAATGTTAAAATTGCGAGGCGAATTCCGACCTTACATACAATGTTAACAAATTTTATGTTCTCTGTCTATACTTTTAAGTTCTCTGGTTCTTGCAAATTTGTTTACATGCACACATTATTACATATGTATGTACGTGAATATGCGCGACCGCTTGGTCTTTTAATATGTACATATGTTAAATGAAATGTCGTAAATTTGGCAACGCGGTGAGCCTTCTCTATATTATACGTTCTCTGCGTTCGCCTCGCCTGATCACACTTTTCGTTGCGCGTTCGTCAGCTTACTCCCCAAGCCAATTACCGTTCGCCTCGCCTGATCACACTTTTCGTTACAAATTCGTCTGATCACACGTTCGCCTGATCACACTTTTCGTCACGCGTTCGTCAGTTTACTCCGCAAGCCAAGCGCGCCTAAAGAAGTTTTACTTCAAAAACAATTTGAAACAGTGGATTCTAGTTTTATGAATTCTTCAGTTGTTTCTTTTTGAATTTTTGGCAAGTTTATAAGTATCTCTCATTTTCATATCTTGATCTTAGAGCTTCCCAAGCTTAATTGAAATTATCGTAATTTAATACGAACTGCTTGACTATTACACATGCTTGATCTTTAGTTTTGTATCGGAGGTGATACAATTTTTGCGCTTGTGATAATTTTGGATGGTTTATGTACACGGCTGTAAACATGTCCCGGAAGGACGGCTATTGTTCATAATCGCCATGAAATATTTCTGTATCGCTTGCGGGCACTTAGAGATTAATGCCTTAACTTACCTCTTGGACTTGTAATTTTGGCAGCTCTACTCTACTGTGGGGAGTAGGTGCAATTTACTTTATAAGTTTTAATTGTTATTATATCATTGCTTTTATTTTTTACGGAATTATCCGTATATCCTTGTATCAGCGCGCACTGAAACTAGGCCAATATCCTTTGTACATACGTGTGGACGTTATAGGCATATGGAATGCGTTAAATGTTTTATGTGCAATTATACTTGTTAGACCAGAAACAAGGAAAATGTTTAGAAATCGCCAAATTGGACTTTCAATATAATATACATATGTATGTACAGGTATGCACAAAGGTAAGTAGTGAAATATTTAATTTGTTCTACAAATGTTGTTTTTATTTATACAAGCATTGGCAAATATATGCCAATATGCAAACATAATTTGCGTTTAGAAATATACGCGAAAACAAGAATAATTTTATTCTTTGTTCTTGTTTCTGCCTTTTGCTTATTTTTTTTGAACCAATCCCTCTCACAGTTTAATTATCTGAAGCGGTATTGCCAGAATAATTTCCAAGTGAATATTTGAAATCTTTTTTTTTTGTCTTTGTCTTTCATGTATACGAATCGAACCGTTTGTCTTCAAATCAGCGAAAGAGAACAACTTTGAATCAATAGTGATCATCTTCTACATGATTTGTGTATGAACATTCGCATTAGCAGAAAATACCCGAAATGATGCATAATCATGCTTCAATGATTGAAATGATCGACATCGTTCGGTTTGCATATCATCCCCTAAACACTGATTTACTCGTGCACTTCTGTTCTATTTCAAATATATGTATATGTATGCATGCATATACATATGTTATATATGCTATGGAAATTACATTGAGTATCGAAAGAAAAACGAGCTTATCCGTCCGTGTGGATATTTTCTTGACGCTGTCCGGGAAACATCAAATAGATTTTTTTATTTAAAAATCGAAACAAAATTATACAATGAAAATATAGGAAATTAATTAAAATTCGATGTGTACCACAGAAAGATGTATGTATTTACGTACTCGGTTGAATTTCCATTTTTTACGCATCGAAAAAATCAAAGCTGAAACATTTTTTGTCACACATGATTTAAATCAATCAAGCAGAAAATTTGCTGTACTCGTAGATTTACACGAAGTTTACCCACAGTTTCACATCGATTGAACCAAAGCCAGCTACTCGTATACCGTTTACTAGATTGTAATTGCCGAAGAACAGATAGAAATCAGTTGACGCTGGCGGGTACTTGATCAACAATGTTGTCTATTATGAACTGAATTGATTTGATTGTGTTTTTGGGACGAGTGTTTGTTCTGATTTACTCATACTCGTTGCAGCTCTTTGGTACGTACATACTTGTAAATATGTATGATGTAACAACATCTTCACAGTCTCTGCATCGTATATCGTTACATATGTATGCTTCTTTGAATAACAGTCTCAAATTATGATTCAACCTTTTCTTATTCAGTTACAACTATTATACATATATTCATATATACTACTGTGATCAAAGTGAAGGAATCTTTAACTTATACTTCGCGTGTTTTTCGAATCGGTGAAAGTAAGTTCTTCGATTTTTACTATGTCTGAATTTATTGCACAAAGAGTGCGATAATGCACCATCTTGTACTTCATTGGTTATTCGTGATAATTCGCCACATTTTCAACTAATGCAGTGACGCAACCATCGCATTCGCCTGATTTACCTTCGTGTAATTATTCAGCAAATTCACATGACTACTCCGAGGATACCGTTTTGACTCAATTGAGGGTATAAAAGCTGAACCGAAGGAGGCTCTGATAGCCATCACGACGGCTGATTTTTCCAAGTGCTTTGATGACTGGAAAATTTGTTGAGGTGGATTGTAGCGGTAGGGGATTATTTTGAAGGAGATGAAATGAAATTCACCTTTCAATTTGATCACAGTATTATGTGTATGTAAACAAAAACCACTGTACCCTGCCAGTAGCTGTGTGATTTTATTTTTGAAGGAATAAATGTTCAAATGATTCTTACATCAAGCTATTGCTACCATCACTTTCACTAAAGCTCAAATAAAAAAAAACAAAATTGGAACCACTTTAATATATAATTGGCTTTCACTAAAGCTCAAATAAAAAAAAACAAAATTGGAACCACTTTAATATATAATTGGCTTTTGTTAGTTTATTGAACAGTTTGGACAGTTCCACATCTATTGTGACCTAAAAATAAAATCCAAAGCAATGTGGAATTTAAAAACTAGCTATCGTATGTCATAATGCCAATCACCGCATACGATTGACGTATCACGTAATTTTCTTTCGTATGTTTGCCGATCCGTGCACGGATGTAACGATTCGACCCCTGGTCAATAGTTTCGGATTTGTAGTGAAATATGCCGCGTGGAACAAGTCTTTCAGAGTTTAATAATTATAAGGGGCAACCGTTTTTTTTAGAATCCACACTACAGTTCTAAGAATTTTATATATTTTATTTGCTTCTATCTATTAACATAAAAAAAAATGTGGGACAAGTAATTTTATTTCAGCTTAATAGCCTATGGGATAAGCATTGTTTTCTAATTATTTTTGTGTATAACTTTTTATATATTTTACCTTATCAATAAATGTGCAACCATGCAAACCGGTTATTTGACAACGGCGTACATCAGGAACTTTTAGATATGTATGCAATAGCATATTGAAAGTGAAAGATAAATCCTTGCTCGGGTTATATACTCCAATGTGAAAATGTAACTCCTTTTCTCGTAAAATCAGGCGATATGTGATACGAAATCTGTAAAAATAAAAAATAAAAATTATTGAAAAGCGAAATTTTACCTTTTTCTTGTCATATCGCGTAACTCAATAGTAACTGGGTTTTCAATAAGAGCGCTACAAATTTTTTTAAATAAAACAAAAACGGTTTGGGATATCAATGAAATACTTTATTCCTGTGAAAGTACATTCGTACCATTATGTATGGAACTCGATTTCTTGCATGGCCACCACGGGCACGTTTGCGGAAGTAAATACGCTGAACCTAATTTTCATAGGTTTTCAAGCATAAAAAGATATTCGTACGAAATTCATCAATCGTCGCTGGTTTGTTGGCATAGACCATAGACTTTACGTAGCCCCACAGCAAATAGACTGGACCATTACGTGAGATAACATGTTCACCAAACTTGGTTTTCAATAAATCGATTGTTGATTCCACGTAAAACTTGGCGTTGACGGTTTGTCTGTAAGGAACAAATTCATGGTGGACGATGGCTTTGACGTCAAAAAAGATAATTAGCATCGTTTTCACTTTGGATTTGCTCATTCTTCCGGTCTTCATTAGCGACTTCTACTCGGCCCTCCAAAAAGGCCTGATGCCACCGAAACACACCACTTCTTGCTAAAGCAACATCTGGGTAAGCCTGCTTGATCATATCACACGTCTCCGTCGCAGATTTACCGAGTTTCACACAAAATTTAATCGCGTACCTCTGCTCTAACGTACTCTTCATTTTCGGCTTGCACCACACCCAGAAACACGTCGCGCGAAAATGTTTATCCTGATTCTCCAGGTGCTCGACAACTGACCAGCCGCTGCAAAGTGGTCGGTCTTGTATGGAATCAGCGGCCAAAAATACTTCCACTGCCTATATTAAAGTGAAACTTTTGCCAAAGCTTTTTAAAATCTCCCTCTCCCGTGTCCCACTCCGTCACCCACCGATGGCAAAAAATTTTAATTAAGTATATTAAATTAAAAGGAATTTTTTGAATATTATTCTACTAAATAAAAAATTGATTTTAATAAAATTGATTTACTTTTGTATGATAGTTTCTTTGACTGGTGATGAAAGGATCTAAACTCAAAAGCAATCGGCTTAGCAAGTCCTGATTTGTAGCGATCCGTTAGTTCTTTCGTGTATGATGGAGTCGATACATCTGCACGTCCTTACTGCTTGACTCTTATGAGAGTTCTCTAATTGAAACTGGTGCATATTAAATAACTTCGGGTGCGAGGAAGATAATACCAGGAATTTTTTGAAGTTAATTCCTTTGCAGGATCTAGCACAAGTCTAGTGCATTTAGGTTTTGATTCCTTTTGAAATTAAATTCGAACAGGACGGCAATAGCGGGTGAACGAAGGTCTGCAGTTTTTCTAAATTTGCTTGTGCTCTTCATCATTTTGCGATTTTATTATCAATTGTACAGTGACATATGTCGTGCCTAATAAATTATTGTTTTCCAAATTATTATTTTCGAATTTCTGCTTATATTCGCTCTGACCGGAATTACCATCAAAGCCACATATCTTATTGATAATAGGTAATTAGAGGGCTCATTCCGTTCATTAATTACATTTGTGAGGCAATGTGGTGCAATAATTTTTTTTATCTCTACTTCAACATCAGATTCTGAGACCTTTATTTGCTCAGGAAAACTGTTTTTCCTTTAAAATGTTATCATAGCAGGGTAAAAAGTTAATATCAAGTAGATACTGAAGCTTTATTAAATTTGCTTCGGTGATAAGTGATATTTCTTCACCCATTTTCTAAACACCAAGTATATGATATGATGTGATGTGCCTAAATAAAAGTACGTATAAAAAAAACATTTGATAAAAGTGAGAAAATGATAAAATTAAAACCAAAGCTCAATATGTATACTCGTATATATGGTTAATGAAAAAAACATAAAAAACAATAAAAATGCACGAATATACATACACGTAAATACAAAAAAATTATAAAAAAAATAGCACACAAAAAATCGCATGCCTGGTAGAATAACATGAATAACAAAGAAAGTTGCAAAAAGTTGCAGCTGAAATCAATAGCATAGACTTAGAAAACATTAACTAACTTGATTCATTTGAGGGTGAGACTGGGATCACAACTTTTTGTATATCTGAAATCGATGAATAAAGAAAAACATAGCTCTAAAAAATAATAAAACAATATATTATTATATAAAAACAACTTTGTTATATAACATATACCTTTATTCTCAATACACTTCGATTTGTGGGGATTTAGCACGATTTTATATTGCAAATTTAATTTATTATAAGAGATAATTTTAAAGCTATTTTCACTGCACAGTCCGCGTGTTTCTATTGTCTCACTTCTCGCGCTTTTCGTAGCCCCTACGAATGGGATAGAGCAAAAATGTATTTATCGTTAGTTTTATTGGTATTTTAAGAAATAGCTTTGATACAAACTGTGGTAAATTTCAAACTTTAATTTTTTTATTTTTGGCCTATGAAATCGACCAGTGTGCGCTGGTTCGTAATCTAGGAACGCCCTCTACCGAATCCGGTCGGTTCGCGCACGCTACGAAGTACAGTGGCCTTTTGAAGCGTCCCTATGGAAAAACCCGTTGCTTATACAACGCAAAAGTAATGGATATATTTTTACTATTAGGTTGTTCACGGTAGGCTGTTCGGGTTATGTGATTATTAGATTAAAAATAACCTCTATGCTCCGTGAGCACCCTATGTTGTATGGTTATTTGCTTATTTTTACACAAACAGCTGTTCATTCTTTACAATTTTAGTTCAATGAAATTCCAAATTATAAAATGCCTAAACAAAGTTTAAAAAGCAAAATAATCGAATTTAAAATAAGTTCTGCTATTCAGGAAATGGGCTTTATTGAAGGTAGGTGCTCATTAAATAATCCGAATTTTAAGGGTTCAAAAAATTCTTTGTATAAAATTTGCAGACATCTTGCATAATTTGCTGATTGTAAACAAAAAACAGCTGTTAATAGCAGAATTTCCAATAAGAAAATCTAAATGGAAATAACATTCGCTTAGTTTTATTTATTTTTTGTGCTGCCATTTAGTAAAATTGTAACGACTTTCTAACACTGGAAATACGCAAACAACCACATAGTCTGTAAACAAGGGTCTAGGTTGGTCAACTTTGGTTATTTTGTCATACTGCATTTTGTTGTTGTTTACTTAATCACATAACCACATAACCCGATAACCACCTTATCGTCAACAGGCTATATATCTTATGTTATGGTATAAAATACTCGTATACAAGTTTTATATCAGTTGGTACACAGCGGTGCAAAGTTATAATACTCTAAATTAAATTTCCCTGACAAACTTTTTAAATCCTAGTAAGATCTGGTGACATAACTTTAGAAAACTTTGTACTAAAAATAATATAACACGAAACTCTTCTTTTTGAGGGAACCAATGACCTAGATACAAATGAATGACAACAAAATTAATAATACCGAAAAAATAAATAACAAAAAAGTTCGTTCTATCCAGGATCGATTTATTAACTTATTGGCGTTCAAAATTAAAAATTTATTATTTTTCCAAATTGCTTCATTGTTACATACTCGTTTTATTAAAATGAATACATAGCTCTACTGAAATCAAGAAATACCTAATGTGTGATTCGAGTAGAGGTACTTTTTTCATTAGCCTTTTTTTGACAGATCACGCGTGAGTCATGTTGTTTGGCATTCCATCATGGATAGAAATGTGATATCACATGTGTTTAATCCAAACAAATACTCCCCTGCATTACTCCCAGAAATTACATAAAGTAATAGAGGCGTAATGCAGAGAAATATCAACCGCCACAACTTCGGTTTTCCCGCGCTTTTTACACTAAAGGAATTACTATCCCGCCAACACACAAGCGATAGCAGTGTGAATACCGAAAGCAAAAGTGCTTATCATATAAAACATTTTTTTCTCAACTATAATAAGTGTCACGGAGAATAAAACGATTAAAACAAGCACAAGTGAACTACAAGTGAACAATTTTCGTATAAAGTACACGTCAAGTACAATCTACAATTACCACACAAACAACACGGATACTTTCTGAATTTAAACCACCACCAAACATAATCTTCGAGCACCCACACCGAGGGAAAAACCCAACACACAAAAAGGAGTTAAATATAATTAAATTACAACAATACGTATGTATGTATATTAAGTAAGCACAATTAATCAATCTTGGAAACACACACACCCATATTTGTATAAACCCAATGAAATATAAAACTCATAATTTATAACGATTCTACTAAACTAAATATCTTTTAATTAAACGCAATCGGCCCCTAACGTCGACATACCCCGACAACACGGTTAGACTTTTTCCTGTGGGGATATGTAAAGTTTAAAGTATTGTATATGCGGACAATCCCGCTTCGATTCAGGTCTTGGAGCAAAACATCACGTGTGTCATTTGCCATACCAGTCGAAATGCTCGAACGAGTCATCGAAAATTGGACTGAATGGAAAAACCAAAGAGATAACAGAGAATGGAAAAACCAAAGATAAAACATAAATGCCAAAGAATATTCCACACTAAATTTAAAGTTTTTGTTTTTTCTTTAAAAAAGTAGAGAACCTTGAAATATATCACCCTTTATTAGCTTTTCTTTTCCTCTGCTCAACTCTTAGAGCAGGGTAAATATCTTTTGAAAAAAAAAACGAAATTCATAGTACATTAAAACTCTTTGTAAGCGAAAGATAAAATAACAAACATTACGCGAAAAATAATTTACGGGCAATCTGAGGTCGCGAAAAGAGGGGGGCGTGGCACTATTCTTAAGGCTTTGGAATGGCTTATCTCGATTTCCGACGATACTACGAGTCCTATAGAATAAATTAAAAAAATACATAAAAAATTTGTTAGATTTTTTTCACATAACCTCAAAATGTATGTGAAAAATTCTTATAAAAAAGTTGTTATACTCTTGCAATCTGTCGCTACAGAGTATTATAGTTTTGTTCACCCTAAACGAGATAAATATATGTTTATATATATATATATAAATGATCAGGATAACAAGAAAAGTTGAAATCCGGGTGACTCTCTATGTCCGTCCGCCCGTTAACCCGTGCAAGCTGTAACTTGAGTAAAAATTGTGATATCTTGATGAAACTTGGTATGAAGATTTCTTAGACAAAAAAAATTACGATTTCGTAGATGGGCGTAATCGGACCACTGCCACGCCCACAAAATGCCATTATCTGAAAACTTATACACTTTCATAACTAAGCCAAAATTAAGATATAACCTGTAATTTGGCACAAGGGATGGCAATAGCAAAGGGCACCTTTGTAAAAATTTTTGAAAAAGTGGGCGTGACCCCGCTCTCTAATACGAGTATATTTAATGTATATACATATCCCCTAAGTCACTAAAGCCACAACAACTAAAATTTTCACAGCTTAAATATTATAAGGATTTCTACCAACAGTGTGAAAATGGATTAAATCGCCGAAATGCCGAGGTGCTATGAGAGAGCTTTATGAGAGCTGTTGTGAAAATTGGACGATGGGAGTGGCACCGCCCACTTTTTGGCAGCGGGCCGAACGATTTCGACAAGATTTAGTACGTGACATTCTCCTAATATTCCTAGGACAGAGTATGCAAATGGGAGAAATCGGATAACAATCACGTCTACTTCCCATATAGCAAAATTTAAAATCCAATTTGAATATTTCCCTTTCCAGTACACAACTCAAGAAATAATAATTATAACTGGATAAAATTTTGCAGTAACAATTCCCCCACCACATCTTAATGATCAAAAATTGTACAAATTCAACATAAGCTGTTCAAGCATCTAGGTACTGAATTTGTGCACCCCAGTATCTACAGTTGACTTTTGTGCGAAAATATCATTCAATGTGTGAGATATTTGTATAATTAAAATTCTTCTCTGATAATGGTGTCTATGTGTTAAAAATGGGTTGAATTGGGCCAACACTGCCCTTAGCCCCCATATACCTAATATAAAGTTTTTCCAATTTCCGGATGACTTTGTACAGCATATATTGGCGAATATATGAGTTATCTCAATGAAAATGAAGGAGAATGTCTTACTCAAAATAGTGTATCTTTGTGCCTAAAATAGATAAATTTTAGCGAAAGCTTTACCTAGCCCCTATATAACTAATACCAGGAATTTCGAACATCCGGCTGACTTTACTCTATGTGATTGGCATTTTAGTATGTGGCATGTAAATACTTAGTATGCAGTATTGGGAAAAATAGATAAAATCGGGTCGATACTACCCCAACTCCCATATCTTATATATAAAAATGAATCGCTAAATGTGTTGGTAAGCGCATAACTCAAAAACGCCTGGACCAATTTTGCCAATTCTTTTTTTAAAATGTTCGTTGAGGCTCAAGGATGGTTTTTACGGCAAGAAAATTTTGAAAAATTGCCGAAAACCCCTAAAAACAGGCCTTTTCTTTTTTTCCATACAAACGAACGAATGTTTGTTTATTAGTGACGCTAAGGGAACGACTGAACCAATTTTGGTGAAATTTTCAGAGAATGTTCCATGTGGATCGGGGAAGGTTTAGAAATAAAAAAATCCTGTATGCCTTTTGTGAGGAAAAGTCGGAAAATTGGACAATTCCAAAAAGTTAATATTTTCCATACAAAATTTTGTTTTCAATTTTTTTGTTTTGTTTTTCAATTATTTGAATCGTTCAAATTTGTCGTTTGTTTCAAAAATTTTTGAAAATTATTCAGTGAAAATGTTATGTGTGTTGCACACAAAGTGATCGAGTACTCCCAGAATGCGATGACATACGTGCGGTATTATACGTCGCGGTCAATCAGAAAGCGATCGTCTGGTGTTGTTAGATGCTAGATGTACTCTGTTGTGTTGCAAAAGAGAGGTTTGCCGCACGAAAAATCCTGTATTATAACGGGTGATTTTTTTGAGGTTAGGATTTTCATGCATTAGTATTTGACAGATCACGTGGGATTTCAGACAAGAGAAAGATGCTCAGTATGCTTTGACATTTCATCATGAATAGACTTACTAACGAGCAACGCTTGCAAATCATTGAATTTTATTACCAAAATCAGTGTTCGGTTCGAAATGTGTTTTCCGCTTTTTTATCGACAAATTTTGTTCAGCGATGAGGCTCATTTCTGGTTGAATGGCTACGTAAATAAGCAAAATTGCCGCATTTGGGGTGAAGAGCAACCAGAAGCCGTTCAAGAACTGCCCATGCATCCCGAAAAATGCACTGTTTGGTGTGGTTTGTACGCTGGTGGAATCATTGGACCGTATTTTTTCAAAGATGCTGTTGGACGCAACGTTACGGTGAATGGCGATCGCTATCGTTCGATGCTAACAAACTTTTTGTTGCCAAAAATGGAAGAACTGAACTTGGTTGACATGTGGTTTCAACAAGATGGCGCTACATGCCACACAGCTCGCGATTCTATGGCCATTTTGAGGGAAAACTTCGGACAACAATTCATCTCAAGAAATGGACCCGTAAGTTGGCCACCAAGATCATGCGATTTAACGCCTTTAGACTATTTTTTGTGGGGCTACGTCAAGTCTAAAGTCTACAGAAATAAGCCAGCAACTATTCCAGCTTTGGAAGACAACATTTCCGAAGAAATTCGGGCTATTCCGGCCGAAATGCTCGAAAAAGTTGCCCAAAATTGGACTTTCCGAATGGACCACCTAAGACGCAGCCGCGGTCAACATTTAAATGAAATTATCTTCAAAAAGTAAATGTCATGAACCAATCTAACGTTTCAAATAAAGAACCGATGAGATTTTGCAAATTTTATGCGTTTTTTTTTTTTTTAAAAAGTTATCAAGCTCTTAAAAAATCACCCTTTACTAA
The DNA here is from genome assembly GCF_023373825.1 of Bactrocera dorsalis. NCBI lineage: Eukaryota > Metazoa > Arthropoda > Insecta > Diptera > Tephritidae > Bactrocera > Bactrocera dorsalis. The sequence continues at coordinate 44,047,336 of NC_064303.1, forward strand.
GTGATGAAAATCAGTATTCCACTTCGGTTTGTATGTCTGACAATAAATGCACGAAACAGTATCCACGTGCTTTTCTTTCGGAAACACAAGCCTGAAATGATGGATATCCACTCTATCGGCGTCGCTCACCAGACAACAACGGCATTCAATTTAGAAGAGTGAATATCGAAGTTGACAACACATGGATCGTACCATATTCGCCACTGTTGTCTAATTCACATTCAAAAGTCATGTCCATGTTGAGTATTGCAGTTTGGTGAAATCAATAAAATACGTTTGTAATTACGTCACCAAAGGGATCAACATGGCGGTTATTGGTCTTGAACGATGCGGTCGATACGTGAACTGCAATGAGGCGCTTTTTAGGATGTTTACTTTTACAATTCATAAACGTTTGCCGACTGTTGCGCGTCTAGCATTTAATTTGGAGAATGGCCAAAGAGTGTATTTCAACCCAGAGAACACATTACAGCCAGTGGAAACACCGCCAGCAACAAAATTGACTTTGACGATTATACATGCAATGCATCGTCGAAGACATTTTACATCCTATTCGCTAAGAATTGGAAATGTGTCAATTCCGGTTCATACTTCCGGTGGTTTGATATCAATTCCATTTGCCGTTTATCGATTCACAAAAGATGAACTCATCACGAATGTTTATCCGAACATTAACCAAATTATCGTAACTACGGTTCCTTAAGTGCACGCGCAATTTTAGCTGCCAAAAATACCGATATTGTTGACTTAAACTGGAAGATGTGTCAATTCCGGTTCATACTTCCGGTGGTTTGATATCAATTCCATTTGCCGTTTATCGATTCACAAAAGATGAACTCATCACGAATGTTTATCCGAACATTAACCAAATTATCGTAACTACGGTTCCTTGAGTGCACGCGCAATTTTAGCTGCCAAAAATACCGATATTGTTGACTTAAACTGGAAGATTCAAAGTCAAATTCCGGGAGACTTGCGCTCATACAAATCGATCGATCGTCTTGACAATGAAGACGACGCCGTGAATTATCCTGTAGAACTTTTAAATTCTTTGGAGAGGCTTGGTATGCCACCGCATCATTTGCGTCTCAAATTGGATCTGTAGTTATTGTGTATCGCAATCTGCAAGCGCCGAAACTGTGTAATGGAACCTGACTGATTGTGACGCACCTATCGAATACAAGGGGGCAGAATGCTTGATTCTACGAATTCGAATAAATTTGGAACTGCTATGTTTTTCACACGGCCAAAAATACGTGGCGTGCTCACGAGTTGGAAAACTATCTTCTCTGTACATTTACGCGCCGGAACAGAAACCAAAAAATTTTGTTTATTAAGCTACGTTACGTTGAAAAAAAAAAACAAATGATAAATTTAGCATTCTCTTCATTTCAAAACACATAATTTCACGCAGAACAACGGCTGCGGGGTCAGCTAGTTCTACATAAAATAATTTTCGTTTTTCTAACAAATCTTACGAGATATATAACATAAAATAAAACAATGAGTTTTTACTTGGCAGCACTATGTGCTTATGTTGAGCTTTATTACAAAACTGAAAACTTAATTCAATTGTCGGTTGTTATGAAGCTAAGCCCGAGCCCTATAAGTACCTAGTCATCAAAATTAGGTTTGCGCGTGTTTCGCTCAACTACTTAATAATTGGGAGAGCGGATGCGCGTGTAGCGCATTCCATTAAGCTAACAGTGCAATAGGAGTCTCAAATGTAAATTGACTCCAAATTATGCAGACATTGTTGTCAGCGAATTTATGTTGTGTTACCTCCTCCCTCCGAAATTCCAATCGTCCCCGATTGGTCTTTAAAAGTATAGTATGTCGTTAAGACTTTTATGTTTTGCAACTTTTCTTGTCGGCATATGAATCGCCTCCGCGTTTTGAATAGTGATTTTGGCCATTTTTCGTGTCCGAATTTTAAGAGATATAATTATGATTATAACAAAGGTCAAAATACCGAAATGAGTTAGCATACTAGACTTTACTAGTAAATTTAGAGTGCTAATTTTTTTATATTTTTAATATTAAGCTCTCTCATAAACTTTAGAGATAGTACTTCTTCGTACTCGGATCGAGAATTTTAATTATGGATTAATGCTGGCAATGGTCTCAGGCTGTGAGCTTCTAAGGCAGTAAAGTTTAAATTGTTAATTTTTATTATTTCATTAAAAAATTTTACTAAAAATGATCCATTTAACTGTCTCGTTACATTATTACTTATAGTAAAATTTCCTTGAAAGTTATTTAATAAAATTAATCCTGCTTTTAGTTCTTCAATGTTTCTTACATGCTCAGTATTTGTAATAATACAATCATAAGGTTTGTTTCCTACCAAATTTTTAATACAATTTTCGTTTTGTAAATCTTCAATTTGGTCTTGTTTGCATATTTTTACATTATTTATTTGTTTACAATCATTTTCTACTCCATAGTAATTTTCATTACATTTCAAAACGCTTTCAAATTTTAATTTTAAAACTGCCCCATTTGTGCTTATTGGTTTTATTAAAATGCAATTACAGATTTCATTCCTTGTTTTTGGTAATTTTATTACATAAATTAGTAAATTTTGTTTCATAGCGATTTGAATATTTGCAAAGTTTAATGATTCTTCTAAAGAATCGAACGGAATGTTTTCTTCAATAAATATGTCATTTATCTTGTGCGCCTCTTCATTTGATTATATGAAACTGTTTATTATCTTTGCTTTGGTAAGATGTATTGCTCTGTTAATATTTTCAATTTCTTTTTTTATTATATCAATTTTAAATTTATACTGAAGTATTAGTGAGGTTCGAAATTCATTGCTATTTTGTAGTGTTTTTAATATGCTGTTGCTTGCTTGGGTAATATTTTTGATTCTTTCAAAAACGTTTCTGTTAATTACTAGCTGTTGATTATTGTTTTCTATGATTTCCCACAATCCATTTTCATGCTGATCCTATAAAATTTAATGACCTCTTTACTCTATATTTTGGTGTTATATTGTTGATAGTAATATTAGTTATTTTAATTTCTTCTGCAATGAATGGGTGCAAGGGATGGGAAGGTGGGATATTTTTTGTAAAGTGGGTATTTATGTCATCTAGAATTATGGAGTATTCGGTAAGGTCGATGAAGTGAAGGATCCTGTAAGTTCCAGACTGCACTTTCCCGATGCCATTTTCGATGGTAACGATTTCGGATTGAGAGTAATCGAGTACTTCAACCGAAGCATAGAAAAGGATGTGATGGGTTACTGAAATTAGTGATCTAGAAGAAAATATGATTATATTAGTTTCTTATACGATCTTTGTGGACTATTTGGCCTGATTCTGTTTTTACTGTGGAATGTCTGTTTTCCTTAACTATTTCCTTAACTATTTCCTCTTTGTACCATTTTGAAATTTTTGTTCCTAGTCTTTTATTCTGTTTAACAAAAATTTTGTCTCCTATTCTATAGTCAATAGTTTCCTTTCTGTGTTTGTTATGATATTGCAGGTCCTTTTCCTGTTTCTCTTTTAATTTTTCTAAAACCTTCTTCATAGTTGCTTCTCTATTAGTGGCATTTGGGGTAGGTCTACCGAAGAATATGACAACGGGGTTTTTTTCTGTAACAGAGTGAACAGAATGGTTGTATTCGTTTACACACCATTCCATTAATTCGTCGAAAGGTGTTCCTGTTTTAAGCATCTCATAATTTCTGATATTGTTGAATGGAACCGTTCTATTTGTCCATTCACCTCGCTTTTATAGGGTGGTGCAGTGAATATTTTCATATTGAATTCATTTTCCAACATGAATTTTATTGGTTGAGAATTAAATGTCTTTTCCTTATCGAAAACTATAGCCTTCGGAACTCCAAAGTAAAATATTATTTCTCATAAGGGTTTTTTTATACTGTCTATGCTTTTCCCGTCGATTTTCTTTATAATGGCTAATTTGGAAAACTTATCAATAGAAGTCAGTACTTTATGTTTGTCAGTTGAGAAAATATCTATGTATGTGAATAGTATGACCTGGATATTCTGGTAAGGATGTAGCTCCCAATTTTGCATTGTTTGGGTGACGATCATATTTATTTTCTTTACAAACTTTGCATAATTTTGTTATTTTTTTTTATTTTTATCGACATAGCGGGGAAATAATATTTTTCCAAAATCTGTAGCTTATTTTCTTTTTCATTTCGGTGAGCACGATTATGTTCCTCGATTACTATTTTATCTTCGGCCTCGGTATTAGTAATATCTTCGACTACTATTTGTGTGAAACGAATTTTGTAATTTGCGAAATGTAGAGGGTAGATTGATTGGATTTTTAGCATAATGGGCTATGTTGTTTTTATACCATTGATTACCGATGGATTAAGATATTTACTTAAAAGCGATTTTAGCGATTCTTCATTGTAGGTTGTTTCGGTTATTAGGTGCCTATGGTACGTAGGGAAAATTATTTCGAATTTGTATGAATTTTTGGAATCTTCTGATATGAAAATTTGGTTTTTGAAGATGTGGGTTTTCTACTGAAGAAATTAAATTTTCGGAAGAGCTGTCACTACTGTGGACAGTCATTGAATTTAAATTAGCGATTGGTGGTCGTGAGAATAGGTCTGCGACGATGTTTGCACTGCCTGGTTTATAAATGATTTCGTGATTATATTCTTCTAAAAGCGTAATTTGAAGCATCCGTGGTAAGCTCAAAAGCTTTTTCGAAATCTGGATAGTGAAGTATAACATCGTCTGATGTCAAGCAATTTTTCAGATCTTTGAAAGCTTCTACTTGTTGTGCTGTTAAATTTAAAACTGTCTTTTTTGACTGATTTTTGGAAACTCTTCCCAGCTCTCCTCTCAGTATTTCAGTCAGGGGTTTTGCAATTTGTGCGTACGCTTTTATAAATCTGCGATAATGTCCGGTCATTCCTAAACAGGAGCGTAAATCATGGACAGTTTTGGGACGTGGAAAATTTATTATAGCTTCTATGTTTCTTTGTGTAGTGCGAATTCCATGTTGGCCAACTATTATACCGAGGAATTCGATTTCCTTTTTGATAAATTCACATTTATCGAACTGTACCTTTAAATGCGCTTTTTCAAGAGTGTCAAATATAATTTTAAGACTTTTAAAATGATCTTCTTTACTTTTGCTAAAGATAATTATGTCGTCGACATAAACGTAGCACCGAACGCCGATATGTTTTCGTAGCACATCATCCAAAGTGCGTTGGAAAATGGCAGGCGCATTTCCTAAGCCGAATGGAAGTCGAGTAAATTCGAATTTCCCATTGGCAATGGAGCAGGCGGTCTTCTCAATATCTGCTCCGTTAAGAGCAATCTGATGGAATCCACTCTTAAGGTCAATTGTAGAAAAATATTTATTTGATCCTAGATTAGTTAGAATAGTGTTCATATCTGGAATGGGATATTTATCTGCTATGGTATCCTCGTTCAATTTACGATAGTCGATTACCATACGGAATTTTTTCAATCCTGAGACGTCTTCTTTCTTCGGTACGACCCATACCAGAGAATTGTAGGGAGATTTCGATGGTCTTATAATGCCATCTTTAAGTAACTCCTCAATTTGTTTGCCTATTTCTTTTTTTAAAGGCATTGGATACGGGTAAGTTTTGGAATATATTGGCCTATCGCTTTTAGTCCTAATTTCGGCTCTAACGTTCGTGACATATGTTAATTTTTTATCTGGTTCAGCAAATAGTGTTGGGCAAGAGTTAAAGAGTTCCTAACATAAGTTGGACTAATATAATTTTTGTTCGATCCGGTATCTAATAAAAATTTTAGTTCATTGCCATTTTTCATTTTGAAACGATAGTATGGCAATGAGGAGTTTAGTCTAAAAAATTGATATTGTCACTAGGGGTTGCTTCGATCTCTTCTTGTTCTTCGTTGTATTCGGGTTGGTAGTCATGCGAGGACTCGTAGTACCCTTCAGGATATTCTAATATTTCGTGATCGTATTCTATTGCGTCAGTTTCTGTAACTTCTGTATTGTAGATTCGTTGCATTTTATTAGGAGTCTGTATTATCTGTGATGGTGGTCTCTTGCTAGCTTGATTATTACTAGCCTGCGTTAGTTCATACGATACGAACTTGGTCTAGGGGATTGGTTGTGAACATTTGTAAGTTCTGGGTAAAAGGGTATTACTTGGGGTTTGAATGAGTATGGCCTTGGTTGATTGTGGCTAATAGGTTTGGTATTGGTCGGCAAGCGACTGATACTATTTGCATGGTTCGTCCTGTAATTCATGTTGCCTAATTTGAGACACATGTGGAGAGCCTGTGGTAAACTGGTTGGTTCCTTTACACTTAACAGACTGGGTAAGGCACCATTCAGATATCTTATAAACGTGTCAAGTGCCTTTTCTCTATATGTTGTTGTCATGGCATACAAAGCTTCTTCACCTAACTCAAGGCAATCGATTTTGTCTAGGATAAGCGAGAGATATTGATAAACTTGTTGGTAAAATTCATCAACAGTGATACCCCGTTGAGCAAGTGTTGTCATTTGATATTCCAACGTGCTAACGTCTCTCTTGTCTGAGTAATGTAGCATCCGACATTTTTTTATCTTACCCCAATTTAATCGGTGCGGTAAGACTCAAGGGCTGTGTCAGCTTCGCCAACTATCTTGTGTCTTATTGTATGCAGGATAGCAAAATATTTTGGGGTGTTCTTATTTTTTCCGTACATTAATAATATTTTATCTACCGATTTCCGCCATGAACTGAATTCTCCGCTTTTACCCGAAAATTCTCTTAAACATTTTACCACATCCGGAACTCTTTCGGATGCGTCCACGTTAACGCTAAAACCTACAGGATGTTCAACTTCTTCTTCGGTTTGTGGGTGTAGTATGGCCGAAACTGTTTCCGATATTAACGATACGAGTTCTCTTTTTTGATTAGGAGTGAAAGTGGAAGGGATGTTAGGAGGGAAAACGTTAGTAATAATCTCGACAATGTCGATGCTATTTGTTCTTCCTGACTCATTTTTAATTCACTACCTTTTTTTTTACGTTTGAAGGATGAAAAATATGAACTTTTCCTTAATAATTTATTAATATTATTTCTTCTAAAGTTTATCACTTGCTTACGGATATAAAAATTAAAAATTGTATTTTTAATAATTTTTTCTTATTTTATCTATTTAGTAAAAAATCATTTTATTGAACAATGGCTTACATTAATCCTAGCCGCTGCATTATGTCCTTAAATTGCTGAGGTTGATTTCTGGTTAACAATGCTGTTGAGGCTGATAAGTAGTAAATTTGTTGTCAGCACTGGGTCGATGAATGTTGATTGGTGGTTAACAACGCTGCTGGGGCTGATAAGTAGTAAATGGTTTGATGATGTTGTTGTTTATTCGTTGCTCCCTAGTTTTATATTTTGATTTTTTTTCTTTTGAACTTGTTTGCCTTATTTGCTTTTGGCACTTATTTGTTGATTCCTTTAGCACTGTTTGGTAGTCTATTTAAATTGATAGTCCGACATTTACAGTCTTAGAAATATCTTATTACTCTTTTATTTTATGATCTAATTTCATTGTAATTTTATTTGTTGCTCTTATTTATTTAAAAACTTTTTTTTCACACGATTTTGATGTAGAATTTTAATTTTTTTTTTTAATTTTTGTTATTTTCCACTTTAAACTTTTTAAGTCCATTTAATTCTTATTGATTCTGTTAATATTCTGGTTGGCGGGTCCGTACGGACCGTCCTTTTCGTAAACAAGGATTTATTATGTTATTACTAGGGGCCAACTACCAGAAGTTTTTAATAGGAAACGCGAATTTATTAGTTAATTCAAAATTGTTCACTGGTTTACATTCGCGATTTTAAACTAACTTTCGCGGTCCCTGCTCGGGCGCCACATAAAATAAAACAATGAATTTTTACTTGGCAGCACTATGTGCTTATGTTGAGCTTTATTACAAAACTGAAAACTTAATTCTATTGTCGGTTGTTATGAAGCTAAGCCCGAGCCCTATAAGTGCCTAGTGATCAAAATTAGGTTTGCGCGTGTTTCGCTCAACTACCTAATAATTGGGAGAGCGGATGCGCGTGTAGCGCATTCCATTAAGCTAACAGTGCAATAGGAGTCTCAAATGTAAAATGACTCCAAATTATGCAGACATTGTTGTCAGGGAATTTATGTTGTGTTATCTTATATAAGGGGTATTCAGACCAGCCTTGTTAATTCGTTAGTCGTTATTCGGTAGTTTTCTACATGTATTTTGTTTTTGTAAAATTAACAGACTATCGTTCTACCGAGTAACGAACTATCCATCTGGCAAGCTTGATAATTGTTTCGTTACTCGGTAATATCACAGCAGCTGTTCTCCAGCTCCTCTGTACATCAATTTAAAGTACTTACCAGTAATAAACTTGATCTGCTCCACATAATTTTCAGTTAAATGACTGACAATTTTTGATTTTGCACTTTTTTTGGGGCATTTCTGTTTCTTACCATATAGTGTTGGAAAGGTGAGATTTTAAGCTTCATTTAACAAAAAAAATCGGGAGAGTTGAAAAAAAGTTACAGCTGGAAATTTCGATGTGAAAGATACACCTCGCTCTGGTCAACCTATCGTTAAAAAAGGCGATAAAATTATGGAAAAGATCGACCAGGACCGTCACATAAGTCCCATGATATCGCTAAGGAATATACTTAAAGATAGAATTAGAGGTGCTATAACATATCGCAGGAGGATGGAGTCATGTGTAGAAGTTCACGCAAGTGAGGAAAGTTCTCTGATCGCCATTCACTTGGGAGTGGCCAGAAACGATTCTTTTACATATGACTCAAGCAGCTCACGACTTCCGGTCTTTGACCAAGTATCCTCTGGGTAGCCTAAGAACATCCGTTTGAAGGCGAGATAAAGTGAGAAGGCGAAACATCCCCTGCATAGGGTTGTGCGCTGGGTTTGGGACCCGCCACGTAAAAAACACCCTCAATGAAAAACAACAAACAGCTTCGGATGAGAGACCCCCCTTTTGATGACGACCATGGCAAACGAAATAAGGACTATGATTTGAGGGCATGCACCTGGAATGTCCGGTCCCTTAATTGGGAAGGTGCCGCTGCCCAGCTGGTTGATGTCCTCGTGAAAATAAAGGCTGACATCACCGCCGTCTAAGAAATGCGATGGACGGGACAAGGACAGAGACGAGTAGGTCCCTGTGACATTTACTACAGTGGCCATATAAAGGAGCGCAAGTTTGGTGTTGGATTCGTGGTGGCAGAGAGACTCCGTCGCCGAGTACTATCATTCACTCCGGAGAATGAACGTCTAGCCACAATCCGCATCAAAGCGAGGTTCTTCAACATATCGCTGATTTGCGCCCACGCCCCGACGGAAGAGAAGGACGATGTGACCAAAAATAACTTTTATGAGTGCTTGGAGCACACCTATGAGAGATGCCCCGCCACGATGTCAAAATCGTGCTTGTCGACTTCAACGCCAGGGTGGGCAAAGAAGGTATCTTTGGAACTACGGTCGGTAAATTCAGCCTCCACGAGGAAACATCCCCAAATGGGTTGAGGCTTGATCGACTTCGCCGGCGCCCGAAATATGGTTATCTGTAGTACTAGATTCCAGCATAACAAGATACATCAAGCTACCTGGCTGTCTCCGGATCGAAAAACCACCAACCAGATCGATCATGTTGTGAGAGACGGAAGACACGTCTCCAGTGTTTTAGATGTGCGTGCGCTCCGAGGTCCTAACATCGACTCGGACCACTATATTGTTGCAGCCAAAATTCGCACCCGCCTCTGTGCAGCAAAAAACGCACGCCAACAAACACAAGGAAGGTTCGACGTCGAGAAGCTGCAATCACAAAAGATAGCCGAAAGATTTTCTACACGGCTTGCACTCCTGCTCTCTAAGAGCACTCGTCAACAACTCAGTGTAAGGGAACTGTGGGACGGCAATCAAACTCCTTACGTACAGCTGCAACCGAAACCATAGGTTTTCGGAAAGTGCAAACGAACAGCTGGTACGACGAGGAGTGCCGTGTCGCAGCGGAGAGAAAACAGGCTGCCTACCTCGCAACGTTACGATCGACCACAACACGTGCGGGATGGGATAGATACCAAGAGTTGAAGAGGGAAGCGAGACGCATTTGCAGACAGAAGAAGAAAGAAGCCGAAATGCGTGAGTACGAACAGCTTGATAAGCTGACCGACAGGGGTAATGCTCGAAAATTCTACGAAAAAATGCGGCGGCTTACAGAAGGTTTCAAGACCGGAGGATACTCCTGTAGAACCCCCAAAGGTGATCTAGCCACCGATGCCCAGAGCATACTTATATCGGTATTCTGCTTGAGACGATTGTCTCATGTCTCTAATTGTCAGAATCTTCATTTAGTGACTCTGTTAGTCAGGAGTCTCATTTTGGTATTCTGACAGATACAGTATATTACTATACAGTATACTACTTTACTGTGTCTGCCAGAATACCAAAATGAGCCTCCTGACTAACAGGGTCACTAAATGAAGATTGTGACAATTAGAGACATGAGACAATCGTCTCACGCAGAATACCGATATTAGATTATGGAGGGAACACTTCTCCAGCCTGCTGAATGGCAGTGAACACATAACACCAGGAGAAGGCGAACCCGAATTCCCAATCGATGACGATGGAGCAGACGTTCCATTGCCCGCCATGAAGAAGTTCGAATAGCAGTTGCTCGCATGAAGAACAACAAAGCGGCAGGGGCCGACAGATTGCCGGCCGAGCTATTCAAACACCGCGGCGAAGAACTGATAAGGAGCACGCATCAGCTTCTTTGCAAAATATGGTCGGATGAAAGCATGCCCAACGATTGGAATTTAAGTGTGCTATGCCCAATCCATAAAAAAGGAGACCCCACAATCTGCGCCAACTACCGCGGGATAAGCCTCCTCAACATCGCGTACAAGGTTCTATCGAGCATATTGTGTGAAAAATTAAAGCCCACCGATCAAAAGCTGCTTTCGACAGCACGAAAAGGTGCTACCTTTATGCCGCGATGTCTGAATTTGGTATCCCCGCAAAACTAATACGGCTGTGTAAACTGACGTTGAGCAACACGAAAAGCTCCGTCAGGATCGGGAAGGACCTCTCCGAGCCGTTCGATACCAAACGAGGTTTCAGACAAGGCGACTCTCTATCGTGCGACTTCTTCAATCTGCTACTGGAGAAAATTATTAGAGCTGCAGAACTGAATCGAGCAGGTACAATCTTTCATAGGAGTGTACAGCTGCTGGCGTATGCCGATGATATTGATATCATCGGTCTCAACACCCGCGCCGTTAGTTCTGCTTTTTCCAGACTGAACAAGGCAGCAACGCAAATGGGTCTGGCAGTGAACGAGGGCAAGACGAAATATCTCCTGTCAATAAACAAACAGTCGTCGCACTCGCGACTTGGCTCTCACGTCACTGTTGACAGTCATAACTTTGAAGTTGTAGATAATTTCGTCTATCTTGGAACCAGCGTAAACACCACCAACAATGTCAGCCTGGAAATCCAACGCAGGATTACTCTTGCCAACGGGTGCTACTTCGGACTGAGTAGGCAATTGAAAAGTAAAGTCCTCTCTCGACGAACAAAAACCAAACTCTATAAGTCGCTCATAATTCCCGTCCTGCTATATGGTGCAGAGGCTTGGACGATGACAACAACCGATGAGTCGACGTTGCGAGTTTTCGAGAGAAAAGTTCTGCGAAATATTTATGGTCCTTTGCGCGTTGGAATATCGCATTCGATGGAACGATGAGCTGTACGAGATATACGACGACATTGACATAGTTCAGCGAATTTAAAGACAGCGGCTACGCTGGCTAGGTCATGTTGTCCGGATGGATGAAAACACTCCAGCTCTGAAAGTATTCGACGCAGTACCCGCCGCGGGAAGCAGAGGAAGAAGAAGACCTCCACTCCGGTGGAAGGACCAAGTGGAGAAGGACCTGGCCTCGCTTGGAATATCCAATTGGCGCCACATAGCGAAGAGAAGAAACGACTGGCGCGCTGTTGTTGACTCGGCTATAATCGCGTAAGCAGTGTCTACGCCAGTAAAGAAGAAGAAGATAACATATCGCCATACCCATAACCATTGTCATAATCGAAACGATATTTACTATTATCGATTATTGGTGCCATAACCATAATCAGCTGATCTTTTATTCGGAATTTTTTGTTTTCATTTCACAAGTGCCAAACAAACTAAATAAAATGAGCAGTGATGAAGAAATTGAAAAATTATTTCTTAATATTACAGCTTTATATGCTAAACAAAAGCAATTCAAGCGAACAAGGCGATGGCGTGTCCATCCTATTAACGTAATAGGTTCCAAAACGGATATTGTCAAAAAACGTTCCTTAAAATAAAAGATATGGATGAACAAGAATTGTTTGCCCATACAAAAATGAATAGGAAGTTGTATGATACTTTTTTGAAGTGAATGGTACCTTCAATGTATAAATTCAAGGAACAAATCCATGCCGAAGAAATCGGCATGACTCTTGTCATATAGGCATGGCGAATTCCGCACACATTCTATTAATTTAATATCATCCTTTTTGATTAATAGATTATTATCTGATTGCTGTTTAAAAATCGCATTACGTTAAACAATCCAAGCTTTATCAATACAAAATTATGAGGCAAACAAAACAAAATGCAAACGAAATTTCAAATGAAAAGTCAAAAAATCAACAAACAGCTTTTTATGGTTACAGCGAAAATCAAAATTCAATTGATATCTATGGTTATGGTTATTGGCATGTTGTTATGGTAACGCACCTCTAATTGGAAACATTGTTCTCCGTAAATTTGGTTCAATCAGCTGTTTTATATGGATATGGTTATGCACCTCTAATTCTACCTTAAGATTCATCATTAAACGGTTTTGAAACATTTAAAATAGGCTGGCTACAAAAAGAAGCTCGATGTTTGGGTACCACATGAATTGTCTGTGAAAAAATTAATGGACCGAATTAACATCTACGATTCTTTGTTGAAAAGAAATCGAACCATTTCAACATCCGCTGTCTCTTAATTCGCAAAACTGCAAGTATATCAATGTCGTCTACACTAATCTACTTTGAAAATTTAAAGTTTACTCTGTGCATATTAGGAAAGTTCATGCTATCTACAAATATTTTAGTATGATCATGCATACATTTGTAGTTGAATGTAACAAATGTGTTGAATGTCTATAATCTTTGTATTAGGTATATGGAAGCATTGGCCCGATTTAGACCATTTTTGACATTCTGACATACTATCATCAGGAGAGGATTATAACTGGATTTCAAGTATATAAAAAATCAACTATAGGCACTGAGGTCCACATGTTCGATACATAGGTTAATAGTTTTAGTTCGATTTTGAACTATTTTTGGTTATGTGGTGACACACTTTACAGATACTATTCCTACAAAGTTGTATACCTTAATATGAATTGATGCTTTATTTGTATTTCCGGGAATCTTTTCAGTACGCCGCGGGATGGACACTCATATAGTGTAAGTTATACTTAATGTATTAAATATAAGAGAAAAGCAAGACAATTATAAAATAAAAATAATATTTATTTATTATATTTCAAAAAAATAATTAAAAATAAAGAAAAAACTTTCTAATAAATGTTAAAAAGCAAATAAATAATTATTAAAAATACAGCTTTGAAATGGCAAACCAAGATAACTTAATAAGACCACCCATGATAGGAAACATCAACCTATCAGATTCCAATCCCAATCCAGATCCCGCACCTGCTTTACAACCGAACAGAATATTATTAGGATTGACACAAAATAAATACCGGTATTAGACAAAACCATTGACGAAAGACACAGAAAAAATTTATCAGAAAACCATCTGAGTTTAGTTCGTGGAAAAAGAGTGGACTAATTCTATCAAAAAATTTACTTTCACTTATCTTTAACATTAAACAAAATAGGCTGCATCGACGTTAACCAGGAGTCCGTCCGATTACTCACTGAATCCTACAGAATAAAAGCCCTTGATACATTCCTGAGAGGACTCAATGGTCTTCCACGATAAAAAGTTCAAAAGCAACCAGCCAAGGTAACCAACAAAATGGATTTAACGAATATAACTTTAAACCACCGCTACCACCAAGGAATTATATAAACCGAATCAATTTCACCCGGGGTTGACATATCTGCCATCAGCTCAACAATCATATAAACCCACTAAAACATGCTCAGCACCACAATAATAACACCACAAACCCATGTATGAGATCACAGCAATACCCACAAACACATAACCCAAAATTTTACTACCCTCTTCACCAAACACGAACGAGTGTGGTAACATGATTAAAATTTCAGTGGACACAGGCTTCTACAAAAACTACATACACCCACATATGGCTAAAAAGGAACTCCAAAATTACAAGAACTTTTTCGCAAATTCAGTAGGTGGAAGATTAGAAATCACTCATCATACATACACCACCCTGTTTAATGTACCAAATACATATAAATATAAAGTCATATTTCCTCCCTTCTCTCACATCTTTTCGCGCAATACTTGACAATGATAGTCTTAAGGAACTATCCGCAATCATTCATCCTAAAGAAAATTTGAAGACCATAACCAACTCATATCAAATATAACTAAAACCACTAATTTCACAAGACGGCAATCAGAGATAACACCATGAACAATTTCCAAAAAAAAAAACAATAAAATAAATAATAAACAAACATTTTGACCTTTTCTCCGACCTTAATGAAAAACTTACTTATAGTACAAAAGTCATCGCCAATATAAGAACCAACTCCGATACCCCATGTCTCTAAACAAGAAGAAAAGCAAATACAAATATTACTGGACGATGGAATCATAAAGCCTTCCCATTCCCCATATAATTCCCCCATTTGGATCGTTGCAAAAAAAAAGGATGCATCCACGGAAAAAAAGCAGGCTAGTAATAGAAAGCTTTACTCAATCACAATAGCCGATCGTTACCCAATCCCTGATAAAAATTAGGTTTTGGCACAACTTGGCAAAAATAAAAAATATAAATCCTGTTATGTTTATATCGACGATATAATCATATTAAGTAAAGATGAAAAACGCATGCTCACGCATTTTTAGGATTTATAGTATTTTTAGGCGAAATTAATACAAACCCTATCAAAGTACGATCAATATTCGACTTTCCATACACAAAGACTTTAAAAGACTTAAGATCATTTTTAGGACTCTACGGATACTATAGACAATTTATAAGAGAGAATATCAAAAACTGAAACAAACAAGAAAATCATTAAGCTAGACGGCGCAGCTAGAAAAACATTCGATAAACTAAAAAAGTGCATTCGTTTCAAGAGAAGTAACACTAACCTATCCCAACTATCAGAAAGAATTTCAATTGATGCTTTGAAACACGAAGCAGAACGGAAAGCCAATCACTTTTCAGATACAAACCAGGCAAAACTAACAAAGTAGCTGACTGCTTATCTCGACTCCCCTAACTCAACTCTTTAAGGGGATAGTATGGTAAAAATTTTTCAAAACAATGAATTTTTTTACTGTTTTGATTACTTTAAACTCTTAATAATAATGTAGAAAGCTTCCTTTGACTCAGATGGCAACGGAAAGTTTTTAAAAATGAGATCCGCCGCAAGGTGTCGTGTTCTCGAACCGCACATTTGGATCTTTAAACACGTTTTTCTCGAAACGTGTTTTTCTCGAAACGTGTTTTTCTCTACCTAATGACCGATAATGATCATTGTTAATAGATATTTGACAACATTATGACACAATTAGTAACAAAAAAAAACAGGCGAAAAAAAATTAAAAGTTGCACTATACTTTTATTTATCAATGAAATGTTTCAGTCGAAGATCATTAGATAGCTATTAATATTAGGTTGTCAAATATCTCCCTTCCGCATTTTTGCTCTTTATTTAATGCTTTATAAAAAGTGTTACAGTGATCGGATTTAGTTCAAATATGCGCCGTTTCGTTCGTTAATCTGTTTCCATCGGCAACTTCAGAATACCCCCTCGTAGAAGCCCCCTTCTTATTTGCGAAGAACTGGGACAGCCACTTTTCACAAGACTTTTATGAGTTCAACTTTACACCCACAAGGGCGTTCGCCATGGACAGGAACAGGTGGTAATCACTTGGCGCTATATCCGGGCTTATGGTGAATGCGATAAAACCTTCCATCCGAGCTCCCGTAACTTCTGACGAGCCATAAACGAAGTGTGTGGTCTGGCGTTGTCCTGGTGGAACACTACACCCTTCCTGTTGGCCAAATCTGGACACTTCTGGTCGAAGAATTAAGCGTCTGGCCGTATGGGAGCAGCTCATAGTGGATGATTCCCTTCCAATCCCACCAAATACACAGCGAAACCTTCTTGGCCGTCAATCCCGGCTTGGGCACTGTTTGGGACGATTCACCGGTCTTCGACCACGACCGTTTTCGCTTGATATTGCCGTATGTCCATTTTTCGTCGCCAGTCGCCATCCGCTTCAAAAAAGGGTCGAGCTCTGTTCAGCAGCATTGATTTGTTCCAGAAGTTTTTTCTGCGTCAAATCATGCGTCACCCAAACATCAAGCTTTTTTGTGTATCTAGCTTTCTGCAGATGGTTTAAAATGGTTTGGTGACTAACTTCCATCTTCTGGGCGATGTCACGAGATGCCAAATGCCGGTCTAACACGATGTTTTCCATGATTTGATCGGTATTCGTCGTCACAGGTCTTCCGCCGGGTGGCTTATCCATGGTGTCGTTTTCAACCGCTCTGAAGAAACCATTCGTCCGTAGTTCGAAGTAATAGAGTACCATCACCCTAAACAACATTTTATCTCACCGAACGTTTCTCTAGCGGATTCACCTTTAACGAAGGAAAACTTTAAAATAGCGCGAATTTCGGAGTTAGTGGGCTCCATGTTTACACGTCTGTAAACGCAATATCTGTTGGACGCAATATCAAAACTAATCATGCATATCGTCGTTTTATAGGTTATGTCAAGACCTTTTAAACGATGTATAGTATTGCCAGATACGAGCTCTGTAACGCTTTATACATAGCCGGGAAATTTAAAAAACAAAAAGGCAGAAAGGAGATATTTGACAACCTAATGCGTACTCTAAAATAAGATTTATCTCGTTCGTTTCATATCATACACAATGGAGAAATCCACCACTTTTAAAGATCGCATCTTCCGGTCACCCACATCTCTACCGGATATCAAGAAAAATTGAGGAAAAAAAAATTTCTCTATAGTATATTACATCTAGAATAACATATGGAAAACCTGAACTCTCAAATAAAAATTTGTGTGGAAAAAAAAATATTGAAAAAACGTTGCTTTTACCATACCTTAAGAGTAGTAACGCACTCCGATGAAAGTTCAGGACGCAATCTGATACCACCAGCGGAGGTGCCTATCAACGTATTTAAAAACCAAGTCAAAAGAATTCTTACGAATTCAAAATACCCTTTCCGACATACCACAGACATATAACTACTATATCACATTATACTACTGATGAAGAAGATTAATTAATTAATATAGCCATTGGGCAAAATCGAATAAAATAAGTTCCTATATTTTATCAGACAAAGAAATCGAAATTATTAATAATTTTTATTAGAAATATACCATTTACAAATGTAGAAAAAGTAGTTTTTGTCTAATTTCGCAGCCGGTTTAGAGGAACTGAATACAATGGTAGCATAGCAACACTTCTAATTTTCTTGAACATTTATTTGCGAATGACAAATTGTACAAAAGAAATTCATAAATATAACTGACAGAGTTGGCTTCAGTTTCAAGTACAGTTATAACAAATATTATATGTAGCTCTCTTTAATACATTAGTGGCAAATATATTACAACACTCCTTCTCTATATATATTTCATTTAATTAATTTAATATAAGCCCATATTATTTCGAAATTTACAATGTTTAGTTTTTTGCAAATTCTTTGTAAAGATATCTGAAAACATTTCTTCTGTACAAATATAATTCAAATTAATTTCATTGTTTTTATACATGTCTCGAACATGATGATACTTTAAGTCAATATGTTTACAACTAGCATGGTAAACTGGATTCTTAACTAAATGCATGTCACCCTGATTATCGCTATTGATAACAGTAGGCTCAATGACTCGAAAGCCCATTTCATTAGTTAATTTTGCGGCTGTTGACAAAACAATATTTTCTGCCTCAGTGCTGCTTAACGCTATAACACTTTGCTTCTTTGATTCTCACGAAAAAACGCTGCCTGCTGCTATAAATGCACTGCCGGTGTATGACTTCCTGTCGCCTGCATCGGAACTCCAATCGGCATCAACATAGCACTTAATTGCTTCACCCGTCCATTTGTAGTGGAGTTTCAAATCGATTGTCCCTTTTAAATAACGCAAAATATGTTTTGCACCAGCCTCGTGCTCAGAATGCGGTTCTATATTCCGCTGTGATAACTAACATACAGAGTGCAGGATGTCTGGTCTTGTGGATACAGCCAGGTACATTAAACTTCCGATCAATGACTGGTAATTGTTTGAATTTACGCGCCTGCAGTCTAAACTATTACAGCTTACTTGAAAACCAGCAACCAACGGAGTAACTGCAGCCTTGCAATCTTGCATCTTATGCTGAGAAAGCAGTTCGGTGATGTATTTTTTTTGACATGTCGTGATCGCTCCCGTCTCACCTTCGCGCTAAATTTCCATGCCAAGGAAATACCTGAGCAGACCGCCATCCACTACGTCAAACACGCTAGAAATTTGCTCTTTAATCGTAACAACTTCATCCAGCTTCGAGCAACCTATAATTAAATCATCAACATAGACCATGATTATATTATAGTTTCCATTAACATTTCGTGTGTAAACACAAGGATCACTGATGGACGGTGTAAACCCGAATGACTTCAGGACTTCATCAAGCTTGATATTCCACTCACGGCCGCTTTGTTTTAGACCATATAGGGCTTTATTTAATTTTAAAACCCGCTGAGGAAACTTCTTATCTACAAAGCCTTCAGGTTGCTTCATGTAGACTACTTCGTGTAAATCGCTATTTAAATAAGCCGTTGATACGTCCATTTGA
Source organism: Bactrocera dorsalis (assembly GCF_023373825.1). Classification (NCBI taxonomy): domain Eukaryota; kingdom Metazoa; phylum Arthropoda; class Insecta; order Diptera; family Tephritidae; genus Bactrocera; species Bactrocera dorsalis. Next base: position 44,066,450 of record NC_064303.1, read on the forward strand.
TGCAAATGTAGCTTATACTCGCATGCTAGTGCTAACAACATACGCACTGTCGCATACCTTACAACTGGAGAGAACGTTTCGGTGAAATTTATACCATACTGTTGACTACAACCTTTCGCCTCTAAACGACTTTTGAATCGCTCAACACTGCCATCTGCGTTCCGCTTGATATTGAAAACCCACTAGCAATTGATTGCCTTCTCGTTTGATGGTAACTCTACTAATGACCAAGTTTTGTTCTTGACCAATGCATCGTACTCCTTCTGCATAGATGCCTGCCAATGTTTCGCGTAGTCATCATTAAGCGCCTCATTCACTGATTGTGGGATCTTGACGTCGATGTTTTTGGTGAAATTCAATGCATGTCGCTCTTTTTGAGGACGGCCACGATTACCACTGCGAACTACTCTAGGTCTACCCCGACCATACGTTATTGACCCCTTATTGCTGCTTACTTCAACGTTATATTCGCTTTGCTCATCCTCGCCGATTTCATTACTGCTGCTCGCTTCGTCTGCATCTGGCAAAATTTCCCCAACATCAAACTCAACAATGTCATGACTGGTTTCATTACTGCCTATATATTTATCTTCTAAAAATATAACGTCTCTGCTCACTATCACCTTACGTGTATCTGGATCCATCAACCTATACGCTTTAGCCATATCTGAATAACCAACCATTATCATTAATTTTCCCTTGGCACGATACTTTTTTGAAATTGTTTTATTTAAGGCAATCGCCAGCGAACCAAATACTCTTAAATGTGCAACACTTGGTTTCCTACCAACAAACTCTTCATAGGGCGTATTATCGACGAGTGTTTTTGTTGTAGCTCTATTGCGGAGATATGCCGCTGTTGACACTGCCTCTGCCCAGAAAGACTCGTCTAACCCACTATGCACAATCATACTGCGTGCCATCTCAACCAACGTGCGGTTGGCACGCTCTGCCACACCATTTTGTAGTGGTGTATGCGGCACTATCAATTGCCGCCGAATACCATATTCACACAAATATTTTTCGAATTCATCACTTAGGTATTCCCTACCATTATCGCTTCTCAAAATTTTTATTTTCTTATCAGTCTGTTTTTCACTCATTTCTTTATAAGTCTTAAATGTTGCAAAAACTTCACTTTTTGATTTTAAACCAGGAGTCCAGTCACAAAAGAGAAACAGATAAGAGCGCATCGATTTGTATCAGTTATCTTAATCATTTTCGCTACACCAGCTATTTCTTTGGAAATACTAATTTTTGTAAATAAAAACAAGAAAAAACGTTAACTTCGGTTGCACCGAAGCTAAATACCCTTCACAGGTGCATTTCTGTTAGTAACTATGTGTTCAGTTTGTATGGAAGCTATATGCTATAGTTAACCGATCTGAGCAATTTCTTCGGAGATTACATTGTTGCTTTAGGAAATATTATGTATCAAATTTCGTGAATACATCTGGTCAAATGTGAAAGTTGTCCATACAAGAACTTGATTCCGATCGTTCAGTTTGTATAGCAGCTATATGCTATAGTTAACCGATCTGAACAATTTCTTCGGAGATTACATTGTTGCTTTAGAAAATAATATACACCAAATTTCGTGAATATATCTTGTCAAATGTGAAAGTTTTCATACAAGCATTTGATTCCGATCGTTCAGTTTGTATGGCAGCTATATGTTATAGTGGTCCGATATGGGCCGTTCCGACAAATGAGCAGCTTCTTGAAGAGAAAATGACGTTTGCAAAATTAAAACGATATCTTAAAAACTGAGGGACTAGTTCGTATATATACAGACAGACGGACGGACAGACAGACGGACATGGCTAAATCGACTCAGCTCAACATACTGATCATTTATATATATACTTTATAGGGTCTCCGACGCTTCCTTTTGGGTGTTACAAACATCGTGACAAAGTTAATATACCCTGTTCAGGGTATAAAAATATACACTCACGTATCGCAACTTGTCATCAATAAATGTCACAAAGTATTTGGCGCCACCAATTGAGTTTTTATTCATTGACCCGCATACATCTGAGTGCACAATTAGCAATACTTCGTTAGAACGATTTTGAGAAACGCGAGCAAACGGTTTTACACAAATTTTACTTTTAGCGCACGTTGCACAATCAATGTTTTTTGTTAACGTATTCAATTTTAGTCCATATACCAATTTTTTGTTAACAATTACGTTTAAACTGTCATAATTTAAATACCCGTAACGATTGTGCCACACACTTGCTTCACTGTTTCTGCTACATATTTGTGAGCATGCACCTGTTCGTTTTTAAATACACTACAAACAAACCACCTTCTTCTTGCGCTCTTATTATAATTTCTCCGTTTCTGTCTTTCACCAAAGTTTGTTTTTCTTCGAATACAACACTATATCCACGTTCGCAAGCTTTGCTTACAGAAATAAAATTGCATCGCAACTGAGGCACATATAAAACGTTTTTTAACTTTAACAAAAAATTACCACTTTTAATCTGCACTTCACCAACTCTTTCTGCTTCTACGTATTTTTCACCATCGAGTTCTATTTTCTCAGTTCTCTCCTTGTATGATACAAATAACGAACGATCAAAACAGAGATGTGCTGTTGCCCCGCTGTCTATACACCAAACGCCATGACGTATTTTGAAGGGAGAAGCAGAAGCGAGAATAGCTAACGATTTATTCTTCACTTGCCGTTCTACTCGTTGCTCTTTTCGCGGTTCTCTACAGTGTGCAGCAAAATGCCCAAATCTTCCGCAATTGTAACATCTTCCTCGTTGCCTTTTTTGTTCGCTACTTCTTGACGATTGAACTTCTGCGCTGCTGCTACCGTCGCTGCCTACTTTGATATTCCCGTTAGGATTTCTATGGAACTTCGCTCTCGCAACTAACGCGTGGTGTGACTCGGAATTAACGGATTTTTCGCCGTTACGTCTTGCATCCTCTTCAAGCAATTTTAGCTTAAGTACATTCAATGTAGGCAATGTGTCACGTGATTCAATGACCACTACAAAATTTTCAAACAATTTTGGTAAACTTGCCAACAAAATTATGGCTGCCACTTCATCAGGAAGGTTGACACCTATTTCAGACAACCTCTCCTGAACTTCGAAAAACTCAGTTATGTGATTTGAAATTATATCACCTTCTGCCTTAATGACAACAACTGTCGAAATAGTGTCACTTTTCTTGCAGGGCCACTATTATTTTATTTATTTTTTTTTTTTTTACTTAATCACTTCAGTACCTCTTTTGGTATGGCCTGGGCCCATAACCTGTAGAAAAAGTAATTTTAGTCTAATTTCGCAGCCGGTTTAGAGGAACTGAATACAATGGTAGCAGAGCAACACGTCTTATTATACTCTCGCAACAAAGTTGCTAAGGAGAGTATTATAGTTTTGTTCACATAACGGCTGTTTGTAAGTTCTCAAACTAAAAGAGTCAGATATGGGGTTATATATACCAAAGTGATCAGGGTGACGAGTAGAGTTGAAATCCGGATGTCTGTCTGTCCGTCCGTCCATGCAAGCTGTAACTTGAGTAAACTTGGTACACGTATTTCTTGGCTCCATAAGAAGGTTAAATTCGAAGATTGGCAAAATCACACCACTGCCACGCCCACAAAATGGCGAAAACCAAAAACCTATAAAGTGTCATAACTAAGCCATAAATAAAGATATTAAAGTGAAATTTGGCACAAAGGATAGCATTAGGGAGGCTCATATTTGGACGTAATTTTTTTGAAAAAGTGGGCGTGACCCCGCCCCCTACTAATATCTCGGAAACTACCATAGCTATGTCAACCAAACTCTATAGAGTCGTTTCTTTCAGGCA